>NC_054059.1:2092333-2408500 GCF_017639655.2 Falco naumanni | reverse complement strand
CTGCTCAGCACTTTCAAGACTGAGGTATATTTGGTCAGGAATAAAAAAAGCATCTGAATGGCACTGCTCTAAATCTAGCAGCATGCCACTCACCTGTAAATGTCCACAGGACACAGGAGCTTGCTAGGAGCTCGTGTTGCTGCTGTTTTGTCTGTCTGAATACAAAGACACCAATAAGCTAAATCAATTCATTAATATACTAAAGTCTCAATATTTCAGTATATATAATAACTTATCCTCCATTAACTGCTCATTTTTAACTAAATAGCTGCATAACAGTATTTGTATTATTATGTAGCAGCCCCGTGCATGTAGCAACAACAAGTCCCATGCCTATGTTGCAGATTCTGTCCTCCAGGATTTAGCAAGTCTAAATTATATATTTCTGTATCTAAAATTATATCAACCTCATTGTTTTGTTTATATATTTGTGGTAGGTCCACCAAACCAGTTCTAGGAATGCCTAAAATTCTCCCTGTTTCATGTGGCAAATAAAGCCCTTGTTCTTAAATAGAAAAGGCCAGAAACTCTCAACTGGAGCTATCAAGGAAAGGTTTAGCTCCAGGGTACCTGGACAATCAATTGCTGCTTAATTAGGTTTATAATTACTAGTGACTGTCTCATTATAAAAAGCAGCTGGTATTGATGTGCCGCTTGAACTTATCCCCGTATCATGAGCATATGGCAGTAAACATCAGCAATACAAGCTGCACATCAACGCTAATGTTTGCTTAGATCTAGAAAGGAATTAAAAAAAAAAAAAAATATTGAAGTGGCAGAACAGAACAAACTTTGTCTTTTTCCAGGCAATAGCATTCTGGATTTTTATTTTGGCAACCTTGTACTGGATTCCCAGGGAGTCTTGATGTAGTCAAGCCAACACTCAATACAGAACTGAAGTTCCTTCAGAAGGACTAGTAAGGACTTTGGGAAGTAACACCCAAAACAGTAGTCACATGCGGACATACCTGACAAAGCAGCACAATACCTGGCTTAAGCATCAGCTCAGTCAGACACAGAAGCTAAACATGGAATGACTACAGTTGGACTGAGTTAATTAACTTATGTCCATTTAAAAGTCATATGAGATACATTGGTGTCCCCAGAAGAGATTCACCTCATCCAAGAGGAATCTAAAATATGTGCAATTAAATGCTTCAGAAGGTGCCTACTTCTCTCTTTTGTGCAGGCTGGAATGATTAATTCAGATTCTGATGTCTTTCTTTTACATGTCTAAAGGTGCATGAGATTAATCCTGTTCTAAGTGTTTGTTTGCCTAAATTCCTGGAGAAGTCTGCCTGGGCATTCCTTCTCGGAGCATGCCTAATTGGTACTGACATTTTTAAGCCAAGTACAACTGGGGCTGACTCATGTTTTACCTAATGTCTTAGTGACTAAAAGTATAGTGCCTATGCTAACTCACTCATCAGCTTAAAATTTTTCACTTTGCAGGAAATTATGCTGACCATATTGCCGTGGGTTACATAGGGGTGAGAAACTCATGTCAGAGGCGAATGTTGTAACCATTGTGTGACTGATCAAGTTGCTTTATTAAACCTCTCATGTTGGAGCAATTCTACCTTGCTTCCACAGTTCAATATAATGGTCACTGGTCACTGGGTGAAAATGAATCTGAAATTTGGTGTAACATGCAAAACCAGGGAGGAAAAGGAGGAGTCAAATGTGGATTCCAATCCTCACTACATGTAACATTTATATAATGTACAGGGAAAAAACCAAGGCAGAATAGTTCGAGTAGAAATGTATAAAATAGATTGGCAAAAAGTGAAAACTTGGTTTTCCCTCCACTCAAAAAGAGGAAAATTAATAATGTGGAACCTGGGTGAAGGCTGATGAATACATGGGCCACTGTGTAGGCAGAGGCGCATGGGTGGAAGCAAACACATCTTTCTTTTCTGTGAGATGACTGAACCTTCTTTAGTTTCCATCCGGTTTTGACTGGCTCACAGTAATCATTCATGAAAGATAAAATTTATAATAAAATGGAAAAATTGTTTGTAATGGCTGTTACACATACTCTTGATCTTCAGGCTATCATTTGCTGCATAATTTTATTTTTTGTGGTCTGCACTTTCTTAGGTGTCCACCAAGCAAGGGAGACCTAAAAGACTGTTATACAAGATGTTACTCAGTACATTTGTCACAATAAGGAGGCAAGGATCTGACTCAACAAATGTACTCTCTGTGAGTACATTACAATTATGTTTATGAATAAAAAGCTATCTGGAATTACATAGACTTATTTAGGGTAGCCCACTGTGCTTTAAGATATTATTACTTGCAAGGTGCTAGATAAAAAGATAACAGAATTTGATAGAAAAAGTAGGGTGATGTCTACCTTTTTGGTAAAAACCTATTTTCAAAAAACAAGAAAAAAGCAAGGATTAAGTAAGAAAGACAATTTATAAGATAGGTCGCTTGGAAGCTCAGACTCTTTTGGATATTTTATGTCCAAAGACAGGATGACATGCTTCTAAGCTGTGTACATGATAGTATAACCATACAGGCATTAGAGTTTCTGATGCAAAAGATCCATCAATTTATTGGTAATTTTAGTTTTATTCACTAAGGGGAAAAATAACTCCTATGTACTAACTGAAAACAACTATCTCATGTGGATTACTGGATTGTTAATTCATTAGGAAGAGGTTCTGTTAGAATCTGGGCACATTTCTGAAAGACATGAAGTATAACCTCATCATATTCAGGAATCTGGGTTCAGTGATGGATAGCAGAAATAATCTATGATAAACAGGATATAAAATTAGATTATATATTTGCCTTTTGTGGTAATAAAACTTGCCTGTATAGAGGTGATGAGGCAGCAGCTGTCTCATTTGTTCCAGTTTGGGCGTATTATTATTTCTGAGGTTCTTGTCCTGGCTCGTAGGTATGAAGCAAGGATGTTCTGATAATCAGTCATAAAGTTAACACATACCTGCAAGGCATTGACTTACTTCAGGATCAGTCTGAGACTGGAAGTGAGTGAAGAAGAAACTGGTGTATTTCATTGTTTTTAAAACTCTTCAGTCCTTTTGGTACAAGGAATTTACCTGAGGAAACAGGCAGAAATGAAATAATATTGGAGTATTAACCTTTCTAATAAACACAAAAAATGAAGCATTTTCTTTTCAAAACAAGTATAAACCGTCCAGAGTACATGCATTTAGTTTTCTTTGAATGATAGCATCATAAAGCAAACTGTTTTAAACCAAAAAGCATTTTAAAATACCAAATATCACCTAAGAAAACCAGGAAATTTTGAATAAAGTCCATCATATTTGACTAGGGTTTTTCCTGTATAAAAAACTTTTATAATCCATCACAAAAAAAAAAAAAAAAACAAAAAACAAAAAAAACCCAAAAAAAAAGACAAAGGAAAAGGAAGAAAAAGGAAAAAAAATCCTTCACACTAGCTTTTAGATGTTCAGATATGCTACTTTCTTTTAGGTGAAGATTATATTTTTTGTACATTTTCAAACATTTTAATTTCTTTGATTTCTAGGACAATGATAGTAGTAACTTATCAGCAATTAATTTTATCTGTAAGCATTCTCCAATCCTCTCAGTGTTCTGTTGAATACTTGTGCTGCTGAATGTTTTTTTAATGTGTGCATAGAGAGAAAACAAACTCAAGTAGGATAGGTATGACTGAGGGAGTCTAAAATCTTTTCACTTCATCCATAAAGCGTTATGCATATAGATGCATACAGCTTAATGCTTAGACAACCAACTATATTTTTTTAAAAAAAGTTAAAGAATTGGTTTAGTGTTTCTGGAAAAGGAAGTAAACACAAAGACAAGAAAACAAGGAATCACAGAAATAAACTATTAAGAAGATGAAGTCAAAGAGCTTTCCTTCTTTTTAGGAGGGAGAAGATTTGTGAGGAAAGTAAAATTAGGAAATACGGAAGCTGCACTGGAAGTCTGCTTCACTGAATAAGGCAAAATTACCCAAATGGTCGTGTCACTGGGAATCTCAAGTACTGTTATTTTGATTTTTTTTTTTTGCATTTATTTCATCATAACCCAACAGCGTGATGTTTCCTGCTTTCCTCTTGGAAACTGCATTTGGAATTTTTTTTTTTTTTTTTTTTTTTTTGTGGCTGCTTCATTGTCTATTTTAAACTAATCTCTAGTTTCTCAGCAAGCAGCTACTTCAGGTTCCAGCCTTGGCCAAGCAGAACAGCCAAGCTGAAACAGTGTCTTCTGTGTAGCTCTCACCACATGATTTCACAGAGTATCTGAATTTAGGCTATCAACATCAAGTTTGGAGGGGACAGAGAGACATCTGGCATCTGAAGAATATTTGAGCATATGACAGAAGTTTTCGCAAATCTTGAAGGTGTATTTCAGGTTCACTTTGTTGGAGGAATTGATTTTTTGTAGGTTTCTGTTTGCCCCATATTGGGAAGGGAGTACCAGCTATCTCATGTAAAAGAGGAACCATGCACAGGATAACAAGCAGTTGCCATCTGACATATATCAAAAATAAATTTTGTGGACTTTAACATACATAAATTGATGCACATATACATTTATAATTAAAAATGCACTAGTATATCCATCAAGTCCTAAGGACTTTTGTTTTCTTTATTAACATTTAGTGAGTCTTAGAAGCTACTTGAGAGCAAGGTATTTCTCAAAATAAGTAAGGCTTATAGAATTTGAATATAGCCTTAAAGAAACACCCCCACAGATGCTCTTTATAGTGTCACTTTTAAAATAAAAGAATATGTCCTTTGCTATGGAATCAGCTAGCTTCACCAAATAGTGTATAATTTTAAATGATAAAGCCCTTTTACTAGCTCTTGAATTTAGAAGTGTAATTTGAATACCTAGAAAATCAATATCTGCTTTACTACATGATTACAACCAAAGAATTGAAATATCAGAAGAGCAGCGAGCCACAGAGCCTTTGTACTGAGCAAATAAGACATTCTAATACAACACTTTCAGTACAAACATAGTTCTTAATTGTGTGCAGCTTTTGAAAGTATTGTTTTTATCACTCTGCAAAGAATATAGGTGTGTAAAAATGAGGACCTGAAAATACCAGCGGCACTTTTGTGTCATCAGTTTTTAAACAGAACTCCCCATTGCTCCCTACAGTACTGCCGCAGACAAGCCACAGAAATTCCACTCAGGGAGGAATACTATGCAAATCCAAGCCAAAGTGACAAGATTGATTTTGGACAAGTCTGAAGGCTGGAAACAAGCTGCCACTTTTTCAAGCTAGGAACAGTACTTTATGAACCCTGGTTGCTCTGAGAAAAAAAATAAAAAGAAAGGATCTGTACAAGGGAAATACTTAATTCATGCTTTCACTTGTGAAGAAAAAAAGATTCTCCCTTATGGTATAAAATCAGGCGAATCTGTAGGTGAAGAACAAGTCAAGGTTAATATAAATTATGTATCTGCTACTTAGTTGCAAGGCAGAGCAAAGGGAAAAAAAAAACAGGCTTTCTTATCAAAGAATGCCTGCAATATTATTTCAAAGGTATTCACTGTGCTTGTAGGATAATGGTTTTAAAACTGGAGTAAGCATGAAGGTTGAGCAGCTTACTTAATGAAGTGCTAGCCTTTCATCCCTAGCAGTATGATTTCAATCCGTCTTTCAGTCCTAGGTAAAATGAGTGGCCTCATCTTTGTTCCTCATGGACAGTAATACACTTATATAGCTACCGCATGTAATTTGACACAATTTAGTAAACCAACAGCCATTTTATCAGCACAACACTAAGCTTCAGCTACCATGAAGGCTGAAATCTCTTTTTTTCCCCATTAGAGCAACTTTCAAAAGCATGCTTTTGTTTTTACTGAGGAGCCTATAATAGTCCCCAGGTCTTCCCACTGCAACCCTCATTCCAGGTGTGTTTCCTTATCTCCGATTTCTGTATCAATCCCTCCAAGATCCAGATTTTAACAACGAACTTTGAGCTACATCTATTGTTTTCTTTATTTTTTCTTTAACTTTCCACAGGGATTTAACTTTTAGATCTGAAACTCCAGTCATCTTATGTACACCATCAGTGTCTGCTTGAGTGGAGACTCAAAAAAAGCAAGGTTATATTGGCTCAATATCAAATTTTGCAGAAGGCCTTTCAGCTGTCTTTCAGCTACGTAATCTGGAAAATTGCTTGCTTCTGTTATTAATTTCAATAATATAAGACATCTTTGTGTATTCATAACTTACTGGGATCAATCTGAGACTACTTGTAGATCTCAATCTACAATCTCAATCTCAATACACATAGTAAATAGTTACATTGCATTTTGTGTATGGCTTTCTAATGAATGCGACCCCACAAACACTGGTGTCTGGAGACCCCATAACCACATCTATCAGATTTGGAAGATTTGCACTGTGAAATCATCTAGTGACATAGGGATCAATAGTGAGTGTGGGCAAAGTGCCAGTTGTCAGAACATAGGGGAGTTACCTTTGCTTACATCAGCCATTTTTCTCAATATTTAACCTGCCACGTAAAGAACTTATGAAGCTATTTTTCTTTCAGAAACACTAATTGATTCTTTATGTAAGTAATGAACACAGAGCTTCAATTTACATCAGGAGCTTTTTACTGTTTATATTTGTGATAAGTATATGGTCCAAATTTCACATTCAGCCTTACTGACTCGCATTAGAATTGCTACTATACATAATATTGCTTTGAGAACCTCAGTTTCTTAATTTCTTCACATGTGCGTATTTGTAAAGATTAATTCCTATTCTCCTACTCCCATGACTTAATGGGAAATTTTCTGTTTAGTGATTGCATCAGTGGTTCCTTCTGCATATTGTGCAATCTATACCTTCTTTTTAGCTTGCTGAGCTCTATCAGATGCTTTTGTTCCCTTCAGAGTAGTGAAAGTTAAGGTCTTGAGTATGTTTGTGAAAACTTTACTAAGAACAGCAGCCCCAGTGAATCAAAACCTACCACAGCATAAGCAGCTACAAAAGCATTGAGCTTGACTCTTTGATTAGTAACAAACTTGTTTTAAATATACTTTTTATCAAAAATTAATTTACAATAATGAATTCATAGGTTAGACAAATCTGACTAATTTGTATCGGCATTGGGCATTGTACTGGTATAGTCACTAGAATATTCAAATTATTTATTTATTCATTTGGAACATTATCTTCACTCTGTTGCTGAGACACAATAGCAAAAAAAGACCCAGCTAAAACCTGAGTCATATCTGTTTTTTGATTTGAAGGCACAATCTAAAGGCAATTTTAAAAGACTCATGATAGATAATGAATTTACTATTAAAAACAATATAGTGTTTTTAGCTAATGTTCATATATTATAGAGCACAGTTATGAGATTTATAATTAAACCACCTCACTAATGTAAGTCATTATATTTCAAAAGGAAAAACAAAAATCATTCTCCTCCTCTCAAAATTATGAACTGTCCACTCCTGTTTACTTGTGAACTGTACATTTTGTTAGCTGATAAGCTTTTAGACCTTTTTTGTCTAACTTCAATCCACTTTACTTGCACCTATTCTCAAGCAGACAATGAATTCAGAAAGACGGAAGAAAGCTGAAACATTATCCATTCTTAACATCATGATAACCCAGATCATTATTGTAATGCATCAAGATCATTCTTTTTAAAAAATAACAACTTAAAAAGCATGTTGTGTGTGAGAGTGATGGTTTCCTGCACTCAGCCCTGTTCTGACAATACAGAAATGATGTTTAAAATTACCTGGAAGCTGATTACTTCTCTGAAAAATAGACATGTGCATTTAGACTAATTTTTTTCATTCACTTCCGTCCACAAAAGCTTTCCTTTACAAAAATAACACAAAACCCCATTACTCAACAGTACTCAAATAATAGCAAGGTGTGAGATGTTTTTTCTTGGGGCGGTTCGAGGGACCTAAAGAAAAAAAAGAGAACTCAAGAACTGGATTATGACTTGACGTGGTACTTAAATTCACCCTTCTAATAAGCCTGAAGTACCACATCAAGGAGAATCTCTAAGACTGCCTTTTTTTTTATAAAGTCTGTACAGAAGTCTCTTTTTCTCAGTCTCAGAAGCTTTCAAGGGCAGAAAGGCCAAGACATGAACGTTGTCTTTTCTGCAGAATCCTCATCAAACATAGTATTTAAGAACAGAGTTTACTAGTCCCTGTTTTATGAGATTCAGTCTTGAGTATTTATTATGAAATCCTTTTGACAGAAGGAAACCCCATATAAATACATGGATTATCAGTTTAACGTTTGTGTACTGTGAAGAATGACTACACGTCATTATTTAATACTATGCAATCGTGATTTTTTCAAAAAGACACATTGCTTGGTTAATCTTAAGGAAGAGGCTGTATAGTTGACAGCAGTTGTTACCTACAGATCTGGAATGTACTGATATGTAAAGATATTAACAAAGAAGAAGCTATATGATACTATGAAATTGAAACCAACATCTACTTCATCATCATCATGAAAGGAAAACAGAAAAGGCCATGGAAGGAAATATCTCACAATCAAGTATGACAAAGATTTAATTAGGGTAATTTTTCAAGAATGTTTGCTTACTGGGCTGTAGCTTTTATATGTCCCTGATTCTTCAAATATTTAAAGTCGGTGTTGCTCATTTCCTACTGACAAGGCATCACTACAATATATGAGCAATAAATTCAGCAGCATTCTCATACAGCTTTTTTCTTTTTTCTCCTTCACGTAAATGGGGAAGGGTTGGGTACCCATGCTCATTGGAGCAGTTGTTCTTTGTTCTGCTCCAGGAGAAGCTGTTGCAGGAGTGGAGCTCAGAGCTGTAATACAACCACATTTTAGTGCTAATTTGCATTGAAAACAGAAATTCTGGACTTTTATTCCTTTTTAGATACAGTTATTTTGTCTGAGGGTGCTTATGGAATTGTAGCACTGACTATGACTTTAGTAAAGGGAATATGATAAAACTTTGTTGATTAAGTCCTCCTCCACTGTGCTGAAAGGAGACATGGAAATGTGTTCTAGCAAGACACATTATGTCCATATATTGTCAAGATGATCTGGGTTCTTTATTTGTATTTATTAAAATAATTGTTAGGTTTGGGGAGCTTAAGGGTTAACTTTTTTGATATAAGAAATCCATTTTATCAGATAGTTTTAATTACAAATACTGCACACTTTTACAAACACAATTATAAGATTTATGATTGTAAGTATTATATGTTATAACGTAAGTATATAGTTATAATTTTGTATTTATTGCCTATGCCCAGGCACCTCTACTTAGGCAAAAAGGGACAAAGAGCAAGGAGAGAGAGATTGTACTTGTGGATGAGAGATTTAACTGTGGATGTTAAAACAAAAATAATGAAATAATACTGTGGATAAATGAAAAAAATTCAGTTTGGTGATTTCAAAACTCATTTGGATTTTAGTATTTGAAAACATGGTCTCACTCAAACATAATAAAATACCTACGTGGAAAAAAAAAACCCCAAACATCAGGTTCAAAATTGCAAAGTTTTTTTAGACCCAAAAGGACTAAGATCAGAAGAAGGTTCAGTCAGTAAGACCAGTCAGAAGTCCCATGACTGAGTAGGTTTTGCAAAATGTTCTTGAACCTTCTTTGCAGCATGTTTAGAAGGATTTTTTATCAACTCACACCAAAATGAGGACTCATACCTGCAATCAAGAATCTCTACAGCTAACTCTTATTCAGGAGTGGGCATGTAAAAAACAAAATTGTCTTGGCTTGATTAAATGTCAAGGGTATGAAAATTTTCAATGTCATATTGTTTATCAGAATATAAAAAAAGGAATAAATTCTTTTTATTTTAATTTAATAAAATTAAGAGCTCTGACACCACTAAGTAGGAGGCAAGTTTGCCTCTTATGTGTTTTAAATATTTAAGTCAGTAATTTTCACTGCAAATGTTCTTAAGGAAGTAAAATACTTCTGTATATGAATGTTGCATTTTGTTATTTATGTGGAATTTAATTCAATCTGAACACAACATTCAGATCAACTTTTATGTTAAGTAAGATTTTCAGCCATGTGTGAGGAAAACCAGTAGTTCTGTTGGAATTGTAGATATTTTTGGATGCATGGAGCTGTAAAAATGAAAAGCTTTATTTTTATTTAACTGTAAAAATAGAATATCTCGTATCTTTAAGTTCATTTATTTATTTATTTATATTTTTCCCCCCTCCAAATTATAGGTTCATGTAAGTGCTTGACAGAGCTTTCACTTTATTTTGTAAAACAGTTAATAAAATATCATCAGTAGCATTTACTTTAAAAGTATTTGATTTACATGCTTTCCTCTGCAAAAAAAAAGGAAAGAATTTTTTTTCTTTGATTTCCCAACTTACTGGTGTATTACATGTATGTTTACTGTAAGTCTGATGTATACATGTTTTCTTAGCCATTGTCATCAAACAGTGTCCCCAGACACACTGCAAGATGAGCCGTTATGGCAAATCTCAGACCTATATGTTTTGTTTGGTTTGGTTTTATTTTGTTCAGTCACTTAATAGCAAAGCACCTTCAGCTGTCTGTGAAGTGCAGAGTGAATACTTCTGTAGTCACACCTGATTCTGCTTTTACTATGCGTAACAGTTAAAATAGATTGTCAGCAAAGATGGTGTATCTTCAGGTGCTACTTCAGTGACCCTAAAGAGAGCTAAAAATGTCACAAGAAAAGGTGATAAGCAAATGCACTATTTAATATGAATCCTCAATATGAGACTCGAGAGTGAAGAGGTTACATGTGCAGAAAGCCTGTCTAAAGCCCCCAGGTGGACTAGCCAGAGGAATCCTACTTGAATGGTCCCTGGGGAGCTCTGGGGATTAAGTCCTCTCTCTGTCCTGCTTGGATAAGGTCTGGCAAAGGAGCTGACTCCAGTGGAGGATGCCAAACCTGTTGGAAGTTACTTTGTGTTGCTAAAGCAGCTGCATAAAAGGACAGTTAATTCTCAGCTCCCCAGAAGTCATCTATACTTAGTTTTGGAAACATAAGCTTCATGTGGCCAAAGGCTGATGATAAATTTAAAAAGACATTTCCCAGATGTGAAATAAAGGGCATAGACCATGTGCCAATAACACAGAAAGAGAGTGGAAAACGCTGGGAGACTGAGAGAGAGGTTTTTGGAGACATTTCTATAAAGTCTTATATAGTCTTTTAGGAACTTGCATCAGAAGAATTAAGTGAAGTATTGCTTTTTTTCCATTGCTAGATGTAAGAGAAGTGGACACACTTTACCTTTTTTTAAATTTTTAAACAAGCAATTAAAAATGTTTCTCCTTTTTTCAATGTAATTTGACAGGCTATAGTGCCTGAGAATCTGTTACGGATCAGAATGATCAGTACTAACAGCGATGTTGAGTTATAATTGTGCCTTAGGACATAAATCAGTCTCCATATAGGAGAAAGAGCTGTCAAGACAATTCTCTCTAGCAGTGGAATAACTATATAAATAAGATAAAAGCATTTAAAAAAATAAATTCAGTCCAACAACCATGCAATCGATTATTAAAGAACTACAGTGAATGAAGAATTTGGAAAATTGAAAAGTTGACTGGTTCCCATAAGCTGCCATATAAATGACTTTAAATCATATGGTTATCTTCAAGATTAGTAGAAGATACTTCTTCATGGCCAGTTAAAATAATATATATACTTGTATATTTGTATATAAACATATATAGATTATTTCTAAAGTGATAAACTGCTGAAACTCATAGTATAAGTTAATTATATTGATTCTGAAGAGCTCAAGGAAGGCAAGCGAACAAACTGTGGTGTGTGAGGAATACAGGAGGCAACTGGCCTGGGTGGATAGGAAGGAGGCAATAGATGTGATATTTTCTTAATTTAGGAGCATCTCCTACACATGGCATTCTCAGAAGCTGATGCAGACTAAATTTAATTACTATAAAGTAGGTTATGATGTTGGATACTATGTTTTTATATCACTATATATCACTGAAGTTATATAGGAAGAAAAATATGTTGGTTCATATTTTGCAAGTCTGGACAATGTCTTTAATGTGGTACATTTTCCTGGTTTCGGCTGGGACAGAGTCAGTTTTCTTCCTAGTAGCAGGTATAGTGCTATGTTTTGCATTTAGTAAGAGAATTATGTTGATAACACACTCCCGTTTTTAGTTGTCGCTAAGTAGTGTTTATACTAAGGCAAGGACTTCTTGGCTTCTCATGCTCTGCCAGCAAGAATGCTGCCGGGGCACAAGAAATTGGGAGGCGACACAGCTGGGACAGCTGACCCCAACCAGCCAAAGGGATATTTCATATCATATGATGTCACGCTCAGTATGTAAACTGGGGGTAAAGCTGGCCAGGAGCCACTGCTCAGGAACTTGCTGGGCATCAGCCAGCGAGTGGTAAGCAGTTGTATTATAACCCTTGTGTGTTTTGCAATTCTTTTATAATTTTGTAATTAATATTGTTATTGTCTTCCTTTTCTGTCCCATAAAACTGTCTTTATCTCAACCCACAAGTTTTCTCACTCTTACTCTTCTGATTCTCTCCCCCATCGTGCTGGGGGTGGGGGGAGCGAGCAAGGAACTGTGTGAGGCTTAGCTACCGGCTGGGGTTAAACCACGACATACATAAAAAGGAGCTGTGGATCAAATTTCACATCTACATTTTTCTCAGGTTGCTAAGGTGCAAGTCTGGACTATGTGTGAAAAAATCATGACAAATTTCTTTCATGATTGTGGAGAAAAATAGGTATTTATGAAGTATGGTTCATCTTATCTCGTGACAGTAGCTGTCACATGAATTGTACCCTAAGCGTGATTGTTTTCATTGCACTGGTTCTAAAGAGAATGAAGAGTAACTAACTCATAGGAAGACACCACAAGGAGGATAATGAAGACCCTCTAAAATAAATATGTAACAGTTAAAAGAGTTATTAAAGTAGAAAGCATATATTTTTTTAAAAAGTCAAAATACGAAAGCTTACAGCCTTTATTCTCTCTTGTACAGTGTGGCAGAATTGCTGACAACTGCTGGAGTTGGGATAGCATGTTCATATTTATGATGGAAAGATCTGAAAATCTAAAGTTCAGTTGATATAAGATTTGATTTGTGATAAAAGAAATCAAATACCCAGATCATATTGCACAGATGATTGCCAGATGACAGCAAAGCTGAAGTTCCTAACTATGAAACCACTGTGGGGCGAAAGTATCTCAGGATGATTAGACCATTCATTCATCATAGCCAGGGAAAGTGATCTTTTTCCTGAGGCTGTGGTCATGGTAATTTGCAGTGTTCATGAGAACATGACAATGACATTGACCCCACTACGGTGTAAGAGCATTCAGTTTGTATGACCATGAGAAATAAATCACCATGGAAGAAAGGGCTTCTAATGATGTTCCAAGAGCTTGTTCAATACAAGACAGAAGCTCTACTTCCAGTGTACCAACAGCTCCAAGAGAAATAAAGCAAAATTAAGCCGAGGGCAGTAACAAACTTATTTCCTTTTGTGTCAGACATCAGATTTTATTAGTACATATGCAGAGTACAGAAAGAAGAACAATTGGATCATAAACCCTTTCAGTTCAGTTCTCATGAAACCCCCTGTGAAGCCCCAAGTCAGATGAGAGCGTTTGCTACTTTAATATAGAATAGCCACTGACATTGCTGAGAAGATAAATGTCCAATGCGATATTGTAATCAAGAGCTGCAGAATCAGTCATGGAAATCAGCAAACACTACCTGGTGTGTGGCTGTGTGTTCCATTATGCTATAGGCTAGGAAAACGTATCATCTAGCCAAGTGAATTACTATTTTCCCCAGGCAGAAAAGACTATCAATGACTACATCAAGAGACCAGGTGACTGGTATAGAAGGGCCAAAAAGAGGCATTACCTTGGTCTCATCTGTTCGTTCCAGGAAGCATGCTACTAGGCTAGTAATGTAAAATACAAACGTGTAGAAGTAGTAGCATCACTCAGGTGCCAGGGAATAAATCAGGGAAATATATGTCCAAACCCAAGAAATGTTCTGAAGCAAAGGATATTAAATTCAATAAAGGCAACTGCAAAGCACCACGTTTCCTTCCTAGTACGTACGTAACCCGGGGAATACCTGGGCAGGCCAAAGCATGACAGTCAAAGTGCAATGCAAACTGCATAGAAGCCACAAGGTGATGCCACTTAAGAAAAGTAAATGCCATTTAACAGTGGATTAAGGCTGCATTTCTTATTTAGCCAGGTCCTGCTCTGACCTGTCGATGGTCTAACCTTGGGCTATATACTCATCACATCCAGCTCTGGGGAATCTTACTGTACAGGGGACCTAGCTCACCCAGGTCATCTCGAATACCCTTCTACATGCAATGCAGACAGTGGCAATTTTGAAAACTGTCAGCAGAGACATAGGATTCTTCTTTGCTGACTGTTTGAAGAAGCACTTATCCTTAAACTGTGCATACCATAAAGTTATACGTGTTATTAATTGGATGCCAGGTGCAAGAACAGGCAGAGTCATGCACCCATTTCAGCTGAATGCCACGGGCAGTGACAGCCATCCCTGGAGAGCAGCCCCTTGCCATGCAGCCTCTCCCCGTGCTGCTTGTGCTTCAGGTGTCATTGCCTGGTTGTACCCTGGCAGACCAAAGGAGAAGCAGACACAGAGTCATGTTTTCCTCATATGAGCTCAAAGCTCCCTTGACCTGCCACGTCTTAAGGACGATGGTGTCTGCTGCCTATGGACTGAGCTGTTTGCCTGATGGCATCCAGGTAAGGATACAGCAAGGGTGGATTAGGAGTTCACTAAAGTCCCTCGACCAGACACAGAAAACAGACATAGACAAATAGAAACATTGTATGTTCAACAGGCGAGGTAATTATTTAAATTATTCTGATCAGTTTAGCATTGATAAGGCCTCAGAAGAATTATTATGCTGAGCTCTATGCACCAAAGTTTAAAGTAACTTGTAAGAATGCTGAAACAAAATTGAAGAGCAAAATAATAATGAGTGGTTTAGGAAGAATAACCTGTGATGAAAAGCTGAAAGCATTGCTTTGTTTAGTCCAGAAAAGAAGACTGAAGGGAGACATTAAAACAGTCTTCAGACATGTAGAAGATTATTAGAAAGACAATTCATGATCTCCACTTTACCTGAGGACAGAACAAATCATAATTTACTTAATTTGCAGAAAGGGAGATTTAAATTAGTTACGAAAAAATATTTCTTAAACTGTGTGGATAGTTAACTGCTGGGAAAAAGTAACTCAGGGAGATAATGGATTTTTTCTGTTAGATCTTTTTCATGAACACATTTAAAAATATCTGTCTGCTACTCTCACTTTTGTGAATAGAAATGATTGCTGCATTCCTAAAAAATAGATTATTTTCTTTCTTGAAAATCTATACCTATATGCATGGCTTGAGATATTATTTTAACTGTGATTTTTTTTTTTTCCAAGGGGAAGGGAAACGAAACATTGTAACAAAGACAGTAATACTAAAATCAGAAAGTAGATCATGGCAGCATTGAGACTAAACTTCTAACAGGGATTTTGAACAGCACATGACGGGGTTGGGTGGTTTTAATTGTTCTTTAAAGGGTTCTTGGCCTCTACTGCAAGAGCATTTTTTAAAAAGAAAATGACACCTCTGTATGTGGAGTTGCATGACTTTGGGTATACCAAAGATAAACTTCTGTGCTATTTTGTGTAGTTTGTCAATGAGTCTGTAAGGTTTTTCTTTCTCACTGATATTATCACATGTAATTATTTCTTGTTGTGTTTTGTGTGTTGGTTGTTTAATCGAGAATCGTTGAGATTTTGTTACATTACTTTCTAAAATATTTATTAATTATGAGTCAGAAATGCCAGTCAGTCTTAAAAAAACTCCAAGGAGAGCTACTGATATAAGTGAATTTGAAAAGCACAGCTCACATGCATGATAATTTACTGGAGAGGAAAAAGCTGTTTTGCATAAACTAGGCTTATCAGTCCAGATGTGGTATGCAAGATAAACACACCTTTGTGCTATCTTGGCACAAAGCAATAATTAATCAATTGTGTTAATTATTGGTATGCTGCACAACATCTGGTCAGATAACCAGCTATGCTATGCAAAATCTCCCCAAGTATTGCAGGTCAGGTAATAGGTTGAAGCTACTCTTGTTGTGATAATATTTCATAGCTGTGAAATTGGTGAAAGCTTTGTTGGCAAAGTTGGAAAGCTCATATGCAGCCTTTAGCGAAGGTAGTGCAGTTACAGCTCTTCACAGAGCTTGAGCTCATCCTTGGCTTCCCGATGAGGCAAACTGCGTGGGCAAGGGCAGAACAAGGAGTGGCTTTGGAAAGTAGGAGCATCTGGTGCAGTAGGGCAGCTTTACATGACCCAGAAGTATAACTTCTGGGAGAGTAAGTGTAAAAGATGCAAAACGTCCAAGTCTACTTTGTCTTTCCTGTATTTCTGTGAACAGAATGGGCAGAAACGGATTTTCCAGCTGTCTGCCTTGCATTCTGGACAGTAGGGTATTGTAGATATATTTGGGTCAGCTCTGTTAAAAATACCAGTGGTTTTCACAAAGAAATTCAGCATTTTTAACCTTTCTTGTTAAAAAAAAAAAAAAGTTAGAGTGTTTGAAAAGGTTGTTGTTGTTTCTTTTTTCTATACAATGTCTTCTGTTCACTATTTTGTGCTTTTCTTTTCCCTTTTTCTTTCTTTCACTCTCTTCTTCACTGTTTGGCTGTTGCTCCCCTTGCTTTATTGTTTCATACCCCACTGTCTGTTTGAAGTGAATAGACTATACACTCATCTTGCTGTTACGAAGATTACTAAATTCAGTGCAACACCATTAATGGAAAACATATGTGTAAATCTGCTGTGTATACAGCATACACTCTTAGAAGCATCTCAAACTCTTTCACTACAGAAACCTACAAAACCAATAGCTTTTACATGGAACAAAGAGAATAAGGGAGAAAAAAAGAAACAAAGAAAACAAGAAGAAAAAATCATTGAAAACTAAGATGGTTTAAGGGCCAGATTTAAGAAGCCCGATTAGATCTAGAGTTCTCTTGTCTGTTTGTTTTCTCCCCTCTTGATGAATGCTGTCCATTGAACATTGTTTATCTTGGTTGAAGAAAATCTTAGATATTTTGCCACAAAGAGATCTATTTCAAGGAGCTTGGAAGTTCTCATTTTCTCTCTAGACCAGCTGGCTTAATACAAATCATGCCTTATAACCTCGCTTATAACCTACAACAGGGTTTCTATTGTGTAAATGCTGATTGCACATCAGAATTCCTATTCAGATATACATTCTGACATGCAGGGTTTTTTTTCAGGAAGCTGTTTTGCTAAATCAGACTGTAAAATAAGTTGTCCAGAAAAGGTTTTCTTAAACAAATGAAATCTGTTGGTTTCGGTCTTATGCAGCAAACTTAAAAATAGCTAAAGTTATATGAATCCAGGAGAGTCTGACTTTTTAAAAGTATCACCAAAGAAGGTAATGGTTTCATCTTCTCCTACAAATGTGATATGCTACAAATAAGGAAAAATATGTACTTCATTAAATAAATGTCAAACTTTTTCCAAGTTAAAGGTAGGAATCATGGTTGCTATTTTCAGAAGAAGAGTCTAGAAATTACCTACTCAATCACAGAACCTAAACAAGGAACTAGGAAAAACTTGCTCATTGTAAATTTTCAAAACTCTTATTGGTGTGATATTCATTTGCTACAGCAGTATCTCTGTGGTGGGTAAAGGCACTAACAGTTCCACTGAAGTGAATTAGAGAGAGCTGAGGTTCAACCCAGTTGATACTAAATTAATAATTTCAGGCCTTCAACTTTGAAGGATTCAGAATGAACGCAAGGTTAAAAATACATTCTTCTGTCTTTTCAAATCATTCAAAATGTGCCATCCAAATTAAATAAAAATAATTAATTTAAAATTTCTTTAAATACAAGTTTTATTACTTCCTAACTTTTTTTTTCTTTCCCCCTGGTAAGATCTTTGCCCTTGATCCAGAGGTGTAAGCTTGTGTCTGCAGATATCTGGCTACCATGGGGTACCAAAAATCTGGACTGTATTATCATCTCAGAAAGTTACGTATAAAAGAGTATCCTCATAGAGCAGCTTCACACATGTAGTTCCCCTTAAGACCTGGGAGAGAAATGGAGTTCATATATCCCACTGTAGCAAAATGAGCTTGCACTGCACCACAACACCTGATAATTAAGGCAAGCCAACCCCATGTCCTCTTCTTCAACAGGACAGGTTAAATACAAGAAAACAAAACCTACCTACAGGAAGTGGGCAGCTTATTTTTACACCAATCTTCTATAAGTGATCATTGATTAAAAAAAGAAGAAAATATTGATGTTAGAGTGTATCTGTGTTTAGCTTCGTGTCTCATACTCAGAAGCATCGTAGACAAAATTAATCTCTAACAAGGGTACTTGCCAAATGTTCAGATTAAATCTGAAGCTTTAATGAAGGTTTATCAGTCTGAAAGTGCTCTTCTTGTGTGGTCTTGTAATGGCAATTATATTTCTCTTCCAAGTCAGACAATGGGAAAGAAAAAGAAAACAAAACAGTTTCTAGGGGAAAAGATTTCAGAATCCCACACAAAGGAGTCATCATTTACATTAGAACAATCTACACCATGCACAAAATACTGATGCTTCTAATTTGCCCTAAATTTTCAGCCTGGGTTTTAAAGCTTTCCTCAGAGATCCAAGAAATATCTTAGTGCAACCAAATCCTGTTAGACAGTCCTGAGAAAAAGATGTGCTGGAAAAACAACTTATCTCATCAGATTTATCACTTGAGGGGAAAAAACTGCACTTCAGCTTTTGACGTTTTCTATGGATGTTTTAAATCTGCATGGATTGATTCTAGCATACAAGAACATGTGCATGCCTGTCAGGACAAGGTGCAAGCAGGCACAAGTCCCTGAGTTCTTTCTGTGCCCTAGTCCCACTGGAAGAAAACCCAGCACATGAGCAAGTCCAAGCCAATGAACACAGATGGAGTCACAATTGCTTTGAACAGATCCCTTAGTTTGAATTACTGGTCTTATAAATGCCTCTACTTCTTTGTGTTTTTTTTTTTGTTTGTTTTTGTTTGTTTTAACAGCCATCCATTATTCCTTTTTTACCTTGACTCTTTTACCTTTTCTCAGTTTCCAATGTCAGTGACATCCAAAACTGATATCTAAAGCTATCACCTGGTAAGGCTGAAGAAGAAATCTGCCATTAAATGTTAAACTATGCAAGAGAATAAATAGTTGCAATGGAGCAGGGGTTGGTGGTTGTGTGTCAAAGGCATTTTGCTAGGGTTCTAGATACACGACAATGACAAAGGTTGCCTTTAAGCAACAGGTCTGTAAGTACTACAATAGTAGGTTGAAGAGTATTGGGTCATTTGGACTGAAGCCATAGCTCACTAGGCACATCACTGCCTCTAGAGAATAGAGGGCTGGCGTCTTGGAGAACCAAGACTTTCCATCCATCCAGAATGGAATGGTAGAAGAAATGGACAGCAAAAACATAATGCAAGGAGAAATTAAGTCAGAAGACAAAAGCAGGTTAATAGGAGAAAGCAGGTTCAAAGAAGAAGAATACCCAGAAGAAGTGCTAACAGTAATTAATAGATAAAGAACATGCTCTGGACTAACTCTGATAAGAGGTTTCAGTGCAGAAAATCAATGAACCAGAATCTACTACTGGTACAGAAACTGCTGGTACAAGGAGTATAAAAGGGAAAGTGATCAGAAGCCTAATTTGGCCAGAGAGATGATACCACGGAGAGGACACTTCTGGTCTCTTTGCTCTGCTATAAGGAAAAAAATTGGAAAAAACAGAGCAGGAAGTCTTCAAAGGAAAATGCAGAATCTTACGGAGCCACTTCTGAGACAGGAAGACGTTCCTCTGGGAAGGTGAGCTAAAAGTTAGGGTGGGAACCGTTCTTGAAGTTGACTCTAAAAATTAGCAATGCATCCCATGAGAAGAAACACCGAGGGAGACAGAGGATGAGTATGAGGAAAGCAGCACTAATTAAGATGTAATAAGGCAAACGGTAGTGACAGCTTGCAGTGCACTGCAAATTTTTGTTCCCAAACCTGTGAAACACAATTTGCCCTTGTAATCAGACATGCAATAGCAGGAACAACCCACAGAGTTAATGATGGACTCAATTTCATTTAGTCTATAATGGGAAACAATAATTATGATAAGCATTCTTGGTCTTCACTTTTTCTCTCACCTTGTCCATTTAGGCAAACATTTATGTGTATGTAAAAAGCTAGGTGTCACAGCGACCTGCTTCCTACTTCAGTTCAATCCATTCCTGCCTGGCATTTTATCAAACTGGTAAGTTTATAAAGGAAGACATCTGCCTGCTGCTCAGGGAGGGTAAAATTACTCTAACACACAGAGTTCTTATCTTTAAATATGTAATCTATTATACACTAATAAAATATTGTTTTTACAAATGAAACTGATTAAGTATGCAAGACATTTAAAAATTTCTTTTTATAGAGAAAATCTATTACAATAATGTGTTCTGCTGTAACTCACTGTTTTCAGAAACTAGTCAGATAGTCCAAAAATGAACAAATGAACAAATTTATGAAAATAAAACTCTCTTCACAAACAATTGGGAAACAGAAAAAAACCTGAAAGATTCATCAAATAGATTGTTTGCAATTAATAGTTGAAGCCAGCTCTATTTACAGAAGTTGATAATCTGTTCATTAAAGCTTACTTAATTTCTTATTATTTTATCAAAATTCAGAATATAATGCTGAAAAGGCATTTTGGCACTTCCAATATTTGAATAACAGTTTTATTACATTTTAATTTGTTGAAAAAATTAGAAAACAATGTTACAGAAGTGACAAAATGTAAAGAATTAGCATAAAACACAAATCACCTCACAAAATCTACTGACTTAGCCTATTGCTGTATTCTCAGAAATTGAATCTAACCAAGGCAAAATTATTTTTGTGGTTCGTATATTTTCTTCCTAAATATTGCCACATTATTTTGAGATTCAAGCTCTTTCTCTTCTCAGTTTTTATTCTCAATATTTAAGTTGTGACTGTGAATTTCAGTTTGAAGAATAGCTCTCTTAAAGATATCGAGTCCGTTAAAGGAAATTATTCAATATTACGTTCCAGCCAGACACGTTACCTCTCCTGACAACTGACAGCTTTGCATTATATTGCATTAGTGTGTTATTTATTCCCAACAACAGTATTACATAAACTCCATTATATACTCTTAATTATAATATATTTTGTAAAAGGTGACAGCTGCATGGGCATCTTATTTAGGACCATATTATTGACAGGGACCTTCCAGATCATCAGCTCTGTTCCCTCGGTACTGCAGGCCAGTACACCATGAGTGATGCACCTCTCCGTATAGTGCTTAACCACTGCTCCCATTGGAAGCTCCAGATCTTGTTTCCCTGCTGGCGAAAAAGATTCTGATGAGCCATCAACAATTGTTATTCAGTTGCCTGAAGTTAAAAGACAGCTGGGCTGATTGCCTGTGCTTCCACCCAGGTCGGAGGTGAGAGGAAGGTGCATCCTGGTGGATGGGAGAGGTGGGATATACACTGTCCTCTAACTTGCTCTGCTGATTTCAGTACAAGCCAGGACGGATGGCTGAAAGTCTTGCTGGGATGTAACTTAACATAGATAAATTGTGCTACCAAAAACTAGATACTTGTCAGGTGGACTTCTCACCCAATTCTATGTGCTTTATGATTGGTACAGATAAATCATCATAAAAGCCAATGAAAAAATCTGGGTATTTGAGAAGGTCTCTGAATTTTTTTTAACCTAAACATGTGGATGCAAGTTTGGGGAGTCTAAACAGTCCTAGGTGCCTTGTTTGGGCTAGCAGAGAACTTGATAATTCCCCCTTTCCATATATTTGATATCTCAAATGTGATTTTTCTTAAAGTTGCACTATGTAAATGTAGAAACATCAAAGTGAAATAATTTTAATGGTTTTATGAGAGTGCATATTATAAATAGATTATGTAACCATACTTGTTAAAGAACAAGAGTGTGTTTAACATTTTTTAAATGTTTATTACCTAAAGAAATGTATGTTCTTTTGTAAATTCTGTTAGATATTCTGCTTCAAGCCATCCATGATATTTAAAAAAAAAAAAAAAAAAAAAAAAAAAAGACCACAAAAGCAACTTCAACAATACCTTTATAAAATAGCTACAGGTCTGAATCCTCTGGTAGTTATTATAGGCTTTTTAAAAATAAATAATGTAGAAAACTACAGTAATGGGTCAAATGTCTATCTTTCTAGAATACTCCCAACATATCTGACATATAGCTCTTACACTCATTATCAGATTATCTGGCAAGCCTTGCTCGAAAACACACAAAACTTTCTATAATCGATTGACTCTCATGAAATTTTATGTCAGTATTTGGAGATTCACTGTATAGTAACAGCAGTTAGAAAGCAACAGGCTGATGTAGCTTGGAAAATATAGATGTTTCTGAATGAACCCACTGCATCGCACAAGCCTGGTAGTCACAGAATCATCTGGTTCTTTTAATGCTGTTTTGTTACTGCTCCTTGCCCAGTACTTGCACACATTTTGACCGTGCAGTGGCTATGATTATTCACTCACCAATATTACTTTTTCAGAAAAGATTCGAACGTACCTTGAAGGAAAATAATGCTATCAGAGATATTTATGGTAGAATTGGAAACTTCATTTGGGCTAAAGAGAGAAAGATACACATGTACAGCAAAACGAGGGCTGCATGAAAGTTGTTATGATCAAAGTGACAAACTGTGAATCTGAACACTATGCGTGTATTTCAAGTGCTACTAGTAGCAGCTTTCAGGCAACACCTGTTTTGCACATCAGTTATTCTGTATACAGGGGCTGTTTATGCAAGACTGGCTGAAGTTAAAAAGCAAAGAGATAATGAAGATTTCTAAAATCCATATGTAGACTCTAATTTTAGTTCAGCATTTTCATGAAGAAAATAAGCATTCAACAGAAGGAAGATAAAGTAAGTTATGAAGTGGGCAGTGTAATGTTTCTCAGCCTGCAGTTAAAGTACTTTACATCTTTATCATCTGTTTTTCAGAAGTTTTTATGCAGCTAAGCTTTTACTCCAGGCTAAGATGCCATTGATACACAACAGAGCAGCTTTTCAGACAGAAAGGACAGATGATCTGTGGACTTACACAGATGAAATAAGAAGAACAAATAGTACAAAGTGGAAAATCATGCCCTTATTATTATTAAGCACAGTTATTGTGGTAACTTTAGCTGCCTAAAAGTGAGGAGATTGATCACATTAGCCAGTCTTCCTTCTCTTTACAGTGAATGGAGACAAAAATGCAGTTCACTCTCTTTATTTGGGACTATTTAGAGCAGGGTGTATTAATTTTCCCATAAAACATAGAGGGTCTACAGGCTAATCAACTTAGACTTGATGCTGTAATTTTCATATACATACATGAAATTAATGCTTTCACAAGAGTAAATGTCCCGTTTCACTTACGCAGTAAAGCCAACCAGCCAGATGACAGCTATTGTTTCAACAGTTCAGAGAGCATGTTAAAAATAAAATAACCACTCAGAAGAAAGTAAAATCAAGTATGCTTTCAATTAGACACCTTCAAAAGCATTGGGATGCCCTCCTAAAAAATTTATTAATGAGGTGGAAATTTGTGCCAGATTTGTCTGAACGGTTGGGTCAGACACTGAAATACACTTGAACTGAACTTTAAAAGTATATTCCTTAGCTGATAATGATGAATTCATTCCCTAGTATAAATGGATATTATTTGTAATCTGTCAGAATGTCTACAATAATAGTGCAACATTTTCCTTGTTTTGTAATTTGGCCATGTTAAATATTTGAATAACAAATACTTCAAATTTGACCAAATCCCCAATTAAGTTCAAGTCCAGAAAGAAATCTTTTTCAAAAATCATATGATACCATCAGATTATTTAAACAGTGGACAGTGGTATCAGTTGCATTATATATGTATGCTACAAGACTGTTTTGAGATGATTCAACAAAGAATAAAACTATATAATCTTCATAGACAATTGATAGTGCTCAGGGCTCATTAATCTCTACAGTATAAAACATTGAGCCAAATTACAATAAAATCCAATGCCTGGATGTTCATAACTTAGAGTCTGAGGACTCAGGAATATTTTCCTTAAGGGACTTTGCATAATTGTATGTGTACGTGTGTTACTCTCAGTAATAACTAGTGCAAATAAATTGCAACAAGTAGTTTATTCAGTTCCCTTTCTTAGAATTTCAGGGAGCAAAGAGAGATCAAAGCATCAGAATGTCTTGTAGAAAACTGTTGCATGGAGTGATCACTGGGAAGAAGAATATAGGGTGGCTGGGCAGGGGGTTCCCTGCAGGTGACCAGCAGCAGCCCCCCCTGTCCCCTCCAGCAACAGCCTCTGCCCCGACAGGGACCTGGCGACCGCAGGGTCACACGTGGGACCCCACACCATGTGCTGCCCCCCTGGGGGGTGCTGGTGACCCTGGGCCGGGGCAGAGGGGGCTGCCGGGGCTGGGGGTGCCGGGGTGTGCGATCCTGGGCATTGCTTACGGGGCTGGGAAATGTGTAGCTGTTTTAACACTCTGTAACTGTCTAGGATTGTGATTTATCACTTGTGTTGATATTGATCTTTGTTAACATGTTGTCAATAAATCAATGAACTGCTTCAGTCCTAGTGGGGTTTGAACCACGTGAACTGACTGGTTTTCCCCTGTGACAGTTTCTAGCCCAATCCAGTTTTATTTTGCTCAAGGTCAGAAATGTGCAGTTATTTTTAAGTAGGCTCTAGATGTGAGACAGCTTTCCCTTCTTTCAGCGCTGTGGCTTTGGGGAAAGGGACTGACTGTAGGCAGAGCAGACAATCCAGAACTGATTGTTCAAGCAGGGACTAAACACTGCAATAAAACCACCAAATTTCATGTTTCTTTCTGAATATCCTCTTCCCAACTAGCTAATTTGCCTGCTATTCTACTTCTCAGTCTTCAGTTTCTTACTTCACCTTTACTTTGCCTATACATTTAGCAATTCCTTTTTTTCCCTGGAAAACAAAAAAACCAAAACCAACAAAATAAAGAACTATCTAAAACATCACTTAAGAGGCAATATAATTTCATTACCATTGAACTTCTGGCAGGAGTTACTCTTATGTCCTGTCCTTTCTCTACTGTGCTGACCTTGTCTGTACTAACGATAAACCCCTTTAAAGTGGAGAAATGTTCTAATTGTAGTTTTTTATGGTAGAAACTGTGTCATTTAACTGAACCATCGATATTACCATAGCAACAGGTGTAAGAGTGTTCTCACCATAATAATTTACAGGACAACTCTGGTGAAGCTTTATCCTGTGGGATGGAGGATCTGAACATAAAAACCATTAGTTTGAAAGAGAATTAAACTGCATTTCTCATTAGCCTGCTACTAAGCTAAAATAAAAATATTTTAACTTTCTCTTCCTTGGTTTAAAATACAGAATACTCAAATCTACAAACAAATCTCAGTAGTTTGACTTTTTGTCATTGACCAAACATTGACAGCTGTTCATATCATTCTGTGTATTTATCTCTATAAGTTGAATGCAAACTGTTTACTTAAGGTGCTTGATTGTTGAAGATCCAAATTGAATGTGATATGAAAAAGTTGAAAACAGTATTATAATTTTTTTCCCCTTATTTCTCATCTAGGTGGATAATCAGGGAGAAAGATGGAGGAAGAAGTACCCAGATGATACGTTCTCATAAAGCACATCCTCGAGTTAAAATCAAGCAGATACTTAAGTGCTTTGCTTAATCAGAATCCAAATCTCTCAGGAGGAGGTAACTATTTGGAGCAGGTAAGAGATTAGATTAGGACAGTAGACAAGAAAGATTGTTAATTTATTCCCTCATAGGCCACCCAGAACTTGCTTCAGGCTCCTTTCTTTGAAAAATTATTAATCTGAAAGATTTATTAGCTATTTGCTGAGTTTAAATTTTAAAGTTCTCCTGTCACTTTCCTGGAAAGTAATTGCATGTGCAGTAATTGTTATGAGCTGGCTGGCTCTTTCAATTCCTCCATGCTAAAATTTTGCTGAGGGATTGAGTCCTATGCTTTGTCATTGTCCTATGGTATATAAAATCTCCATGACGAATTAACCTGGATGCTTAAAATTTGCATTTGTGCAAGTCAAAGTAGCCTCCAAGTTTCACTGAGACTAAAACTTAAAGGACCACAAGCACAGGCAAAATAATAAATTCACGTATATAGGCAAAACTGCTCTCTGTATGTGAAACAGATTTATCTAGACATAGCTATAAACCCTTTGATTTTTAAGGCTTCGGTTTCCTTTTTTTGTCTTTTACATGCAAGCATTGGTCTGGTTTTGTAGAGTTGCTAACAAGTGTTGGGTCAATAGCTGGTTAGTCAAACCAGTGACTATGGATTCAAGGCTGTATCTAGAAGATTTCAAGAATCCCTTGATAAGTAATACTTTAAAATGGTAAGTGATACTATCATAGATTTTATAAATCAAAATAAACCTGGTTTCTGGTATGGCAAACATATTCTTGGTTCAAAAATATATGCATGCATGTTCATGAAGAATAAGCCAAAACCAGAAGTTTCTGTATTGCCTTTTCTCTTCTGATGTGGAACTATCTGACACTATGTCTGGTTGCAGAAGATCCAGAGCTCTCACCGTTTAGGTCTGCAAGACTTTGGCTATACTGTCTACAGCCACAGGATTGACCTCACTCACATGACTCATGAAATTATTTTATGTGACTTACAAGTACCTGGCAGAGGTACAGACTATATCCATACTTTTGCATGGACAGTTTATAAAAGAAGTTTACTAAACAGAAGCATCAGCAACTACGTCGCTGCCATAGGTATTAGACTTTCTATGGAGTTACAGACAACAGGTTTTCATGTCTTGTAACATTGTAAGTAGCTTAAAATTACATATTTACTAACTGTGCTCTTATTTTACCTTCTAAATATTGCACAGTTGAAATTACAGGAGTGCTTCATACTTCAGCCTGAAATTTTGAAATATTTATTATCAAGAAGAAGAATGTCTTTGCTTTATAATAGCACTGTGGCCTGACAGACTTCCCTCACCTGGAGATACCTGAGGATGCTGGAGCTGATGGATCTTTCACTACTTTGTCATGACTACATTGGCATAACTTTGTTCAGCAGGCTTTAGACTCAGAAATTCCCCTTTTTGCACTAAAGAGCAAAATACTTCTATATGCAAGCCAAAAAATGTTTGAACTGTCCCTTGTTTGTCCAAGATGAGCATAACCTTGACTCCATTTTCAAGAGGGCTCCTACCAGGGACACAACCAGTCTTCTCCAAACCTGCTGCTGCTCTGTGGACCTGAATATTTTACTGGATTCAGGGACCACACAGCCATCCCACACATAACTGTAGCTATCACATGGTCCCAGAAAAGGAATACACATGGAAAAAACCCCTGTCCTCATAAGGTTGGCCCCAATCACGTAAACCATAAATACAGTCAAAATCTTTTTAAGAGCTAAACAAATACTACCCTAATTTTCCAAAAGATAAGCAACTGAGTCAAGCCCTAGGTCATCATTGGAAGGATTCAGTTAAAAATATACTGCTTTGGTCTTGCATTTGGAGACAGCTAAGCAAAGGAACAACATGCTGTGACAGTATTCAGGGTTAGGAGAAGGTAGAGAGGTCTCTGCGAGGGAGGGCTCAGAGGTTCTCTTTATAAAAAAGAAAGGCAATCATTCTATCATCCTCTGTTTATATCAGACTTCATTTGATTTGATCAAAAGCCCTTTTCACTTACACCATTTCAACAAATTTTTCAGGTCAGTATTTTTGTGCCTTTGTCACATGCAAAAGTCCAGGGTAAAACTCCATCTGCAACAGATCTGGATATTGGTGTTTACTTAGGAGCCAACAAGGTAAGAGCTTTACTCACCAACTTGCTTCCGCCTGCCACATTATGTTTTGACTTGGCTGCAACCAGCAAGGAGGTCACTGCTGGCTTTGGATGGTTGCACAGAAAGCCATGCTGGCTCCTGCCATGCCACTGCTTGCAGCTGCCCATCTCAGGTGTCCCTAGCTAAGGTCCTTGGCCATGCCCTAGCATTTCTCTTCATGCATCTCTCATGTCCAGGATCTTTCTTTGTAGAGGAATGAACTGGGTTAGTCGTCATTGATAACATACAGCTGTGGGCTGGCTTCAGGGGCGGTGGGTTGGCTGATGTAGATAAGGTGCAGCTGTGGCTGGTTAAGTTAAGTGGTTGAGAGCCAATGGAGAGAGAGCAGCCGAGGAAGAAGTAGAGGGAGGAAGAAGCAAGAGGAGAGAGAGAACATGCACCTTTGATGGGGTGAAATGAGGAGAAGACAGCAGAGGGACTGTATGAAGAGTGTTTTGGTATGAGAGGGACTGTATGAAGAGTGTTTTGGTATGAGATGGACTGTATGAAAAGTGTATTGGTATGAGATGGTAAAAGACTTTGTTGCAGCTTGATAGTTTGGAGAGTGCTGTGGCATTCCTTCGTTTCCATGATCTTTCCTCCAGCTATGATCTTTACCTTCTTCTTCTCAAGCCCCTCTCTTCTTTCTGACATCTCTTCCTCTCAAGAACTCTCTTTCCAACACCCAAGGACTTTGTTTTCCTAACTGTGTCAGTCTACATACAGAAGTATGACATGCAATCAACCTCCTCATCGGTGACTCTGCCTCATGTCTCTTTATTAATTGGGTGGTTTGTGATGTGCCACTTGTTTTTTTTTTTTCAGCCTAAGTGATACAAAACCTTACAAGCAGCCTGCACCAGGTGCAGCAAACAAGTAGGAGGGTTGCGCTTGAGAGTTCAGGAGTTCACTTTTGTACAATAACACGTGTACTTAAACACAGATATCTACCACTTGTCAGTGTTCACAATTTTAGCCGTGTTTTTCTGTGGTGGCTTTGCCTTTTCCCTTCAGAAAGAACTGCTTTGCTTTTTCCGGCTGAGATAACCTTCCTATACAATTCTGTAATATGACTATGAGCCATCATCACCGTAAGGTAGGAGATCCTTTTTGTAGGGCTAGAGGGGCCCTAACATGGAGAGATCCTTGGAGACCTGCCCCTTTGTCTCTTGATCAGTAAGAACCAGAATCGCTTCTCTGTATAATAAATTTATCAGTATTTACTGAGACCCTCAACAGGGCCATAAGTTTAGAATATGTATATATATATAATCATTATCCTGGAAGCTGCTGACATATCTAGAAACAAGACTGACACGCTCCATATGTTATGATCAACTACATGAATTGTTAAAGGAGTTTCATCATTTTTCCATTTCATCATTTGTCTTTCCTTGTACGCTAAGCCTTTTATCTAATACTGTCTTTTATTTTGCTTACCAGCGGATGATCTTCCACAAATACTGAGAGACTAATCGGAAAGAGGAAGATGCTACATTTCAGATGCTAGGCTCTGGATGCCTATTGACATCTTTGTGATACAGTTGCTTGATGTGAGAACACACTTCCTTGGAGAAGCCTGCCAAGTGTGTACATATACACACAACACAGCAAATAAAAACAACCCAGAATCTTTTCCTGCCATGAGTTCTTACAGAAACAGTTTTACTTGCAGATTCAGCTCTACAGAATCAATTTCTCTTGTGAAAACTAGGTGCAAATATTGGCTTTTGTGTGATGAGGGCTTATGTACTTCATTAAGATGCTGAGCACTGTTCCCAAGTGCCAAACACCTCCTGTGAGTGATTCTGTGGCCACAATCTCACAGGATTTAGCACTACAGGCTTTACATTAACTTTTGTCCCAAGCCTATGTGTCTTAATCTGCTGAAATTACTTTCAAAAACTCATGTTGACTTGACTGAGAAAATGGCAGGGCTTGAATATAAAGAAGCAAAAGACTAGAGGGTCATCACTGGTTAATTGAACACAGTCATCTGAAATTTCAGGAAAGAGATGTTTGGATTCATAGTGCAGAAGTGGAACATAGTGTTTGTTTCACAGGTCCTGTATGCTGTAAGCTGCAAAACACAGCACTGTCTAAGCAACTTGAGACGTCCATTAAAAGACTAAAAGCCAGAAGATATATTTTGCCACATTGAAAGAACTGTAGAGACTGAGGGTTTTATCTTACGTTTTTGAAATAACACCAACTTGCCCAGACAATCATGGAAAGTAGACTGTCCTGTTTACAGGAGGATTTTTGATTATAAAGGGGGAGAGTGTGTGTGTGTGTGTAAGAAAAAAAGCCAAAATTCCTCTAGAATACAAATTACACAACCCTGATTTGATCATATGGGCAAAACAACCATAGAGCCATCAAAAGGATTTTTTAGTATCCTAAGGAAAAGCGTCAGGGTAAGAGCTATGTCTGGTTTAGTGGCTAATCTTGTAGGGGTTTGTTTTATGATCAGAACTGTTGTAGAGAAAGGGAAATAAGAAGGTAAACTGTGTTACAGAGGGAAAAATAATTGTTTCTGGTAGCTGAAAGGCAGATTGGAAAGCCCTAAACCACTCTTTTAGTATAATAAAAAAGTACAATATGATCAACAAGGAGAGATCAACTTGCCTTACGCTTCTTTAAAGGTTACCAAAGAACAGGAAATTTTTTTTTTAAAAAAAAAAAAGTCTATTATAAGCTTCACTTCCTACCTTCAAAATAATCTTTTTAATGTGCAGTTATTTCCATTACCCCCTATTAAATGTTCCCTGGAAGAAATCAAATCTTAGCAACTCTCATCAAATTAAATTATGGAGGAATGAAATTATAATTTTGAACTAAATCTCTCAGAAACAATTAGCAGGAAGACAAATAACAAAAATTATCGTAATTCTAAGATACATATATCTTGCAAACTTTTAAGAAAAAATACATGTTCTGATCTCAAGAGAGTACTTCTATGTCTGTGTTTGATAACAACCTAGAGAAAACACAGCAATAGCATCTTTGCATGAAGTGACTGTCTTTAAAAAATACTGTGTCATATTAAGAACTAAATAGACATATCACCCAATATGCTAGATTTAGAGTTTTCACTTTTAGGTGCCTGAAATCAGAGTGTGTCTTGTTCCAAATCAAAAATCTGGAGATGAGCCATGAAGGTGTCCGGTAAGCATTATGGCAGACCTAGCTTTTTATGAGAAATTACAAAGCCTAATATTATTTAATGCTGAACTGAACTGAGTTAGAAGAGATTTAGCCAAGGCATTAAAAATTCAGAACTGAGAAGTCCCTCATTATCCTGTGGCAGAGTAGCAGTGGCATAACACATAATGATCCCATAACACAGGGAGTCTTTCAATGTAATTAAAAGTCAGTAGAATGGAACATAATTATAAGAATTTAATTTTATTTTTTTTTAAGCCAATGTGTGGTCAGCCAGGGAATTCACTGTCATAGAAAATCATTGAGATGTCATCCATGCCAAAACCCAGAAAAGGCTTTCATAATTTTTTAATCAGTTAGGATATCTGTGGAAGCTGTGCTGGACATTACACCACGATGTGTACATTTATCTAATATATATAGAGTATCACACATTGGCTAGACCCCAGAATAAATACAAATGGCAGGCATTCCTGTTCCATAAACCACTTACCCACAGGCCTAAGTGCTGTCAAGCAAGGCTTTCACGTACCAGGGTACTCATTTCACATGTATTTGAACTACTGTAAATTGTTTGTATAAGGTAGTCAAAGTTAGTCTTCCTTTACACAAACCAGAGAAAACAGCATTTCCAGAAGTCACTTCACCTCACAGGCACGATGCCTTAGGCTGATTCCTTCCTTGTATTTCTTCATTTCTTTCTTTCTTTACACAGAGTCTGGAGTAATTATCTTGAATCTAATCAACTAACTTTTTAGTGGCTAATAAACATTAGATTAATCCCATCCTTGGCATCTGTGTTCTGTCTACAGAAAGAGAGACACATCTCCAGAAGCAATTTATCTCATTTTAAAATAGATGTCTAAAGTACATGATAGGATTTACCCTCTTAGAATTCTTGGTTCTCTCCATTAAGCACAGGAATAGCCAAAATGACCAGCCGTCATTTTCATTAAACTTTTAGAATACAAAACTTTGTAGAGAAGGCTCTCACTCTTGGACACTTTATTCAAATAAGGACCATTTGCTGACTTAGCATACAAATGAACTGTGCGGGGAAAGTAAGGTAATGATTTTTTGGCAATGCAACATGAGAGCTGATCATAGGCTAGGATGTGCGACGTGGTAACTACTAGGTTCATCAATAAAGTCCCCAAACGATAGTATGCTGCATACTATCTCTCAGCCAGCTATGCTGTGATGTGAAGCCTCTCTGGAAGCATCCTCAGGCACCATCAGAGAAAAAAAGGGAATGGGACAATGACAACGTCAATTTGTTTGTCATTAATAAGAAGTACAAGTGTGTATCTAAAAACCAGGCTCCAGTTTCTATGAGAATAATATTCACTTTTTATTTATTTTCCCCTGCTCAGTGAAGAAATGCAGGGAATGCTGATGATCTCTGTGGTGCACAGAGCTGTGTATCAAATTATGATGTCTCACTATGATAAAAGTGTTCTAGTTTTTCACATATCTAACAAGAACACATTAAACATACCTTAAAATACGGGTAAAATGCCAGTCAACAAAAACTGAAAATAGAAATGTAAGTCAATTGTTAGAGATTAGACCCTGAAGCTTGCAAAATGCAAATTAGAATCTATGCAAGACTGAGAACATCTAAGACAGATGGAATTAAAATGACAATAATGCTGTTTCAGCATATTTGAGAGCTGATATATACAGGTATCTTCACAGGAATGATGCATTATACTAGATCAAGTTGACTTATGTTAATAAGGATGAGTACACTAGTGAATTACTTAAAAATATATCATAGCCTTAATGCAAAGAAGACTTTATATATGTTAAATTATATAGTAAAAAAAGAAGTCGTCTTTCAAAAATCAATTAATAAAAACAGAACATGGCACAATTTCCAGCACATATACACATATGACTCTTTAGTGTCATAAAACTAAAGGCTTAGTCACTGTTTCTATTTTACTATAAATCCATGAAATAATTGCTTTGCAACTTGTGTAAGAGAATATGTACTTTAAGGAAATATGGCATGTATTCTTGCGTGAGAAGATGATAAAATTGGCATTTCTCAGTGTTAAAACAGGCTAAGTCTTATACCAGCAGGCAGGCTTTTTTTTTCCAGTATATGCAGATCTAGTACAGGCAAATAACATTTCTTGATGGGGAAGTGGCATACTCACTACATGGGTTTGGGAGGACAGCAGTGCTTCAGACTCATTCCATTGAGAAGACCGAACGCCTGCTAGCCCTAGAACCACCTGAGGTGTGTCCTGAGCACACGCACACTGGTTAGGTGTTGGCCAGAAGGAATCCAGCTTGTATGCTCCTACCTAACACTGTGAGAGGAGATGGTTGGTGATATATCAGCTTGAAAAGCTCACTCCTGGGCCAAAATCAGGTCACAGCAACCCCATGCAACACTACAGGCCTGGGGAAGGGTGGCTGGGAACTGCCTGGTGGAAAAGAACCTGGGAGTGCTGGTTGACAGCCAGCTGAACATGAGCCAGCAGTGTGCCCGGGTGGCCAAGGGGGCCGACAGCATCCTGGCTTGTGTCAGACACAGTGTGGCCAGCGGGACTGGGAAAGTGATCGTCCCCCTGTACTGGGCACTGGTGAGGCCGCACCTCTAATCCTGTGTTCAGCTTTGGGCCCCTCAGAGGTAGATGTAGAGGTGCTGGAGCGTGTCCAGAGAAGGGCAACGGGGCTGGGGAAGGGTCTGGAGCACAGGTCTTATGAGCAGCAGCTGAGGGAACTGGGGGTGTTTAGCCTGGAGAGGAGGAGGCTCAGGGGGGACCTTACTGCTCTCTACAGCTGCCTGAAAGGAGTTTGTAGGCAGGTGGGGGTCGGTCTCTTCTCCCAGGTAACTAGCAACGAGACAAGAGGAAACAGCCTCAAGTTGTGCCAGGAGAGGTTCAAATCGGATATTAGAAAAAATTCTTCACTAAAAGGGTTGTCAGGCATTGGAACAAGCTGCCCAGGGAGGCAGATGAATCACCACCCCTGGAGGTATTTAAAAAATGTGTAGATGTGGTGCTTAGGGGCATGGTTTAGTGATGGACTTGCCAGACCTGGGTTAACTTGATGATCTCACAGGTCTTTCACAATCTAAATGGTTCTATGATTCAATTTTATGAAATAAAATGCTGAAGTGGAAACATCCATAGACTCTAATGGAAGAGTCAGTTACAGTGAAAGAATTATTTTCTTTCATTGTTTTTGCATTATATTTTTTATAATATATATATTTATATATTTGCATTATATATTATATATAATACAGATGCATTAATTTACACTTTTCAGAGCTCTGTATTAATTCAAATATGGGACTGATAGGTCTTTACCTGAGGGGACATGTGGCATAAACCAATATTCCCCAAAACACCACAAAACAATGCCACTTACCTGCCACTTAACACAAGCTAACAGTTTACTGAAAGAAAGTAGACTGACCCTATCCTATTCCCTCCAAAATACCGCTATGAACTACGCTACGTAAAAGCCGTCCTATTGAAGGAGTGCAGAGGTTGTAGGTGCACTTATGGGGTCTCTTTTGGTTGCCGTATGCAGCCCCCTGCAGAGACTACTACCTTTGTTTCTTCCTCTTTAAGAACAGACTTTGTAGATTTTATTGGCCATAACTTCACCGTTGCAGCGCCTGAGCACAGTATTATGGATTCTGTACATATCCCTTGGAACTCTGTGGGTTTTAGAAATCTGACCCAGCTTTGAAAAACAAGCTTTGGCTTAAATCATCAAAGTATTTTACCATTCACATACTCAAAAAAGATTTTCTAGTGCAAGCATAATTAGCCCCTTGCTATTGATGCACAAAGTGAAGTGCAGAAAAGGGACAGTTGTGTAGTGAGTCAACCACAGAGTACTAACTAGAGCCTTGGTTATCGACCTGCTTCCACTGCAGAAATGGAATTTCATGTAGAATTCGTCAAGGATAGCAGAAACAAACCTGCAATTATCAAGTAAAGAATGCAGCTCACAGTGAGAATGCCTGGAAATTTGAGGAATATTATGTAAAGTAACAACTCCTTTATGTGACACAGAAATAAACAAATGAGAAATACACACAGTATTGTCATTGGTGGAATAAAGCAAATAAGGAATTCGTAGATCCTTTCTCAGACAGATCATAAAAATCATAAATCTTTGGAGAGGGGATGAAAATACATAAGATCTTTATAACCCTAAAACAAGCATATGAAGCACTGAGTTAAGATTTGATCTAGGATTTTTAATTTGTTATTTTCCTAAACAACTTTAAAAATGACATGAGGAAAGAATGTTATTCCAGTCAAATTAGGAATCATTCAAGACACAAAAAAAAAAAAAAAAAAAAAAAATGTTGTCATCATAGTCTCTTAAGATGCTTAAGTATTCTCTTGTATATTATGACTATTTGGAGTTTTATTATCTTTTTTTCAGAATGTTTTCCTTTAGATGTAAGATAGAAACATACATGCAGACTATACCATCTATTAAGGCTTACCTGAAATTTTACTATACAGTATTTCTCCATATTTTTACTTAAACGTAAAAAATCATCCCCAAAACAGTACAGTCAAATATCATGTTACTCTCAAGCTATCACGATGAAGGAGGAGTTTATTTATGGTATCCAGAAAGGTCACTGTGACAATGCTAAGAAGAAAATATAGACATCGAAACTTGAAGATGGGTTGATTCATTTCACAGAGGTAAATACTCAGTGCTGCATAACTGTCTCCTTTTAATTAACTTGTCAAAAGATTTTGACAAAGGCCTCCAGTGGATTACTGAGTAAACCTGAACTGCAGATTACCTCTATTGAATCATTTATCGTCTTCCAGAGCTATTAATAGAATTGATCTAATCAAGCCAGTTCTATTTCCTTATCATTTTCTGCTTCTCTTTTGTTTGCATTAGTTACTACAAGGTTTTCCAACAACACCTTTTTTTTGGTTTGGTTTGGTTTGTTTTCCTGTTTGATATAATAAGACTGTGTTTGGACACACACTTTAGATCTTCCTTGATATCTTTATTTGGGCTTCCCTACCTATCAATTTATTAGAGAACATGATGTTCCCAGGGTTTTTCTTTCTTTTTTCTTTCACTGGTTGTAAATGTATCTTTATGAGAATGGGTCACATCTTCATTTTAACACTCTAATATCATTTGCTCTTGGAAGTAAACAGGCATTTACAAAGGGAGCTAAATAGCATTATTGCCTTCCTCGGTGCCCCATTAACTGTGTTTTACTTTATTTAGCACTTTTCTAAGCACAATTTTATGTCACCAAAGTGTGTTGCAAGAATAGTATTAATAAGATACTAATATATATATTAGTTAGTTAGAATTTCACAGATTTGGGAACACAAATCAGAAAAATAGATGTGGCAACTATTTTCTGGCTTAGAATTCAAAGGACTGGGAGGGAAGAGGGGAAAACACTGATTGCTTTTTCCCATTAAGTATTTCCAAACACAGGTATTACCTACTCTCTGAAGTCACTTAGTGAAAGTGATTAGCATACCAGCCGTTAGTGGTGGGTGGGTAAATTGAGAAAGGGCACAATCAGTTTTCGGATAGTTACAGGCGCCCCAAGGAGCTGTCAGAATGTAGGTACAGCCATTTACTGGAGAAGTATTTTTCTCATCCTAAATAGTATCGTTGGAGGACAGTGTCTATTGCCACCTTCTGCTGACATGCCTGTTTGCTGGGTTTGTAAGATTCTGAAAGGTTAACACTGGAAAAATGATTGGCATCATAATAAGTGATGATACATTGTCAGTTACTGCATTGAATCATAATCAGCATTGAGGGGTGTTGGTATGAAAGCACCTACGATGCACTTCTATTCAGATCATCCAAAGTAGACTCTGAACTTTACAATTTAGAAATGTTAAATAATGTAAATCAACCTCATCTCTAGCATAGTAGTAATGTTTTGCCATGTTAGGCATAAGAAAAAAACCTATGCTGTTGAAGCATGTTGTCTTTGGTCTGGAATAAAATGAATGTTTTACTTTTGATAAATAATTTATGCATTAAAAATTTAGTTTTCATTAAATCAAAAAATACTAAATAGTGTTAGATTTACCAGGTTCACCTAAAATTTGGGGACAGAATGGAGTTTCACAACATCTGTATTTTCTTTTATCAGCTTTCAGCTCGTGATATCATTTATGCTGGGAGACAATGCAACTCTGTCCTGTGGCCAGAGGATTTGGACCATTAGGCAGTGACATATTATGGGTTGTCCAGGGGAGCAGCAACGAGGGAGTCTTATTCTCATTACAGGGGCTATTCAAGGTATTGGGACAGTGTCCCAAGACACCAGATGATGTGTGTTCAGCCTACACATCACACACAGTCACCCAGTGTAAGTGTGTAGAGTATAGAGAGAGTACAACAATATAAAGAGAGGAAACTGAATGAATCTTCTTCTTTTTCCAACTCTGTATCCTTTTGCAGGACATTTACAACAGTTTTTCAGTTTGGGTGAACTGGATTCAAATTTTATCAGAGAGAAGAAGGAACTGAATTCAGTTCCCTGCAATCTGGATAAGAGTTGTGAGTACTAGGTTATTCATTTAAAGAAGAACATTGTTCTCACTACATTTACAGTATCTAAATTCAGCCCTTCATTTCTGTTCTTTTCTTTCATTAGAGATACCTTTTAGCATAATATAAATAAGGCATTTTTCTTGGAAGCATTTTCACTTGTATTTCAAAATGAAATACATGCACACAAATATATGTGTATATATATGTATACAGATACAGTGTTTGCATTTCTGTGTATACAGTTTTATTGGTCCAGTGGTAACAGCTTTTTTGTTTGCTTTGCTTTTTAAATTGTCAAGGAAAACAAAACACCACTTTTAGAGAACCACTCTTGTATATCCATAATGAACACCATCCTAAAGTTTCCAGTTGCCTAAACGGTTTTGCATTTTTGATAAAATTATATCCCATACAGCAGAATTACAAACAATTATTGCAGTGTCTAAAGCCCCTAAAGGACTGAATAATGAAATGCTAATTTAAAATATTTATAAAAAACAGTTGAAAGAAAAACCTTCCTACATAGTTTAAGGTAGATAAGGAAACCTCCCAGAGGAAAAAAAATCTGTTAAATTGAGTGTATTTGGGAAAATATGTTTAGTGCGGCACTACAGTCCAAAATAGATGCTGTATGCAGCACATAAACATATTAATTTGTCAGCAGTTTCTCAGTGCCAAAATACTTGACAAAGTTTTAAAAGAGCTATGCTGCAGTCTGAGTGGTATGCTGGCAAGATGCCTGAACTTGTTCTACTATTTCAGTATAGTTTTACTTACCTCATAAGGATATAAACATGATTACTTTTTCAGTTCTTGTAATGTCCATTTTGTCCTTCTCAAAAACTTCTATATTTTGTCTTCCAAACATCTAACTCCTTTATCAGCAGGTTAAATGAAGAAAAAAAAAAAAAAAAAAAGTATGCCATCACTCAACCCACATTCAGAACAAAGCAATTAATTTGATGGTTTGACAGTTAAAAAAGGTAGCTTCTGACAGACATCCAGTGTGATGCCAGCCAGAATGATGGACTGTATAACACTTTCCTTAAAAGGGAAAGTAAATCAGGCATCCCAAAGGCAAGTCCTTTGTATTCCACTGAAGCTTTTAGGTATTAGTGCATCTTTGCTGTGTATTCCTGACAAGTTGTAAAGAATTCTACTGTATTTAAAATACATTTGAGAAGAATTCACAAAGGGCTGTTTGCAAATCCCACAAAGGAGATCCAAAGAACCAGGCAGAGGGCAAAGGAAGCAGCAATGCGCTGCTCAGTCACGGTACAGCTGCTGTGCAGACCTCTGTTGCTGTCAAGGGCAGTGGGGACAAGGAGCAGGTTAGCAGAGCAGTATTCGACCCGTTATGTTCCCTTCAGAGTCCATTAGCTGTTTTAGTGGTTAAAGCATCGTAAGTTACTGCTGCTTTTCTACTTTGTACAAATGCTCGTGCATGAAAGGAAAAACGAGCACAAAGTGAGTAACCTTTTGTGATCTTTGGTTGAAGTAAGGCATTGAAATCACACGTCAGAAAAAAATCATGACATCCTTAGTATTTATGTCTTGGAAACATTCCATATCCACTTCATTGGGTCCAGTTCTCAGAAGAGAGGAGAGAGGAGTGTGAACTGCCACCTCAAAGACCTGTTTTCTGTGAAGGGCATTTCTTTAAGATATGGAAGGGAAAATTTATATGTTTTTAAAATGAGGGATAAACATTAGCCAGTATTAAGTGTAAATGCTTCATACAGACATTGTCTCAGATGAAAAAAACGCAATAAAAATAACCCAGGCACTCAACATATCTCTGCTAAAAAACAAACTGACTAAAAGCTGATTCTGAAACTAATGTGTTCCATGGAGGAGCTATTTTGAAATGGAATAATGTTCACAGCCTGTAAATGTACCAAGGGAACACCAAATCTGGAGACAGTAGCACAGCCCAGCAAGGAAGCAAACCATAATACTCCCATAATGCAGAATCTACCTAGTCATTCTGGTGTGACTTTTAGTCGGTTGGAAACCATGTTCTACCTCTTTTTGGAGTAACAGCAAGACAATTCATGGATTTCCCTTATGGAATCATCCCAAATACACTGCTTCCCTTTCATGACAGAGGTAAAAGACTATGTAGTAAATGGAATTTTAATTATACAATAATTGTCAAGCTGCATTTCAGACCTATAGCCGGGAACAAATCTATCACCTAAACTCTTTAGATGTTATGTCAAGATGATAAACAATTGCACTAAAATACTAATTAACTTCAAGATTTGTGTCTTATTGCAACTATGTTTCAGTTTACAGTACTCATTATGAGGATTTACCAAGACAGAGCATTTAGATTGATTTTTGCTAGCTTAGTTGTTCCTAGTTGTCAAACAAGCAAGGTTCATTAGAGAAAGAGTGGATATACATATAAATTGTACAATACATTTTCAGGCCCACATATAGGAAGTTACAGCTACAACCCCCTCTTTACAAATAGTATGGCTTTCATACAGACTTTGATCAATGCTCTTACACATATAATCTGTGTGATATTGAAAGTTTTTGCATTGAGATTGTCCAAGATTTACCATACTTTGTCTTTGTAAGGTCTGGACCAAACCCTGCTCTCAGGATTGGCTCCCAGGTCCATCATCTCATTGGACCTTGGGTTATACTGGAATTACAGGTATTAGCATTTAGCTCAATGCATTTAAAAAAAAAAAAAAAAAGAAAAAGATTCAATTAAAATCAATATCTGAGTCTTAATTCCTTGGGATATTTTACAGTGTTGCAAAGCAAAAGCTTCATATAAATATTAGTGAGACAAAACTTCACGTGTATTGCTGTGGGAATTTTGATTAAAGATTGTAAGCACTGATGGTTCTCATTTAGCAAAGCACTTACACCCATGCTTAACCTGGGCAACATACAATCCAGAGAACATTGTAAAAGGCATGTGTATATGTGTACCTGTACACACACACACATGCACACATATATATACACACATATAATTTAAGGTCTTTGTTGTGGGGGTCTCTACAATTCCCTCTACAAATTTCAAAACTGAAAAAGCTTTAGAAAAAGGTTTACCAGGCAGTGGGTTGCTCAAGTCTGTAAGTTACCTACTCAACCATTTTGAAAGTAAGAAAATATATTAAAGACATCATATTTCTCACACAACCCATATAACAAACCACTGCATTACTCTTATCCAGGAAAAAGAAATAGTTCTTTAACAACCATCAGCCTTAATTCCTCTCTTCCTCTATATCTTTTTAACAAATCTTGACTTTGCAATATTTTTTTTTTTTAAACAAGACTATTACAGTGGCTAATATAATCACCGAATATGTAAATCAACCGATACATTTTAGTATAAATATCATTGCTGTTTTACAACTCAAGTCTTGTTTAATTTAAACAAAGACTCTATTATCTTAAAAATAACTTTACATATATGCATGAACTTTTGGCTGATATGTATATATGATGACCTCTTTCTTTCTTATGCAGGAGGGTTTTGTACTGTTTTTATCGTGCAGTTAGAATGTGTGCATCCATTTTCAGCTAGAACATATTTGATATGATTTCTCCACAACAGGTATCTTTAACATTGTTATTAGTGATGTCAGGTAAGCTCGCACATCTTTTGCAGTTCACAAATAATGCGCTCCATGGTAAGACTGTTTCAAGTATAGGTAAAGACTGTTAGGTAAACTCTTTGGTCCATGGTGTGCAACGTTTTAGAGAAGATGAGTAGTTAAATCTTCAATGCAATGCATGAAAAGGAGTACAATGATATTTCCATCATTACATCCTCCTTCTGACCCTGCTACATTCGTCCTATCTTGTGACAAATCACCACTTTATGGACTTCCTGAGCTGGGTGTTTTATCCTCAGTATTGTGATTAGTAGATTTCAATTAACTTTTTTTCTGTGAATTTGCCTACTCATTTTTCAAACACATTTATAGTTTGGCATCCAAACATCCTTCGGCAATATGGGCCACATTTTAGTTATGTGCTGTGTGAAACGAGCTGCTTTTTGTTTGTTTTAAAGCTTCCACCTGATAACTTCCTTTTTGGGCCCCTTGGCGTTTCTGCTATTAAAAATTGTAGATAATAGTTGTAATTCATCAGCATTATCCATTCCCTTCTCCATGTGTTCCTCCCAAGCTTGGGATTATTACATTTATGCATCTCTCCCTATAACAAAACTGTTCTTCAACTCTGGTAATATTTTGTATCTTCCTTAAGTTCTTCTTTATCATTTTTGTAATACTGTGACCTGAGTTCCTATGTTTTCCACACTATGAGTGCATCGTGGATTATAAATTGGAAAAATATTTTTTTCTATGTCTTTTCAGTTTTCAGTTCCTTCCTAGTACTCCCTAACGTTGCACGTATCCCTGAGCACTGAACTAATAATGCTCATAAAAAAGTATTTATTCACTATGAGGCCACGGTCTGTCCCTAAGTGATACCTGATGCTGGGTTCTTTATGGTGTATGTGTGACTCCTGTGGCTTTTCATTAAATTTATCATTTTGCATTTGTCTACATTGAATTTATTTTATTATTATTATTATTTGGGGTTTTCCTCCTTTGATACAACTTTGAGATAAATTTACTCGCTCCAGAGAAAACCCTCAGAGACATTTTGGCTCAGGCGGTGACTTCATTGGGTCTTGTTCACCTCTGCCCATGAACTGAGCTGGTTTGTGCTTGAACTGGACTGGCACTACCTTACTTCTCAGAAAGCTTATTAGATCATTCTGAGATTATGATTTTTCAGGTGCACTTCTATTCTGCAAATGCCTTGCTTACGATCAGTTCAGAGGGTAAATAAAGTGAAGTCATACCTGTTGGCAAAATACAGCCTGGCCACCATACTCAAACAACACTCTTTCTCTGCTTTTTTTTTTTGTTGTTTGTTTGTTTTATAGCAGCATATGTGCTATTTCAGCTGTGTTGCAATAGCAAGTAACACTAAATAGCCTTTGTTCAATTCACTCTATTCTTATCTTTCCTCTCTCTCCAGCCATCAACTCTGGAGAGCAATTTAGCAGGAATATAACCTTACCTGTGGCTGTGTTGCTGACAGAGATAGGAGTGAGAAGAGTAGTCTCGTCCTACCTTGATTAGACTGGTGCCTAGAGAGTACATGTGACAAACTAGCTTTTAAATTTCCCCCAAAGATCTGATCTGGGGGAACTATATTACTCAGTGCAGGGCTGCACACTCACTTTTAAGTTTTATATTAGCTCTATTATTTATATTAGTAAGGCTGTATTTGTCCTAGCTGCTGATGGAACCTTTTGAATGATCATTTGAATGAAAAATTGTTTGCCTCATTGGTTTTTATCTTAGATTGTAACTAAGAGATTATATATTTGTAACAAAATGCTGCTTTTCTACTTTCTTCATCAGAAGCTACTTGCACTTTTTTCCTCAGCATAAATAATTGTTTCAATGGGGTCATGGCCCTCAGAGTTTGGCCAGCTGTCAGCGTTCCAGCCGAATGGCATCTGCGCTTACATCCTGCTTCAAGGGGAAATGCAAACAATCATGCTGCTTCAGGAACAAAAATCTCAATATTTATGTTAAAATCACTTTTGATTAAAAGCCAATTACAATGAAGATGATACAAATTTGTCCTGGTTTTGTTTGGGCAAATCCAGAGATAAAAGTCTTGGATCTAAACCCACTCTTCTGCTCCCCACTGAACTGTTTTGAAATTATAACTATTCTATAATCCTGATCAGCCACAAAAGAGTGCCAGAATATTTGACTATATTAAAGAAGTACGCAAAGACAGTGACTCTTAGATACCTCTAAACTCCCATCTTCCATAACGACTGTCTTGGGCAGTTTTAGGGGGTTCCTGTTTGATTGTATACTCAGTGACATTTAGTATTGTGCAAAATTTGCAGAGGGAGTACAATAAGAAGTCTACAAATGATTTGATTTTGCAGGAGCACTCACTTTCAAGGTTCTTGAAACCTCTGTTTCCATTCTCTGGAGAACCTGGAAACAGAATTTTCATCAGCTCTATTAAATAACCATACTTCCATGTGATACAACCTAAACAGAAGAGGCAAATAAAAATATGGTTTGGGATGGCATCTCCACAAAATTTGTAGGTGTATCTACTTAGCTGAATAATAAGTAACATTCAAATAGTATGGAGGATTTATAGTTTGGTCTTTCCTTGACTTAGTGTTGAAACCTATTCTTGCACGCAGCACTTCCCTATATGTCCCTGCTGAAGCTGTATATAATCATGTTGTAAGGAAAATCTAATAATAAGGTGAGGCTAATATACCAACCTCAGTATCTTCGGTACATAGTTTATAAAAAATAGAACTCTTATGTCTATAAAACAAAACGTTTGAGCACATAATTAACTTATATGAATGTTTAAGTCCCTTTAAGTAAATTATAAAGAACAGGAATGCACTTAAGCATAGACTGAGACTCGGTCTAAACCGGTACATTCCTTAGTGCCCAGGAAATGTGTTTCACTATTCATGAATAAACATAACATGCACAGTATGATACCACAAGAGAAAAATGATATAAGAGGAACAGTTCCTCCTGCAAAATAAATGCCCTGTAATGTAAAATAAACACAAGACAGCAAAAGGAAGAAATAAAAAATAAACAAACTACAAGGCTATTGCCTCACTGAATCAAGTAGACACATAAGGCATTCTATTCTGTTTACACTTTCACGGAGTGATATTAATCAAGATACCTACGTAGCTATCATGGTATGTCTATCTTTTATTTTTTTCTTCATTTTTTTTTCTAGTTAGATCAGAAATGAGGGCTGGGATGGGTTTTTTTTTCTGACACGTGATTGAAATTCCCATTTGCCATAGGACATTGTCTGTAGTTTAATAGATTAAAATGTTAAAAGAGATGTATTAAGTTTTTATTTCTCTGATTACTTGCCTCACATGCCTAGTCTAGTGAGCCAAGTTTAAATTCTTAATATATCACATTCAACAACCTGGAAAAAAGTTCACTGAGAGCAAAAGAGAGCAAGGGAAGGATGAGACAGAACTCTTTGCAGCAAGTCTTTTTGTAGGTAGTTCATACACATACTAATTTCTATTGTACCATTCCTGATTCTCAGAGGCAAATCAAACTTGAAAGAAGATTGAATTCAAGTACTATTTTTGCTACTTGAACTGAGCACGTTGCATGGCTCTTATCATCTTCAAAGGTTGCCTCCTACTTTATGAATAATGAGTCCTTAAAGCAATGTTGTCAAAATAAAAAAGCAAGTAAGTCACTGCTATGCACAATTATAATTGTTGAAAGAAGACACCAGTAGTAAAGGGCAGAGGTGTGTTTTTTTTCAAAGAAATTTCCAGACTAAATGGGTAAGCCTTTTTCCAAGAAACAATCAGAAACAGAAATTTTAGTCCAATTATTCCAATAATACAAAACCTTTCTAATTAGAATTGAAAATAACCCAGAAAGTTGAATTCAAATATACTCAAAGATCATAGTGCTCAAAGGTTACTTGAATATCAATTCAGATTTAGATATCTCAGGACCTTCCTAGACAATATTATGAGCATTTCAAGCCATATAGGTAAACAAGCTCTTATTATCTTCCTTTTTCTTTTTTTGCAACACTTCAACTTGGTACTACATATTAATGTGTGCAACATTTGTATTGCCTATTACTGCATAGCTCCAGACAGCAATAGTCAAATATATTATTTCTGGATTTTTCCTCTAATTATTTTCTTTTCCACTTGAGAAAAAGTTTTAAACGGTTGAAGGCTTGACATGAAATTAGTACATCTGCCATTCCATGAGGCAGTAAAGAAGGTAAGGGACTAGACTTAAAGGTATATCTAGGAATCTAATTTTCCATTCAGCTTCAGGTGGGTTTGGGACCCTAAATTTGCCAGAAATCTTATTCATATACACAAATTTAGAATGCAGAATCAATTGTTTCTAAACAGTGTTTTCATGTTTCTGTGCTTCTGTGCTCGAATTCAGGGCTTCTGAACTAGAACTTATAAAACCATTAAACATTGAGGTGTTTTGTTTTAATCTTCTATGCAAAGCAAGAATTTTTAAACTCTCCCTCACATCAGCATGTATTTACTTCCAATTAACCTGAGCACACTCTTTTCTATGACTCCAGTAAGCCACCAATTCTAATAATTAATATTGCCTTAAACCTAATTTTCCTGCTCTAAATTTAACCAACATTTCAGAGGCATTAAATTCAAAACTAACAGCCCAATCTTAGAAAAGGCTGATTATTTTGTGATGTTCAAGAGATTTAGAACAGTCACATCATACAAATTAGAAAGAAGAATTTAGATAAAATAATGGCACATGAAAACCTGAACATATAGAATGTACAGTGGTTTTCATTTTGTTAAATTAAAAATACATTATAATTTACAAAATAGTATTTGAGGTATTAGAATTCAACAGAAGCAAAGTCCTCATCGACAACATAAGGACAGCAAATGATCCTAGATTAAGCCCTTTGATATTTTTTCTTGATCTGTTCAAATGTTGATCAAGAGCCATGGGACTTTCAAGATGTTGGATCTAACATCTATCTGGATGATATTTTGAGTAGTCCAATGGGAGGTCCCTTTGTCCTGCCTCATGCCTGCTGTTGTGACTTGTAAAAAATTACATGGCTTATCCAAATCAGAGTCACCCTTTATGGATTGCACCCAGTGGCAAACTGCAGATCACTTCGCACATATTCCTCCAGATTCTATTGTGGGGGGAAAGAAGTAAAAAAGTGTAGAAGCAGTACCATATGGCCTTTATTTACGTTCACATCTAATAGCCTATTCACCTTAGTTAGTCCAAACACTTGCAACAACCTGAAGCAGTTTCTGGGTCTGAGTCTGAGATGGCAGATGAAATTGTTAAACTTGCTTGATGGCTTAAATAGGCAGGCAGTCAAACTGCTTAAAGCAGAGGGATTTAAAAAAAAAAAAGAGAAAAAAAAAAAGAAAAAGAAACCAAAAAAACACTATTCATCTTAGACCTTAGAGACATCAGAGCCAAGTCAGACTGTCTGGGAGCCCCTGCAACACGTTAATTGGCAGGAGCCTAAAGTGATGAGTCTTTAAGGTCATGAAGAATAGCAGGTAACCTATTACTACAGTGAAGTTAAAGTAAAATTGCGTTGTTTGTCTTAAGTCTATCAGATGGCTCCCCAGTGGATAGCAAAACACTGAATAAAGCATTACAAAACTATACTATAACCTCTTTGTTAGTCTCAATTTACACCTAGTCCAAGAAAAAAACATTTGCAGAATGAAAAGGTTCTGTGTGTTACCTGACTACTTGAGAGAAATGGACAGTATAAAAAGATAGGCATGGCAAAATTTGTTCTGACTGGGTTTTATTTTCCTAATTCCTAATCTTGTTGCTTTTTCAGCATGCTGATAGCTTGAATTTTGTTTTTGTGAATTTATGTGATCTGGAAAGAACAAATCAAAGAAATAGAGTTACTTTGTGTGAGGCCTTAATAGAGACAAAGAAGTAGTTACTAGCTGACCAAATGGACTAATCCTGGCTAATTACAGAAAATTACAGAAGTCAAAGAATAAATATTTACAAATACTTTCCACAGAGTACTTGGTCTTTCTTCCAACTTTTCCTGGGATTTATTTTATTTTATTTTATTTTATTTTATTTCATTTTATTTTATTTTATTTCATTTTATTTCATTTTATTTCATTTTATTTTATGTTGAAAATAATCTCCTGAATTTTGAAGGTAATAATATTTTTTTCAATAATTATTATTTTTAAACATATAATTATATAATAATTATAAAAATAATAGTAATTGTGTTAAGAGTAACCAGATTAGTGTTTAAAGATAGTCAGAAGGAATAATGACTGCTTAGCTTTTCGTACCTTATTAGCCTTTTAGCCTGTATTCTTGGAATAAACAGATTGGCAAAATGAAAGAAAAACAAAGTAAAAACCTGGTAATAAATACTTAGCTTGCTAAATATTTTGTGTGTAACTAAAAGTAATTTTCTATAAACTTGCATGTTTCAAACATGCTAAATGGATTGCCATGGAGCAAGGTGTCCAGTCTGTCATAAGACACAGAGAACAGTAATAACAGCTCCTGCAAATATCCATTCACATCCTGCAAATGCATCTTAACCCAAGTGAGCAAGTAGTCTTCTGACAGAGTTGTAAGAAAACAGGTCATACCCACAATAAGACAGTAAAAAAGCTGCGTGGCATAAAAGATTTTTCTCCTATGATTCCCTGGGTAACACTCAGGGATGTGGATGCTGCACCAAGGAAGAGGCTGCCGGGAGACAACCAAACAAAGGTAGGGTTTATTTACAACCCGGAGGAATCTACCTCTTCTCCACCCAGCCTCCACCAACCTGCTGGTCTGAGGACAACTTCTGTGCAGAAAATTTGGTAATTATCTTATATCTTCTTGGTTTGAAAACAGGCAGAAGCATGGTGAAATCAGGAGTTTCACACAGGACCATCATTTCAGGTTCCTTTGTCCAATGCTATATTGCATACATCCCTAGTTATTTTAGCTGTGGGTTTGTTTTTTGTTTTTTTTTTGGGGGGGGGGAAGAAAAAAAGGCAAAAAAAGCTTTGCTATTTAAAAACCTTGTAATTGACATAAATAGGCAACATATAAATGGCTAAAAAAGAAATTCTAAAATAAAACAAAAACTTTGATCATGGAATACCTTGGATGAAGGGATTAATCATCATTTACCTTCTGTTATTTTATTTGTGATGGTGTAAAAACAAAACCAAAGCCCAACACCAGAATCATGGCCATTCCTTATGTGCATATAGATACAGGTTATCTGCTAGGGAGCAGACCATCCTGGGCCACAGTATGCCCCGGGACTCTGGTCCCTTGACAGGGACTCAGGGCCTGCCTGAGTTCTCCATCAGCTCAAGGGCACATATTGCTTTTGTCTATAAAAAGGGGTGCAGGGAACAGCCTGGGAAATGAAGAGCTGGTTCCATGATGTGTCAGCATTTGCTTATTCTTTATATAGCATAACATATGGCAAATTTTGTTTTCTTCCCCTCCCATTCTCTGTATCAAAATTATTTTCCACAAAATGATGAAAAGCATAAATAAAATGTCCTTGGCTGCAGGCCTCCTCCATTGAAATAAGTGTGTGAGGGGGAGGGGACTGCAAAGGAGTTCAGTGCGTGTAAAATGAAGCCATTATTTTCAAATTATTTTTTCATTTACTTGGAGTATAAAATGCGAAGATTATTCTGGATGTCCTGTTTTGATAATTATTCTCTTTGTTCACACTGCTGTAATACAGCAGCAACTGCATTGTACCTCTTTCCTGATATAAGCCCATATTTTATGCAAACTAATAACCTTGAGCTAAAGTGCAGGTTGTTCAAATCACTTTTATTATACAGAGTGTATTCGATATGGCATAGAAATGTTTGCCTACTAAAGTCTCTTTTATAATGGGTTGTATTGACTTTGCTGTTTTTAAAATAAATATCAAACATAAGGTAAGAGTGGGAAGGAACAGATGGAGAGTTCATTTCTCAAAGTGTATTGGAATCAAAATACATTCTTTAAAATTCATATCCAAATGTGGCTCTAGGAAATTATAAATGATAACTCTACACTATTTTTATAGTCATGCATCTGATACAGTATTAACATAATGATTGTGTAACAATGACAATAAAGAAATAATACCTGTGTAATATTATTCATCTTATTGTTGAAAACATATAGGTGCTCTCTTAAGGAAAGGGGGCTGGATTTGAAAAAGTAACCTGTGTGTATGTCATATTTAAAACCAGTAACCGCACCAGTTACCAAAAGCCAGTGAAATATTTTGTCATCGATGTGATCATTAATATTTTATATCATTAATCTCGTTCCCATTGCAGTGTGCCTGTGCACATATATTAGATTGTCCCTAACTTATATTAACTTAGCTTTTGTAAGAAAAGTGTTACAGATGTATTTGTTAGCAAGTCTTCCATCTCATCTTTTCTCAGATATCTACGTCTCTCTGTCTATAACTCAGATCTAATTACTTTAGGCTCTTTTTGTAGCCAATGGAAAGACATAGGCATACTTACATTAGGATTTGTTCCTTATCTATTTTATATGTATAAACATTAAGATAACATGAGTTGCCAAGTATGATGCCAATTTGAGTCCATTGACTCTGAAGAAAGCCTTAATGACAAGCTCAAACAGAAACATTTACAAAGCAGATGTCTGTTAGATCAGATCAGCCTGAACTTCTGGGTCAGTATGGAAAGCCTTTGATAAGACAGTGGACAAATGCATAAGCCTTTGCTAAAAAGGGCCAAACATCAACGCTACATAAAAGTATTTGTATTTTTCCTGTAGAAGTCTTTCTACTTGTCAAAATGTTTAATTTGTGGAAACATTTACCTTACGGAACCTGATCTATAAGGCCTGGGAATTGAGAAGCATAAATTTATGCAAGGAATGGCATATTTATCACAGAAATGGAGCAAATAGGTTTTGGCATCGTATTGCTGAGTTGAGGGATGCTGGCTGATACTGTATTTCATTTTTATCCAACAAAAGACTGAATGAAAAGCATTGTTGTTAGTAAAGTTAAAGGCAGAGATCATTTATGTGTTCCTCCAACCACTGGAAATAATCATCTGTATTTGGTATTCCATCAGCATTCAGTCAGTGTCCAGCAATCTCCTCCAGTAATCTCTAGCAGGAAAAATACTCTGCACTGAATTAAAAAATTGGTGGTCAAGTATCAAAACAATGCGTGGTATTTAGTCTAAATTTCATGACACACTGTCTGTATACAGGTTTGGTACAAAGTACAGACTTGACTGCATGTGAGCTTCTTTTCCTTTCTTCTTCAAAGTGAAAATTTTGTGATTTATTACTTTTTTTTTTTTTTTTTTTTTTTTTTTTTTTTTAACGTGGGACTGAAAGCAAGGCTGCTTACAGAGAACAGAGAAATCAGAAGAGTTTAAGGTATGTTAAAAGATAACTGAAAAGCGGTTCCTACTCCTCCCCTGCAATTCAGGGGAAGGTACCATGCAGAAAATTCCAAAAAACTGTGAAACTGAGATACTATATCCGTGTGGTTCAGCACAAGTCAGATACACCGCCTCGGTTCCCAAAAGCATGTCAGCCGCAAGTCAAGCGCTGCTCAGAGTAGGTGGCTTTCCAGCTGGCACACAGCGCGGCGTTCGTTCTGCTGCTGGGTGGGAGAGGCAGCAGCGGTCCCCAGGCAGCCTGTGCTGCGTGCACCTTGCTGGCCACTGGCGAGCTCTTGTAGATGTAGGAAACTCAGGTTCACTTCTCCACATGTCTCAGTACAAAGCAGCTGCCTGTATTGCAAGGTAGGAGGTCTGGCCACTGAAATATTTGTCTTTTGTGCTTCAATTATGATCAGAAAACTTGACAAGTGCTGAGATAACTTCTTCTGATTAAAGTTTTATGAAATAGATTCGTTTCCCAGAAAACAGTCATTCCTGTGATCAACATTCTCAAATAAAGCAACACCTCAGCAGACCAGCTTTACTAGCCAACAGGCTTTGTCAGAACTTTATAGTGATAACCTTGTAAATTAATTCTTCATTTTAATTTACAATATGTTTTTATTTTATGCAAAGAAAAAAAGATGAGGTTTCCTGTAGTTAATTTAGCACCTGTACATTCTCAGAAATTATAATGAAACACTACACAATTCAGCCTTTATAAGGCAGTGAATTTTAATCCTGTTAGGGTGGTTCATAATTAAAATGTCTATTAACTTTTCTGAAGTTAATGCAATTATGGAGTTATTACTTCTTGCCATTCTAGGATTTTTTTTTTTATGATCCAATAATATTTAATTTATAAAATCATACCTTAGGAAAAGAACAGCTCAACTGAGTAACATAACTATAAAATTATCCACTTTCGGAAACAAAGTATCTGATTAAAAGTTCTGAATAAACAACACACAATTAAAGGACCTTGGCCTTATATCCTGGACTTACAAACCTCCAAAAGATGTTAAGAACTATATTGTAACTTAATTTTCCATCATTGTATATCTTTTATCATACTTGTAATCTAGGATACTTCTGGCATACTTTACATAGTGTATGCTATCAGTTTAAATTTTAACTGCTCATAGAATTTCGTATTTATGTTCCTTTTCTTTTGATACGTGGAATACACTGACACTACCAAACAAGTATTAAGGTAATTTCAAAGAATGTTTCTTCTTTCCTAAGAAATCTTCAAAATTTTCTTTTCTCTGTATATAATGTCATGTTATAAAATACTGGTCAAAAAAAGAGACACCAGTGAAAAATATATAACTGATTTTTCTACTCCCTTCCAGGGTGGGGAAGCAAACAGTAACATTGCAAGTGTCAAACAGAAGCGTGGCTGAGATCTTATGCTACGTGTACAATATGACCTGGAAATCCCATGTGGCCCAATGTTTACTGCTAACACTTTATACGGTACCAGTTGGAAATTCATGTATTAAACCATTGGCTTTCAGGATTTTTATAGCTCCCCACTTGGCAGTTAATGCATTTTGTATTAGCCCTCAGTGCGAAGAAATCATAACTCCATATACCAAGGGATAAACTCCAACTAAAATTACTAGAAAACAGTATCTGGAGACTTGGATATATGCACTGAGGTGCCTCTTCTATTGCTTTTCCCCTGGAAAACTGAGTTTTCATCATATTTCTACCCAGACTTGAAATGCTGTTCTTATATCTAAAAATGTGATTTGAGACAAAAAGCAAAAAGGAGGGAAAGCACAGCTCTCAAACACGTCAAAGATTTGATCCATTAGAATAGTCCAGACAGAAAATTATTTCACTTAAGCTTTTGATAAATGTCCTGAGAGTGAATTGTGTTGTTTTATGAATACAACTTTACCCTGTTACACATTTTAGCATACTATAAATACCAGTTTGTGCAACACAAATTACATGTCATGGCTATGCAGCCAAAGAACCATATGGCTATACAGCCATGTGGAACCATTGCCCTACAATACAAAATTGCAAATTTTTTATATTACACAGAACTGTTGTCTGGTAGATGCTTGAATAGCTCCAATTCAGTCCAGGAAAGGGAGTTTCTGATCTGATGTGTACTGATGGTGGAGTTGGAAAGACAGATATGAAGCTGTATTTTATGACCGTAAAAAGTGTTTCTTTCCCTTTCTTAAAATTCAGAGTTTGGCAGTCACAATGCATTGTATTATGTAGCTTTAGAGATCTTAAACAGGAGATTATTTTTTAAGAACAGTTTGAGTTTTGATCACCTCAGGAACTGTGTCTTTTAAAGAGATGTACATTAATCGGAAAACAGTTTTTTGAATGCTTAGGAAAAGTCAGCTGTCAGCTAAGTCTTTATAAATTGCCGCACTCTGACTGCAGAGAGCAAATTATTTGTTCTTTCCTTTCCCTGTATTTATAAAGGCTGAAATGGCAGAAAGTTCTGCTCAGGAAAAAGCAGCAGCAAAGAAGATAGTGTTTGAAAAGTAGAGAGAGTTTTTAACAAGTGTGCAAAATGACAACATTTTGGTTTTGCTCTCAAGAAAAGAACTAAAAGCTGCTTAAGCATTCTGGAAAATAGAATTACCTGACGTGGAACATTTTCAGGGCTTTTTGTAGCAGAGCAATGACAGCAAAAGATGCAGAATGTTACTGCACAGAAATCTTCTATCTTGGTAGTTAGGGAAAAATCTTGAAGTCCACCCCTTGACAGTGGGCAGTGGAACACTGTCTCATTTCATGTCTTACTGGTGGCTTCGAAGGATAGAGTCTGGCTGGAATAGGTACGGAAGTGGTACTGGTTTTTTTCCTGAATCAGGCCTGTTGCAGATGACATGGGAACAGGTACAGGAATCTTAAGACTATGTCTTTGTTAGGAGCTATTTGGTAATGCACTGTGTTTTACAACAATTTGAGATTCTGTGATACACATCAGGACTTTTTACAGTGGGGTAACATCCCAACAGAATCTTAAATATAATTCAATAAGCAAGCTCAGAGTCCACATAAACTGAAGGAATGAAATTAGTTTAAAACTACTTGTACTGAATACTGCTTTATGAAGCTCTTCCTTACCCAGGAAGACCTCTCCTACAAAAACATTTACCCTTTCAACCTACCATATAATAGCTCAGGATGTTGATGTTCAATATAGTCCATAAGAACAAGCTGATAGGAAAGTAAAACTTGATTAAACTGGGTAGAAAGTATAGCTTAAACTGCAGTGATCCCATTCTTCTGTTTATCTTTGTTTCAAGCTGTCATTAAATTAAGATAAGAAGCAGAAAACATTTTTTTTTAATAAAAAACTTTCAGTTACGCTACTAGCTTCAGATGAGCCTTGACTGCTGCCTTTCCTTGTGCGTTAGGAGGAAGCCTGGAAACACAAACTGCTTTTGTTTCAGCCCTAGAACACAGCTGACCCTAGCTACTCTTTTCTGTGCAAATTATCTACAGGAAAGAAACACTGGTAGAGTAGAAAGAAAGTGAGGGTAGTTGCATGTGCGACGCTGTTTTTCTTTCCTCTAACTTCATTTTACTGCTAGTGGTGGAAACCAAGAACCAAATAGCTCAGGCAGTACTTGGAAAATAGCCAACAAAAAATGCTAGTGCAGACCTTTTCTAACATTACAAGCTTGTCATTTATAACTGCAGCAAATACACAGATAATGCATTGCTAAGTGGTAAAAGGTCTTATGCCCATTCTTCTCAGCTTAGAGTACTCATAGTGATTTGTTGTACTATCAGCTAGACAATCTAATAAACCTTTCTATCACTAATTTCATAGATCTAGATTATGCTTTTATGTGCTCCAGCAGAAATATAGATTAATTCAATATACATGGGGCTTCCAAAGGTGTACAGCAGAATCTATTCTCCCAACGGAATTCATACTTAAAATTAGAAACTAGTGTCAACATACATTATATAGGATTACAATATGATATTAGTTCATCTCTTTTCTTAAGAACGTTTTGGTCCTAATGCTTTACAATGTGCAAAATGCTCATATAATTTAACTGAATCAAGAAAAAACAAAGAAAATGGAAATAAAAACTCATGCAAAAGACATCTAGCCTACAAGTGACAAAAACCTCATCCTGCAGGAATAAGGACAAAAAAAAAAACCAACCAAAACAAACAAAACAAAACAAAAAAAAACCAACCACAAAACAACCAAAACCACACAAAAATCAGGAATTGTTATCTCTATGCAGAAGGGAAGGACATCATCCACATCATCAATTCTTAATGACCAGACTGTTCTTTCACTTCTGTGTAGGCTAGGTAATGTTTTCAGAGACTGCACCATCATGTTTTGTTTTGCTTATGGCCATAGATAGGCATGGTCAGAAAAGTGTCAAATACTTTCCCTTTAACATAAATACATTGACACAGGAAATTCCTATAAAACTTTGCTACTTCTGTGACTTAGAAGAAAAACAGTCTTACTGACTTTAGTGTGAAGAAATTTCTCTGTAGTAAGAAGCACATAAAGAATCCATTAGGTCTAACTTTTACTGATTTTCATAGCGCTATGAGGCTTTTCATGTTTGTTGACGTAGTTCACTTTAATCTCTCTCTAATTTCCTTTTTGTGAAAGAAAGGAAAAGGGCTTAGAAGATGTCTGTCTTACAGACCAAACAACCTGTTTACCTTTATTCTTCAGAGCACTTTGGACATGTTTTTGCTGAAAATGCTGCAGGAGCTTTAGTTGTACCACCTCCATGGTGATTATTTCAGCTACAAATCTGACTGATAATTGTGAATTTAATATTCCCTCTACCATGTCCTGTGAGAACTCAGTGAAGATTTCTTCCCAGGGTTTGTGGATAACATCTAGTTCTCAGGCTAGGGTAACACTACTTCCTAAGTTATCAATTGAAACTTACACTACATTCCTATTTCATTGTAATTCATATTTTTGTCCTGCAGACTGAGAATTGTGCATTCTGAAAAGACCAGCTTCTCCTCGAACTGCTGTTCTGAGGATTTCCTCAATTCCATTTCTTATCTCTAATAATTGTTATCATGTCATGAAATATGTTGTCTCTTATATTTTTATGAGACATTTATTTATGCTTGAATTGCTCAACAAAAATTCCTGCCACTTTTCTCCTGTTTTCTTTTTTTCTGAGGAGAGGGAGAAACAAACAGAAAGTATGTCCATGTTGTTTTTTCTTGTTGGTGCTGTTACTGGGTAAGTTAGTGGAAATTACCTGTTTACATCTAAATGTTAACAACTTAAATATAAGCATTTTCGGCTCCTTTTATAGTCAGTTAAAAGAATCCTCTGCTGCTGCTGGAGCAGAATTCATGTCATCTCTTAGACAACTCATTTAGGTGAACTATCCTGGGAAGGTGCCTATTTCTCCCCATTGACTATAAGAGGAACATAGGTTGATAAGCTTAGATGTAGGTGTTTAAAAGTTCAATTAGTTAAGTTTAAGACAGCTCAGACTATGTGCATTTAATCTTAAGGGTTCCATTTTCTGCAGCATACTTTGGTGTAATCTTGATCAGATATATAAATATTTAATAGAAATTATCACATGTGGGAGAAAAGGCTAAAGCAGATAATTAAATTATGTAGCACATAAATGTTCTGAGCAGGTCAGTCATGACACCCAATGCTGCAAAATGGAAAACCTCAAAAAACGGGAGGAAAAAAGACTAAATCAGATTGTCATAGAATGCATAGCTATAAAAATGTGCCTGTTTGTCAAAATAATAAAAGTTTGAAGCAGAACTGATCAAATACAGAAAGATTTTTGCTAAGTGCTGAAACAGTTGGAAAACTATTTTTTCCTCCCAAGTCCTGCTTTTAACTTCCTTTGATACAAGGTGGCACAAAGTCAAGAAAGAACTTGAAACAAGCTTCACATTAATATTTGAAAAAGGGCACCCAATGTGTTTGATGTGGCGCCCTTCATGCAAATCATGTAGTCTGAGAGAAATCCCAATAGGAAATACGATTCTTTCTTCTTAGCACTCGCTTTTTTTTCTGGTTGATAATAATGAACTTTTCACACTCCCTTTGCAACCCCCCTGAGCTATGCAGAAATGAAGTTTTTACTCTCTAGGTGCTGCCTATTTGGGTACGATTTTTTGTTGCCTTTTTATTGATTTTTTTTGTTGTTGAAAGTACAATCTCAGTTCAACAGATACTTTGTACTTATTTTTTCCCAGACTTCTGAACAATAAAACCCAGATGCTTTATCAAAACAGCAAAATATCTGCTCTCTCCTAGGATTTTTAAATGTGGGGATAAGTATACAAGATCAGAAATGTCATGATGATATAACGTCAGGTAACGAATTTTGCAGGGGGGTGTCTAGGTATAGCTGAGAGCACAGAATAGAGTGCAACTGTTAATGGTAATATCATTGGGATTTTAAAAATTTTATTCAGTTAAGATAATAATAGCAACTTACACCTTCCAGAATTCTCCAGACACTACCAATTGAAGTATGGAGGTCAAACTAATTCCAATACATCCAAAATCCAGAACAGTGTGGGTAGCAGCATTGATCACATTCCCTCCTTTTATTCTTGTTGTGCATACTTCATTCCTATGTATAGCAACTAATGTATCTCCCACATTACACCACCCACACACTTACTAACACTTTCTGAAGGCACAGGAACCTTTCTCTACCATTAATTTCCAGATTATATTTTGAAAAATGTCACAGACTTATTCTGGATATTATTGAAAGCAGACCTAAAAGAGGGTCAGCTCCTCCAGTAGACCCTAAGTGAAAAAAAGCCCTCAGGAGCCCTGCTAATGCAAGCTTCACACTGAAAAATAAATCTGAGTAGGAAAAAAATAGGACAGTATTCAATAATAATATTTTTTATTGCAGGTATAATTTTTTGTATGATGAGATACTGGCTTGCAGAACAAACTGTTAAGACTGTCTAGGAGAGAGATGAATTCTGAAGAAGGTTTAGTTTTGGGGTTTTCTTAATTTTTCTGACAGAAGACTTTTCCTATGCCTTTGCAACAGAGTCTGCATGATCACAGGCCTTGGTCCTCATGGGGAAATTGAGCTACCCCAGCCAGTATCTGCTGGAGGTACAACACAACAGCAGTCCAGAGGTTTTCTCGAGCACATTGATGACAACTTTCTGACATAGGTGAGCCAGAGTCCCATGAGGGAACATGTTCTGCTGTACTTCATACTTACAAATAGAGAAGGACTGGTCAGGGGTGTCAAAGCCTTGGATGCAGTGGCCATGAGATGCTGGAGTTCAAGATCCTGAGAAGAGGGTTCACAACCCTGGACTTCAGGAGAGCAGCCTGTAGCCTCTTCAGAGATAGGCTTAGAAGAATCCCATTAGAGACAGTCCTGGAGAGAAGAAACGTCCAAGAAGAGATGGGCCTCCAACTAGGTCACCTCTTCCAAGCTCACGAACAGTCCATCCCAATACCTAGCACGTCAAAGAAAGACAGCAGAAGACCTGCATGGATAAACAAGTTGACTGAAAAGGAAGTGTGCAAGATATGGAAGGAGGGAAAGGTGACCCAGAAGGAATAAGGAGATGTCTGATCATAAAGGGATAGGATTAGGAAAGCCAAGGCTAGTCTGGAGATGAATCTGGCAAGGAATATGAAAGGCAACATGATGGACTGCTACAATTACATCAGCAACAAAAGGAAGACTTGGGAAAATGTGGGCCCACTGCTGAATGGGGCATAAGAACTGGTGAAAAAGTACATAGCAAAGCCTGAGGTTCTCAATGTTCTCTACACCTCAGTCTTTACTGGTAATATTTGCCTTCAGGAATCTCAGGCCACTGAGACCAGTGGGTAAGTCTGGAGGAAGGAAGACTTATCCTTGGTGTAAGAGTTTCAGGTTAGGGCACATTTAAACAAAGTGGGTGTACTTAAGTCATGGGACTTGATAGAATGCACCCACAAGTGCTGAGGTACCTGGACAACATTATTTTGAGACCACTACTGATTATCTTTGAAATGTTATAGTGACTGGGGGAGATTCCTGACCCTGGACGAAAGCAAGTGTCGCTCCTATCTTCAGGAAGGTTAAGAAGGAAGATTCAGAAAACTATACGCTAATCAGATTCACCTGGATCTCTGAGACAGTGATAGAGCAACTGATAGTCCTGGAAATAATTTTTAAATGTATAAAGAACAGGAAGGTTATAGGGAGTCATCAACATGGAGTTATGAAGGGGAACTCATGCTTGACCAGACTGATAGACTCCTACAATGAAATTACAGACTTGGTAAACGAGGGGAGAGCAGTGAATATGGCTGATCTTGAGTTGACTACAGGATAAGTAAAAGGACAGTGAGGTATATTTAAAACCATCAGTACTGCTCGGTTCAAATGGTTGACTTAGTGGCATGAAGTCCAGCTGGGGACCAGTGTGCCCCGGGGTTGATGTTAGGATCAGTACAGCTTAACATATTCATTAATGACCTGTATCATGGACAGAGTACACCCTCAATAAGTTTTCAGAAGACAGAAAACTGAGAGGAGTGGTTGAGACGTCACATGGCTGCACTCAGGTAGCTCAACAGGCTGGAGAACTGAGCAGAAAGGAATCTCAGGAACATTAGCAAGGGGAAAAGCAAAGCTCTACACCTGAGGAGTAACAAGCCCATGCGCTAGTACATGCTGGGGGCCGACTGGCCAGAAAGCAGCTTGGAAAAGAAAGACCTGAGGGTCCGGGTAGAGACCAAGCTGGCCATGAGTCAGCAACACACTCTCACAGCAAAAAAGTCCAAGAACATCCTTGGCCCTTGGCTGCACTAGGAAGCCCCTTGCCAAAAGGTTGAGGGGGGGTAACCCTTCCTTTCTGCTCAGTACTAGTGAGATACATTTTGAGTGCAGAGTCCAGGTCTGGGACCCCCATACCAGAAGGGCATGGACAAAATGGAGCAAGTCCCGTGAAGAGCCGTGAGGATGATTAAGGAACTGCTGTTCTGACATACAGACAGAGGCTGAAAATGGTGGGACTGTTCAGCTTGCAGAAGAGAAGGCTGACAGGGATTTGATGAACGTGTGTTTACCTGCTGGAAGGGGAGCAGGGAAGATGGAGCCAGGCATTTCTTATTGGCATCCAGTGACAGGACAACAGAGACTGGACAAACTGAAACACAGGAATTTCCTTCCAAACATAAGAATAAAAACCTTTCTTTTTTTCTTATAAGGGTGGTCACACTCTGGAACACTTTTCCAAATCTTACTAGACAAAATCCTGGATAGCTGATCCCAGTTTGACCAGGGGCTTGGACTAGCTAGTCTGCAGAGAACCCTTCCTACCTCAGTTGTGATTCTGCAATTCCGTAATAATTTCCATAGCATCCTTAGCCTGATGTCTGTATTTGATTTGATCATTCTTCTGGTCCTGCCTTGACTGAACAATGAATTCCACAGACAAGTTTTGTTGTGTAAATTTTTCTCTAACAAAGAAAAGCAATCTGACACTCTTCATAAAGCAGTTGGTAAGGCTTGTTTTGCAACAGCCAACAGCCAGACATTTTCACACCCTTCCCCTCCCCCTTCTAACTGCAATCTGTTTTCTGGGGATGTCCCAACTTAAGAAAGAAAGAAAAAAAATCTTACCTCCCTTTATCCTTCACTCAAATGAGTGATTAGGGTAAGTTTGGCCGTGAGAGCTCCCTGTTTGGTTACAATGGATGACAGCAAAGCATGGACTGATTCAGAGGGGATAATAGAGAACAAAAAGTAAATGTTCAAGTGAGTAGAGCAGGAGGGGAAAGGAATTAGAAAGGAAAAAAGATGCTGAAAAATAAAAAAAGAGAGAGAAAAACAAGATTCTTGATTGAGGAAAGAAGACAACAGGGAAAAAGAGAAAGGATGGGAGAGGAAAGGAAGTAATAGTATCTGGGAAAACTGGCATGGGAGGAAATAGAAGAAAATGAATAAAAGCTAATGAAACATATTAAATCATATATGTTCATAAAAATTGAAAATGTTAAGACAGAAAAATATTTTCACTCTAAGTATGGGTTCCTAAGTTTAACAATAAAAACCCCATAATTTTAAGGAGGAAACAGAAAAGAAAAAAAAAAAACAAAACAATAACAAATTATCACCTTGTGTGAAGACATAAATTGTGTCTGGAAAGGACCATGCCTTAAATGTTACTTAACAATTTCAATTAATCTTTGAAAAGTTATACCATATATACCATAAATATTTTTTTTAAAATGCACAAAAATTTTAAAAAATTAGTCTTAATGAAGAGTTTGAAAAACAGCCTCTAAATCTTAATAGCTGAAAAAAACTTTTCCAAAAATTCATTTTTGATAGAAGTATTTTTTGGTAGAATCTTAGCATTTCTTTGGTAATGAAAATGAAAAATGAAAAGCAAATTTGGTAGGACCACGCTTTCTCTTTCCTCCATCTCTCTACATTTCTTCACTTAACTTCTCGTCATCAGTGGAAGCATGGAACAGAACCAGAGGAAGAAGGAAACAAGGAAAAGGGAGAAATGGAAGAAGGCTTCAAAATTCATAACCTTTTTTTATTTAAAAATACACCAAAATGTGGAATTTATTCCCACTATTTCTATTAAATATATTAATTTATATTATTTCAGAATATAAAATGTTTCAGAAAGAAATGTCAAATACCAAAAAGTGTATTTAATATATTTACTGAAATCATAGCTAACAGTAGAATTATGGAACTGAGAAATATGTTGAAGCAGAATGTCATGAAGGAAAAGGTAAAACTGAAGTGTAGTAATGTCTGTGGGCTTTTAAATTAATTTCAATTATATCATGTTCTAATTTATTAGTTATGTGTTCTTGTGAATGAGAACACAAATATTGTCGTGTTCTTCAGGAGGCTGTCATCATTAACTGATACAAATTTCTTTCTCATACTTGATTGTCAATGATAGCCAAAATTTTATATTGTTCCTAAAGTATCACAATTATTATAAAAAATTATAGTAACAATGTTCTATTGATTTTTATACAGATTTATGATGCATAAAACTGTATAAAAGCATTAATAAGCACAAAATTTTAACTGTAAAGTATAGAATAAATGCTTCTGAGAAGTACTACATTTTCAGTTCATTCAACCAGATTATCACTTCTTGATAAACCTTGAACTTCATGCTAATTTCATTCTTGTAAATATCAATTTAGTCTGTTTCCTTTTTTTTTTTTGTTCTCTCATATATAGGCCTAATATTGATTTATCAAATCAGTAAAACAAATTAATACATGAAAACCACTATGAAATATTGCCTCACAAACATAATTACTCTTTGCTCTCACATCTACTAGGAGTATTTAATGTATATTCTATTATTGTAAATGTTGAAAAACCCCTAATACATTATGACAAACCTTACTCTGCGTCCGATTGCAAGCCCAACGGGAAATATGGAGGTGAAATTTAGTTCTCTGTTGATGGAAATTTTTACATAAATAAGCATGAAAATGTTATTAAAAAGAAGAGCAAGAACTTGGTCCCACTGAAATCAATGATTATTATTTTACTTCAAAAAGGGGAACTATTTTTAAGTTTCTGACATACTTCAGGTAAGTAGCCTTTTGAAAGACCTAGTTAATCGGCTTTGGCTTTTGTTACTGAAGGACAGATGCAGGACACCCATCAATTACCTAGGTGACACTGGGACATCAGGAACTGAAATTTGCCTGAAGTATGAAGGACTGACTGAAGTGGGATCCTGCAGAGGAGGGAAACCCACAGGGTTCCTTTTGTTGAGGAACACTAGTTCGTTTCTTCTCCACTGCTCCCAACATTTTATTCTCTCCCCGCTTTTTTTTTTTTTTTTTTTTTTTTTTTTTAAATTGGCTGATCCTTGTTTCTCCTTTGGACAGTAGACTGGAGCATTGGGCTGCAAAGAGCTTGCCTCAAGCTGAAATAACATACATGCTGTTCAAATTTTTAAACGCAGCTTCACTTACACATCTTTAAACTAAAGAAAACTAAACACTGTACTTCTGAAACCCAGTGACTTTAGCATTCATTACACACACACAGGGTGTAAGATTGGGAAAAAAGAATGCTGTCATCCAAAAATTCAAATAGAAATTTCTCTTTTGAGGAAAGTTCCACTCATATAATACTTTTTTTTTTTTTTTTTTTTCATATAGGAAATAGGTATTTCAACACCTAAAAAACAGCACAAACTTTTTGTAAAACTTTTTCTTTTAGAAACACAAAAGTATGCAAAAAACATGCTCAATGAAGGTTTGCAGTTTTCAGTTTGCACACAGTTACATTGCTAGGCTTCTGCTGTATTTTTTCTTTGCTTCTGTTAACACATCTAATTAACCAAAGCAGCGTGAACTGAGTATTACAATTAAACAGACAATTTAAAAATTGCTTTTGACAAACTGGAGATTAACATGTCCTTTTACTGATTATTTGCACTAATGAAGATTGAGCATCTGAATATTCACATGTAGTGAAAACAAGCAAGACACAGATATCAGAGACATGACTGAACAAAAATTCTTATGAAATCTCAGCCTGGAGAGAAGATGGAGAAAGAAAGTAAGAAGATGATTCTGTCATTTGTTCAGCTGTAGAAAGAAAATTACTGTCAAAAACACGTACGTAGGCTAAAGTATTGCAGCAAATCATAGCTTTGATCTGGATTGAAAAGGCAACTCTTTTCTTGAGATTGGCATAGAAAATGTAGCACAAGGATGTGAATTCTTGTTCCACACAGCTTGAGCACGTAATAAAAGCACGCATGGGAGGGAGAGTTTTAGATGGGGGCGGGGGGGGGGGGGGAAAGCAATAGTAGTAGAAATCACTTTATAAACAAAGTTTCCAAACAACTTGCTCTTGAATTGAATTTAGCTGAACATTGCCAAACAATTTTTTAAGAAGTTACTGAGTTTTGGACATTTTTTCATTAAAAAAAAACCCTGTACATGTTCACCTTTCTGTTTATTTTTCCTTTTTTGTCACAGAGTCTCCTCTGACTCCTGTGAGCTACAGAGGATGGTATGGAAGCAATTGTCTCCATGAGGTCTGGAATGGAGTGTGTGTTTTCAAAGAAAGACAAATTAGATCACTGTGGGATCTCTCAGGAGAAAAAGTCTTTTGGCTACAAGCTCTTATATATTTACTTTGAGAATACATGTTGGGAATAAAAAAATTTCAAATTGAATAAAGGACCAGTGCTTCTGCTCTCAGAAAAGAAAAAGGAAGTAGTGTGGACTGATGGGTTAAATTAATTTTAAATTATTGAAAATATAAAAATGGATCTTCAAACAGTAAGGCATACTTACGTTTTTGACAGATCAGCTTAAATCACCTGTTTTCACTTTCATAGGAAAATTATGGAAAATATATTTATAACACACCTAGGGTAAATATTAGTCAGAAAGAGAAGATATGTCTAGCTGGAAAAAGATTTCTGATTCAGAATACTCCATTTTGATTTCTTGTTGGAAGTCTCCATACTGAAGCGGGGGCTTGAGGGTTTCTTTTTTTGGTTTTGTTTGTTTGTCTTGTAATGTCACTATAACCAAAGGAAAAATGTCTTAAAGACACAAAGGTCCCTGGTTACCTTACTGTCAATAGAGACCACGTCCGATAAAAAGGTATGACTACAAGCCACATATCACAGTAACTGTGACTTAGCTTATCACTTTTTCCTCCACTGACTTAAACCCAAAAATTAGCATTTAGACTTCCGTCTCTCAGAAAAGAACCCTCAAAAGTACATTATGGGATAAACCACCCTATATCTCTCTCCTTATCCACTTCTTCATTTGTATTTGGGCCATAGTAAAACTAGAATGCAATATTCATGCCACAGAAGGAAAGCAAGCAGGTATTTGGTGTGTATTTCTGAGCTTGCTCAGAAAAAAGTGAGGATGGTACTGTTGGCTTTTATCACTGTTAACACATCTTGGATAAATGTCATTGAATAAAAAGCAAGAATAATCCTGGAAAAGAAAAGAATAAAACTTGCAAAGGGCACAATAGTGTTCCATTGTGCTGTAATAAAAATGTGTTTCACAGGGTAGCTATTGCCTGAACAGATCCTGCATCTACCAACCATTTTCTGTATCAGCTCTGAGGATTAATCACCTCTTACTCTGTGTATGTGTGATGGAGATTTCTGGATCACGGAGAAGTGTTTTCTGAAAGGTCCACCCTTCTTTCCCATTTAAGAGGCTGAGCTCTTGCTTGTCTTTTTCCCTACCCCTTCACACCGCCTCCATATTTTGCAGCAAAAAGAAGCATCTGGCCCAGAGCAGTTAAATCGTATGGTATGTCAGGGAGTTCTGCCAACCTTGGCAGAAGGAGCCACATAATTCCAGCTGGTTGCAATGGCTTTCCTTGTCCAAGAGATATTTGTTAGATAAAAATAAAAGGTCTGATTGCAAACCCCAAATAAACTTAAATAACCGTCACAAAATATAGGACCATGAAACAAGTTTTCAGCAAAATGTTTCTGGTTTTCATCTGCATTACAAAAAAAAAAAAAAAAAAAAAAAAGCAAACAAAAAAACCAAACCCAAAGCACAACAGAGGGTGACTCTTTGGAAGCCTTCTTCACGAGGCATAATATCACACACTTCTAAGAAAATACACTTTCTTCATCCCAGAGGATGATCTCAGCATTTTAAGGAGAAATTGGTCTTTACTCTCTGAAACTGATTAATGGGGAACTCAGAGGTGAAGTATGTGGGGAGAGATGTGTATTGACATGTAAATTAACACATTTCTCTATTTTATCCCTTTTAAAAAACAATTTCAAAACAAGATCAACAACATCTTACCCCAAGCCTGGCTTGAAGCCAAGGAATGCACAAAATAACATCCTTGCCTAAGATGCTTCATTAACAAACAAAAAGAAGAATACCACTGTCTCTGAATCAAACCCCAAAGACAACACCTCCCATTTCATCCATGACTGTGTTGACCACATTTAAAGTTCTACTTCACTTCTTTTCACTGGTGGTGGTTGAAGTCATCACCAAAAATATTATTTTCTCTTACACCAGGACTGGTGCAAAAGGGACATGTTCATAGACAGGACCTTCTCTCCTTTTTTAATTTATTTATTAATGTTATTTTTCTTCCTTTTTTTTTTTTTTTTTTTTTTTTTATGAACGGCTACAGCCAAAAAACATCTGACCTAATTCTTTCCTTTCAATACTCACTGTAAACCAGTAAAGACACCTGTGAGTAAACATGGCAAACCACACTTTCATTTATTTAGTGTTTACAAACCAGGGCCCAGTACCAGCAGAGTCTGCACTCTGGCACTCAAGCACAGAAAGTACGAGCCCCTGTGAGACGTGCAGGGGGAGCCACGACAGGCTTGTGCGGGATCGATCGGCTTATAGAGCAGACACTGCGCTCCACTAGCAACACCCAGGATGTGGCTGGTGGCCCCCAGAAGCCCTCTGCCCCTGCTGCACCTTGACAGTGGCCAACTGAGCAGGGATGTTATGCAGGTTTAAATATGCTATAGAGCTCGTCATACCAACATTTGAAAAATACTCTTTTGGTATGCATCAGATGAAAAGGCAATTGCAACGAGAATACCTGAGGCTTAACTTTCTACCAGAGCCTTCTATATCTAGGAATAACAAGCTCACCTTTTTTGAAGAATTACATGAAGGTATTGCCTTATAGTAATACTTTATAATATGGGAATCCACACTTTATAGTATGGGAATCTCAAAAGGTACATCTTATTTACAACGTACCCCATACAGATAAGATTAATTCTTGTATAGTCTAAAGTTAGTGTCTGAAGTGAAAGACTGGGGTTTTTTTTCCCTTTGTGTGTGGCTTCAAGGTACCAAATGTCTGCTCTCTACTGTCATTGTCAACAACTTTCCTCCTCTTGGATAGTAAAGGGTTCACTAAAGATGGAATAATGTACTCTGAGGGGGAAAGGATATCTTGGTGCAAAAGTATCCAAACCATCCATATGACAGGGGTCTCTAGCCGGGCAGCAAAGCCTGAAAAATAGGACATAATGGCTACAACAGGAGAGCATCATTAAGGCATCATAAAATTCCCTGGCTCTGTGATGGGCTATAATGAACGCTGATCTTTCCAATTCTTTCCACACTAGTTGAAAAGGATGCAATGGACCTTTATAGGGGTATCATAGATTCAAGAAGTTCCATAGCAGGTTTAAAAATGAATAATCACTTCCAAATCATACAAAGGTGTTGCATTTTAAAAATACATTTGTAAAGATGTCTAGCTCTGAAGTTCTCAGTGCTGAAATTAGCATAGCTAATCCAAGCTCACTGATCAAAAATCAAAATATGTTCACTACATTTAGACTTACATAAACTTTTATAGAATTTTTCTGGATTATTTCTGATTTTAGAAAGGGCTTGGGTATCCCAGTGAATATCAAAATACATATGATTTCCCATGCTTGTGTACTAACTAAAGGAGCAAATCAAATCAAAATGAAAGGTGGTATTGTCAGTTTTAATGAGATTATTAACTGGCAAGACTATTAATGGGACACTGCACCCAGATCTGTTTCCTATGAGTTGAAATGCATGTTAATATTTTGAAAAGGTTTCTAAGTGTATATAAAAATATTCTGTAGCCTGGAGTCTATTTTTTATCCAAAAGACGAAATGGGTTGATGACTACCCATTAACTGTTCCAGGAGGAATAGAAATCAGATAAGGGTGCTGTCTGAAGTAGCAAACAAAGGCATAGTAAACTCTAACGACTGGAAGCCAATATCATCCACATTCACGTTTTAAATGTTTTAAACTCTGAGGGCAATTAAGAGTTGGCACAGTTTCTGAAGGTTGTGACTGTCCAATGTGCTAATTATTTTATTGAGACAGAATGCCTTTCAGAGAATCATGTTCTAAGACAGCAAGTAGTCAGGAACCATTTGGTAAAATTATGTGAAATGTGTTGTATGGATGGTCAACCTGACAATGACAATACCTTTTGGCCTTAGAAATCTATCAGGAAATCTCTTAGCTACACTGAAGATAAAGATTTACTTTGGTGAAAATTGGTGTAAATCTCACTTGCAATTAATAACAGTTAGAAACTGGAGGTGGGAATGGAGTGGGGGTTATTCAAGCAATGGTTTACCACTAATAAAGTTGTAATGATTCTATTTACTCTGGAACTTCAGTCTCCTGCATTGAACATATGCCCAGTAGCAAAAGTCTCTTAAAATAATTCTGCTACATCTGAAAAAATCTCTTCAATACAAGTGTGCTGTCTTCGTGTATGGCTGGATGTTGCTGAGGATATTATTGATGATATCTGAACAGGAGTAATAAATATAATTTTGATGGATTCAGCTATGCTGGAAATACCATTCATACTGTTACGTTTAACACTTATGCCAGTTTACAGCATGTCTAAAAAATACAAGTAGAGAGAAAAAGCAGAGAAAATTCATGTTATCTTCAGCCTGAAACTTGTTTAATCTCTTTTATTACTAGGATGAACATTCAGGGTCCTGTTTTTGTTATGCATAGTAATTCGGTCAGTCCTAGTTATAAACTTATTAGCAGTTTATTATCTTTGAATATTGAGCTGATGGGTCCTTCTCAGATGTTTATTTTGTTCAGATAAGTTCTTAAAAATTTCTCAAAATTCAGTCACAGAACCAGTTCACTATAGTGTGATCAGTGACGGTGCAGGACGTGACCATAGCAGGCGAGGTCAAAATTCAGATCAGGTAAAGGTGTACAGCATCCCAGGGAATGACTGAGCTGTTTGCAGGACTCTGCTGCTCTGCACATCCTTTCTGGGCAGGAACCTGTTAATTGCTTGGCACAGATCTCCCAGTGTGTAACGCTGAGAACACTTACAGCAAACTATGAAATAAATCAATAATAAGGTAATCATGTTATTTGGAGGGCAATTTTTGTGTTTGAGGGTTTCCTTACCAAATGGCAGTAAGTATAGTAGTGTAAAAGATCACAAAAACAACGTCCGTCAGAGGAAAACAGGAAAACAAAACATAAGTGACACTGCACCAACGAGACAAGGACTAAGCTCAACCAAATCAAAGCACAATCAGGACATGAAAAGAAAATATTACAACATACACCACATGACAAGGAATTAAACTGAGTATAATTCAGCAGATTATTTAAAAGCCACTACTTTGCCTTTTCTTTGGCAGAACCCTACTTTCTTGGCACTTTCTACCATTTTTTGAGGTCAAAATGTGCTTACTTAAAAAATGGGGACAAAGCAGCTACACAGCACTAATTCTGTGGCTGCTTCAGCAAACCAGGACTGCATACAGAACCATGAGTTTTGTTCATTGTCATGCAAATGATTTCCCTATTTGTCTTTCATATTTTTCATGTTCATGAACTGTATTCTCAAAACGCTAGCAGTAAATATGCCCTGAATAGCATTTATGTTACAGGTAAATGCAAAGTTAATAAATCAACTATAAGATGCAATTTCCAAGAAGGTGGTTCAGGTAGCTGTCAGTACAGTAAATGATTACTAAATTTACATGCATACACAAACACCAGGAGACAGAAAGGGACCTTGCCTTCCCGCAACATTTGATTTTGGGAGGGATGGGGCGGTGGGGGTGCAGGGGAAGGAAGGCATTTCAGGGGAAACCTAATAGTTAAAATACCAACAGGCTTCCAAATTCTTTCAGGTACCGGCAGCAAATGATGTATTGATTTTGCTGTTAAACTGCACAGCTGTAACCAACACATTAGACATGGAAGATAAAAGCAATGACTAAAAACACCTTATTTCATCTGTCACACCTGAGGCTCTGCCTTCTTTAGACCTTTAGTGCATTAGCACAGAAAATCAATTAGGTAAAGAGCTAAACAAATGAACGTAAAATAAAAAAAGGCCTCATTCACAAAGAGTCAGGAATGTCAGCAAGCCCTGGAGATTTCACCAAAGTGTGAGATATCTCCAAATAAACCACAGCAACTTTCCAGAACTTTTAAGAAAAGTGATTAAGTACCTCTTGAATACACCAATGAATGTTTGTGCAGGTCTAGCAAGTAACCAGTATTCACAAGCACAAGATTTCATTTCACTGAAAAGAAAATGTGAAAATGTATTTCCCGGTTTGTGTTATTTTGAATGTCTAACTATGGTTCTTGGCATCCTACTCAGTGTTGAGTGATGGATCAGTTATACCCAGAAATCAAGTTTTTCTGAGCAATACCATGCTACAGAGCATTGAAACCCAATACTTCGTTAGGGTCAGGGATATATTATTGAAGACAAATGGTATGATACACAACAGCTTGTTCCTGCTTTAAGGAAGCAAAGTAAACCATCTCTAAACGAAAGCTATAGGAAGTTTTTCATTTGTCACTTTATATTTTGCATCCAGAGGGCAGAATAGATCACAAATGTTTCATTAATTGATTCATAGTGAGTGATAGTCCACAGTGATACATTGGAGATAACTAACTGAGATTTATCAGTGAAGCAGGACTCAGAAGATCTGGATTCACCCATGGAAACACAGGCCAGTATGCAGATTACTTGAGTTTCTCATCTACAGAACCCCTGAGTTCTGTCCTTCTTTGTTCACTGGGGTTACAAGCTCACTGAATATAATCTTTAAAGACAGGATTTGTTCAGTGCCTAGTAAGACTGGCTTTGTAATCATAAGACTGATATGTGATTTCAAGTGAAGGTCAACAAGCCTTAATAATTATTAAAAAGGATGTAACTAAACAAACCTCAAATGTAGAATTAAAGAGAAGACCCATTATTCTTTCTTGAGTATTTTTCCCTATACATAGTTGCACATCTCAAGGTAAACTCTGCACAGATGTATGCATATTTTTATCTGTGACATCTGAACAAACTTACCTTTGTGGGGGAGAAAATGTTTTTGTAAAGATTTTTTTTTTTTTTTAAATTAATCTGAACACCAAATCTGCTGAATTTTGAATCTTTACACATTTCAGCAGTGCCACCTAGCAGAAAGCCTCCCCTAAAAAAAGGAAACACTCCTTTTGCCTAAACCTTACTCATACAGGGAAAGGGTCAGCTTCTACAGAGAGAACAGCAGTTTTATAAGGTGTCTTTGAATGCCTAAGGCGTGCGGGTTATATCTCCAGACAGCTACCAGCTACTGGAAAAGAAAAAAAAAAACAACACCACCAGCTCAGGTTGCTCCCCCTGGAGTCTGAAGAACTCTGTTCTTTGAAAAAGACAAAATTATTTTCCATGCTTCTTCAATTATTCCGAAAGAGACAAGAGAGATTTCTTTATGTTTCATTAGCCCAAAACACGTACATTCATGATGAAATGATGAAAAGGCAGGTACAGACCTCTAGGAAGATTTGAGAATATATTACCAATATTACAATACCTATACTTTTCTTCCATATTTTCATTCAATTTTTGAGAGAGAAGGAAAATTTAAGTCCTTCATCTTAAGAAAAGAGCGGACAACATGGCACTAATTTGGAAAATCAGTGCCATACACAGGCTTTGCTTCTAGATTTCATGCTTTCTATTTTTCTAACTTCTGTTTTTCTTTCTTTTTTTGTTTGTTTTTGTTTTTTTTTTTTTTTTTTTTGTTGCTAATATTACACATCCAGTCAGTAACGTAGTTTTATGCACCTCCAAGGGCCAGATTCTGTACATAGCTATAACAGTGTGACATAGCATTAAACAGGCACACAGGTCTCTGTTTTAACCCACCAGCGCAGAAAGTGTCTAAGAGAGCTGTTTGAATTGTATGACACATGAACACGCTAACTGTGTATATACACATACAGTTACAAACACATTCTCTGAAAACAGATTGAAAATTATACTGCACTCTCCCGAGCAGCCACCTTAGGAACAAAGCAGCTGAAGAGCCATTGCTGATGGATGCTATGATGTGGCATAAGAGGCAGCAGATAGCACTTAGAAACTGAAGTACAGTAGGTTTTTGCTGCAGAGCATAGTCTAAAAGAGCATTGTAAAAAAGGAAAGAATGAATCATGAGCTTGGGTGTGTCAGAAATGATGCTCTAATCTGTGTCAGCTGTTAGCAAATTCCTGTAATTTAAACACTTTGAGTTAGCTCCCCATCACCACTCTCCTCTAGGCTGAATTACTGTCTTTGTTTCTGAAAAAAGTCCTGCAATTCTTTTGCAGGACTTTTTAATTCTTAAAAAGTAGGAGTTCTTTTATCTCCATGGTTGGAACACACACAAAACTAAGGTGGACTTCTGACTACGCTGAATACAACAGTATTTTGTCATTGCTTCCAGCAACGAAAAAACCCTACCCCAGGAATGACTGGAAAGATTTTCTTGCTCTTCCAAGGCTAACTATATTTCCTGGGCCAGGCATTGCACACAAACATAACCAAATAACAGAGGATGGAAATCTCTAGGTAAGTGCGTGAATAAAACAATGAAGTCAAGTAGCTCAGGAGTGATTAGGAGGAAGGGCATCTCCTTGTGCACTGTTGAATTGGCCATTAGTGTCAGAGCGGCTTTTAAATGTAGAGTAATTCTTCCTGTCTTTGCATTACTTGAGGTGTTCACCCAGTGTTTGCCTGTATTATTAAAGGATTTAACTCTGTCAGAAGGCAAAAGCAAATTACCTGCAGGGAGTCGGGGGCCAGATGAGATGCACCTTCACTATGCACTTTCCTTTAGTACCCAGTGGTAAAAGACTACAAGGCTGCTTTTATGTAGATGTCACATCATTCACTGACTGGAACACCCAGCTGTGATAATAGCATAGGAATGGGGGGTGGGCAACCATTACTAATTCCTCCCTTATCCAACCTTGCTATTTGAATTATTACCTAAATTGCCATTTTCAGATCTTAATTTTTTCTGGCCTGCAGGTTCAGGAAGTTTATTTTACAGCTTTTTGTTTAATTATATATGTAATTACCCATTGTTATCAGCGAGTGCCTATTTTGCCTCAGAAACTTTTTTATTTTTCTACATTTTGTTAAGTAGAACTATTTTGCAATGCTTGATAGTCACTATTACATAGCCACAGGGTAAGCAACAATGAAAACACTATTTACAGATATATCCTCTGTTGGAAAAAGAGATAATTCATGGTTTTCCTACAAAAACAAGAAAAAGCTCAAAACATCTCACACTACTACATGATTACAGCATCTGGAAAAAAAATTCAAATGCACAGGAGAAAATATGAAGAAATTAGTGGATATGGACAAGTCATGCAGGGCTTTATTGATTCAAAACATTTTTGCTAATTTCTCCCAATTAGTTTGATAATGAAAGTATTAAATGAAATTTTTGTAATTTTTTAAAAATAAAACTTACTTTTATTGTGTAAAACAACGCATTGGTTAAGCCACATTAATTTTAACACTGGAAATACAAATGTATTTAAAAGGAAACAAGTTACAAACTTTTAAAATTAACAAAATAATTAACATGTTGGGTTTTTTTTCACACTTTTTTGCAACTGTAAATACACCCTGAAAAGCTCAGTTGCTCTTAGTGCTATATACTGTTAAGAATGGAGTTACTGGGTGCAGGAGATTCTCCGTAGGCACTGCCTGCTCATTGCAGCATAGCTCAGCTGTGTATAGTTCACTCAGATTAGAGCTGCATTGCCTCCAACGATATGTGTGCATAGCATAGTATCACAGAACAATTTCAATTGGTTACAACTGATTTTCATGTGTGTAGCTCATTAAAACAGTCAGCTATTAAATGCAAAACAAAAAAAAATATTTTTTAAAAATTTTCCATTCTCCCTCTATAAACCTTTTCCTCTCTTCCACAATACCTCTGGATTTCCCAGGCTTTCCATCAGCCTTTACGCCTTGCTGTTTTATTTCCAATTTCCTTTTCAACCACCTCTGATCCTGCATTAGTTGGCTGAGAATTGAAGCTATCCAAAGATTTATTTTCAAATATGAAGCTAGGTTTTGTCATGGGTTACATGATATCTATCCAGCTGTTTATCCTCTAGTCTGTCTTTGTAGTCTTTGTACCAGGCTGCATGAGGAATATTCCAGATTAGTCAAAGGAACCTTAGTACCTGTTGATCTTCACCTGCTCTCAGCAGTGGTAATTTTACATTTTCATTTGCATGGTGTTATCTGAGAAAAAAGTTTTTCTTAGAATCAAGATTATATTTGAAGGACTCCGTTGTCTTCACTGGAGAAGTCCTCTGAAACTGAGCTGCCCCAGTATGAAGGTATTCTAATTTCTGGAGCCCTCTCTAAACCAGAAATGGGATGACAGTAGCACTTCTTAATTAATGCATGCTAATTTTTAGCGTTTCAACCAGTGAATTTACTTTTCACTTTTATTTCTTCTGACACTGATATTTCCTTTTGTAGTTCATGCCTATCCACTCATGATGACTTGGGAGCTGCTGGGTGACAATTTTCAGTGTCAATATCATGCTTCCTGAGATTATTTTTACAGAATAAGATTTTATTCTTTTCGTGTCTGGCCAATTAGCCCTTGAGAAGTGGAAATAATGCATTTCCTTCACCCTGTGCTGCCATACTGTAGTATTCACAAGTGGGAACAGAACATCTATCCTAGCCAAATGTTGGCATGTACAGATTACATTTGCAGCTGATGGAGCCAGAATGCCATTACGGCTGGTACCAACATCACCGCGGGCAGGGAACAGGCTCCCTTTGGGACTCTGAGGGACAGTTAATTCTCAGTCAGCTTTTGCAAAGAACCAGACTGTTTCCAGTAGGCCTGGTATATGTCACTACAGTAAAACACCAGGCACTGGCACCAGCAAAAGGCTCATTCTTACCCAATACATGCCCTGTTCATCTACTTTCATGTTGGAGAAGAGTGAATCTTGGGAGACCTCAAGCTTTTTTCAGAGCTGAGTGTGGAGAAACAATTCAGCCTGAGCTCTTGTTGCAGCTCCAGGGAGGTCTACAAAATTCTTTGAAGGTAAACTGAAGAACGGGTGTAAGGGTGTAATTTTACTTTTACAGAAGTCACTGATGAACAAGGTATTCAGTCTGGTTGTGCTGCTTAATTGTGATGAACAATCATTCTGACATAAGAAAAATCTTGACTGGGATCTGTACCTTTCATTAAGTCGACATTTTATGATACTGATCATTATGTTGGACTTCTGCTTTTGCCCTAGTTGAACTTGAAAATAGCTTAGTATCTCTTATCATTTGATAATTTTTACCTTGATTTTATGCAAAAGTGGGGAAAAAAATTGAACAGAACCCGGGGTATCCATTTAGTTTGGCATTTTCAGGCCCATTTCCCACTTTCCTAGACTGAAGCTGAGCTCAGGTTTACTCTACAGAGGTGTTCCTTAGTCCAAACTTTTATGATTAAGCTAACTTTAAAGTAGAGGGTATCATAATAAAAAGGAGTACTGAACAGTTCTTATGGAAATACAGAGGCATAAGAGACTAATATCTCTAAAAATGTCAGTCAGGTATTTTATAACACCCATCAGAGCAAGCCCTCAGCTGAGGTCATGTTACATATCAGATCTGATGTTTCATTATAATCTATTTGAGAAGTGTTTTTCATTTCTGTCATATGAAGTTAAATTGCTTTACCCAAAAAAAGATCTTCAGTGATGGGGATTCAGAAATATAAGCATATCTATAGTAAAGCATAACAAAAGGAAAAATACAAACATATAATATTAGTTCATACTGACCAAATCTTGCAATAAGGTATTAAAAATGAGTGAATATTTGATCACATCTTTGAAAACAGAAGCTCGTCTTATGGTATGGTTGAATTTTAAATTATAATAAGTGATTTCTTTCAACTCAGATCCATCTCAACTATATGCATAAAAGGGTACTTAATTAAATTGCAACAGTAGTATCTCAGACAGAAAGTCTGAGGTATCAGCACAATTGTCACTATAAAAGTAGTACCATAGAGTCACCTAGAGCAGTGACCAACACAGAAATATTTTATAATAAAATTAAGGTACATTAATCTGTCACCATTATCCTTGGTTAGTCCAGAAACCAGGTGTGACTATGAAGGCCATTTGAACCACTAATACAAATCAATCAAACTTAACTCACTTACCCAGACTTTCTTTTCATGTATTATCACATCACGCGTTAATTTTCAGTTTATAGATGTTGCTGAAACCTTAAGTTGTAGATTTTTCTGAAGTAGGACTGGTCTTTTTATACAGTACCTATAATCTGCTTGCTAAAATGCAAGTTTCATCTCTGGGGTTCACAAGTTGGTTATGCTAGTTATGGAGATCATTTTATTTAACAGTTAGTTTAAATCTACCTCACTTCTGTAGCTATTCAGACGGCTGTTACAGTACTGTGATCCCCTTACCTTTTAGAACATGTATTTTCATGTTTTAGATCCTGACCCAATGCTAGCTACAGTTCTCTAAACTGTTCTCATAAAACTTCCTGATAACGTCATATTTTTGACCGCTTAGAATTTTCCTCTCATCTGTCATGACTAAACTGTTCCCAATGTTTTTTAAATATACACTTATAAATATATATGCTTCTTGTGCGTGAGTTTGCAAAAATATTTTCTATTTTGAACTCTGCAGACTTAGTAATTTTCTTCAGTAAAAATATCACTTATGAAAATCATCTGAGGAATGCTGGCTTATAAAGGAAGAAAGAAAGCATGCAAAGCTAGCACACTTATTTCCCCTTTACTAGTTTCCCGTTACATTTCCCGTTTACTCGTTTATACTTTTAATATACACCAGTAGTCAGAGGTCAGATACAGAGATGACTGAATTTAATGGTATTTGCATTCTCCTACCACCTCACAAGTGCTATGAGAGACCTAAAAACTGCCTGCCCTAACCCGTCAGGAAAGCTGTTCCTTTATAAAAGCTAGGATTTGGGAGGAAAGTCGCAAAGCAAGGGAAGAAGATGGATGGCCTGTTGATCATTTGGGTTAGTTTTTTTTTTAATAATCCCTACAAAGCAAAAGTAAATGTAACTGCTAGTCTGTAAATCACATGCTGGGAGGTATTCGTTGAGTTTAATTGGTTCTTTTGAGGAAATCCCAAGGAACTCTGACCTCCTTTCCCCACATACTATCATTTACACTTCTTTTTTAGCACTGTTCCAACTAAAATGTGGGCATTGCACAATCACAGAATTAAGTTCACATAATTTTAAACCAGACACCTAGGAGATTTTTACCTCATATCACCTAAAACAGCCTTTCATAAGTTGCCAGCCATTATCCTTTACAGAGTTGCCTACATTCAGCTATTGTCATTTGCTTAAAAAGAAAAACAAAACAAAAAACTTTTTGTGCGTTCCATGACTAGGATTCCCAGATACTAAAACACGAGTAATAAAAAGCTATTTCAAAATGCAGAAGAAAAATTCTGTGTCCAGTTTTTTTGTGTCCAACTTTTTCTTCAGCTTCCTAGCAATTGGTTCTTATTGTGCCTTTCTGCATTAATGTAAAGAATGCTCCTACATTCCATATCCACGCCCACCATAAAGACACTTACACACTGTTATTCAACTCTTTTCAGAAAAATCAAATATATTGAGCTCTCTGTAAAAGATTTTTTCTAGCACTTGATCTAATTCTGCAGTTCTTTCTTTCCTTGCTCCACTTCCCACATTTAGGCAACAGAACTACATTCAGCACTTCAGTATCAGTGTCATCAGTGCTGTGCAAAGGTGAACTCGACTTCTCACTCTTAGTCTTCAATTTATACCTGAGGATTTCACAAATCTTTTTTGACACTGCATTTAAACAACAGCTAATGTTGAATTGGTTGTCCAAAAGCTGGCTTCTGCAGTCAGGTACTTTATATGCTGCTGTTGTAATCCTACATTTAGCTATATGAAAATATTTTGAATTCAAGTCCAGCCTGCAAAGAAAACCCATTTTTATTTCTATGATTGCTTAGGTTTCATTGTTTTTCTGCATTGATGATTTTTAAACTGCAAGTATTTTATGTTCCGAGACAGTAGCGCCACTGTCTCAGAACTCCAGTAGCTGAGTGATGCCCATGTTGCATAGGGGCATCCCGTTGTCATTTTTTTTTTTCTAGTGACAAAACTTAGGCTGTGATTCTAATTCAGTTCATAAATGCTCTTTTGGTGCTTTCTAGAACTTTTTTAAGTCTGAATTTTGCATTTCAGTAGTCAAAATTTTTCACAAAGTTTTCAAAAGTATAGATGTTCATATGTCTACATCAGTAAATCATTTACTTCCATGAAAGAGAAACAGTAGCCTTAGGATTATTATACACCCACTTTTTGATACAGAATTTTTTAAAGGAAGCAGCATACCATGCTATGCAACCTTGTAAGATATGTATTGACAGTTTTGGACTCTTCCAAGTAGGTTTATCTTTGATATAGATTATCAAAACTGCCAAAAGGAGCATTCTGGAACAAAGTATATAGCACTAAAAGCCTTGTGCTCTAAGTAATCCAAAGCCCACATGAGACGGAAGCAGAAAAAATCAGTCCTAATGGTGATGTGAGGGACAGTTCTGTTCTGTAGCGTTAAGTCACTGGAACTCAGCCCACTCTTTGGGTCCCAGCTGATAATGTTGGTCTTGGAAACTAATCTGTAAAGCTAAGAATCTATTCCCATGGATGGAAGTATGGATTCTACAAACCTGATGTCTTATTTCATTTGTTTGTAAGATTAGGAAATGAATGCAATTGTTTACATGAGCTAAATATAATATACTAATGAACCAGTCATAAAAAAACCTCTTTTAAAATAAATTACTTAAGTGGAACTATAAAAATATTTTTTACAATAAAGGAATTTGTTTTTACTTTAATATACAGTTCGAATTATGAGCACCCTCCATTGCTGGTGAAGTCAGTCATTTAGCAGTGTGTGGCCACTGAAATCAGAACAACGCTTTCAAGAAGAGTTCAAAGAGGCTTACTGCTACTGCTGCGCTGGTAGTCGGAAATCTATTTTTAAGTGAACATGACATTTTCAAAGTCACTGTATATAAATGCAAGCAATCACTTCATTTTCAGATTCCAGTTACACAAAACATGAGTGAAAATTTCCTTCTGAGCACAGAAAGTCATTATATACCTGACATGGTGTTCACACAGCTACAAGCTTCGTGTCTCTTGCCGAGAAGTTTACCTGTTTTCTGGGTCCTCTGGCCCGTACTCACCAGCACACACTCACCATGCTTTCCTACAAAAAGGTGTAAGGAGGAGAAGGAAGTACATTGCATTTCTGAAGAAGTTGCTAAGTAGTTTGAACATATTCAGGTACCACTGACCATTAAATAATTTGCAGCAAACAATTCATTTGATAAATGCTACTTACAAATAATACTCTGATGAAATTTATGTATTTCTATTTAGTTTGTATTTATGTATGCATTTTGAATAACTATACTTATATCCACATGTCAGAGTATGACTGCTCTGTGTAATCTGTTTTGATTTGAAGGGGAGAGATTAATTTTCATTTGTTTACAAGCCACGCAAAGCTACATTTCTTTGGTTTTATACACTGGGTGAGCTACACTTTTTATACAAAGAAAGGGTTAAGTACGATTGTTTTCACAGAGAACATATGTAGAGAAGAAATACTAGAGCCGTATTTAAATGAAGAAATAGACTCATAAGTAGATATTATTCTAAGAAATGCTGGGAAAGAAAATGACAGATGGAATTTGGTTTCATTGGTTTATCTGCTAGATTTGGATCTCCTTGTTTTAATTAGTGCAAAATTGTTATATTCTTACACACTAAGCAGACATATTTGAGGAGAGGTTCATCTGCAGACTAGCCAGAAGTGATGTGTTCACGGAAGAAAAGAGGAGGATAATGCGGATAGTCCTAAATAGAAGGATCATGACAGACACTCCATAAAGTACTTTATCCCAAAACATGCTCATAAACTTCATCTCTGTGTCTCCCTTGCTGGCTTGATTTCCTCTCATTAGAGGTCTGGCTGAGATACAAAGGAGACCGTGAAGTTCAGAACAAAAGGCACCATCACCACTGTAGAAAGAAATTAGGCTTTATGCATCTGTCCATATCATGATAGACAGTTACAGGTTTTGAATTTCGTTATGACCCACCTCTGAATTTAAAGATGATATATGTTACATTGTGATCTTTGCTTTCATTTTTTTATGTCATTAAATCACTTGTGCATATGAGTTTGAATAAGATTTTTGGAGAAGTATAGCATATTTCTTACACAAGAAAGAATAATTATTCATTTTTCCCAGAATAATATAGATAATGTTAGTTTACGTTAAAAAACATTCATTTGCCAATGAATCAAAAAAAATGTGCTCACTTTTAAGAAAAGAAGGAATAAAGATAGACAGTCCTGAATGAAAATGAAACCTTGAGTAATTTTATGAGATGTATTTTCTGATATGAAACTTTCACTACAACCACATTTATTCGGTATATCCCTTAGTATTTCCTTGGGTAATGAAATCCCTTAAACTTTTGTTCTTCTTTAAATTTATATTTGTGCCTACTTGTTCATATAATCACAGTTTAAGTTAAATAACCTTACAATATCTATCCTCCCTAAGTTCTTCATGTTCCTCTACCCGGAAGACATCAGCTTTTAATCTTCTCTTTTCATATGAAGAGATACCTGGTTCATACTTCTCTGGCTGCATGTACTCTCCCTGTCCTCCCCTCTGTCCTTTATCCTCCTGTAATAACTTTATCATAATGAAATGAATACGACTACCTCCGCATTCCAGAGGGAAACTTAGTAGAAAAGAAACAGAAACCGTTTCCTTGGTAGAAGAGGTTCATAAGGCATTAAGAGATCTTCCCAGTTTTATGAGTTAGCAGTTATGTTAGCAGTTGTACCCTAAATTTTGTGTTAGATGGTAATTCATGTACTTTGCAAAATTCAGTATTATTTCTTCTTTTATCTGATTTAATAATTTTTATTTCAGATTCAATGGTACTAATAATCCTTCATTCTGTTTACTATCTAGCCTGTAAACAGAATGAATACAAGAAAATATGTTTCTATTGTGTGTGCAGTTTATATATGTATAAATTTATATATACGTGTATACATTTATATTAAAATATAGAATTAGTTCTATGTCTTTATCAATAGGATTTGCAATAGGACTAATCAGAAGAGACTAAGACAAGAGAACTGAGGGAGACCATCACCCCCAGAAAGAGAGGGAGGTGGGAACGTTCAGCAGACAGAAGTAAAGGCCTTGGGTTTATGGGGGAACACAAGGGACACAAAGAACATCCAGTAAATTGAGAAGTGAACTGCGATTTGTGGTGGGACAATGGTGCACAGACTTTTAGAAAAAGAAAACAGTAACATAAAAGGAAGGAACATTTGGCAACAATTCAAAAGGGAAGGACGCCAGGGAGGAGGATACAGCAGCTCACCAGAGCCAGAATGAAAGGGGATGATGGGCTAAGGCTTCAGGGTGCAACAGGAGGACAAAGGATGATTGGGAGATAATTGGAAAAAAATCAGAGATATCTTGCGAGGGGAGAGATATTGGTAGGAAGACGGGTGTGTGCGGTGCAGTGGGACATCTTTAAGAAATTGAGTTTTTATGAGTAAGATCTTTACAGTCAGTCTTCCCAATAAAAGTACTGTCTTGCTGAAATCAGGAGAACTCCCTTATATCCCCATCTGAATTTTGCCGTGTTCACTGAGTGTAAAGGGCATCAACATTAGTGAGTAACAAGGATAAAACCTGAATTTAAACACTTCATATTCTGACTGTTTTTGGGTGGTATATCATTGCATATTTCGAGACTAAAGCCCAATATGCACTGCTGCAGCTTTTAATTGTGTTAAGGAGCAATGTAGAATATTTTAATGGGGATAGAATAACAACAAAAGAAGGAAACAACCTTCATTGTCCTCTAATGTTACTGATTTTGGATCACTAAGGGAAAATAGTGCTAAATCCTCATTTAACTGAAAGTATCAAGGCCCTTTGAACTCAGTGGAACCAGTTTATACTAACGCTAATGGATAGTATTTATTTTCTGTAATTTTATTTCACCAGACTTTCTCAATTTAAAAAAAAATAATAAAACTTCCATCCCTCCTTCCCCTCCCCAAACACAATCAAACCTTTCTACATCTTTAAAAGCTTTATTTAGTAGTGAAAAAATACCTGCTTCTTTTCTGCCTGATGAATTGAAGGAATGTCTCAAAAAGCATTCCTGAGCAACAAAATGACTGAGGTTATTTGACACACCAGGAGGCTGCTCTGCCCTTCAGTGACACCTGGCCAGGCTGGAGAGCTGTGCAGGGAGGAACCTGATGAAGTTCAACCAAGGCAAGTGCAAGGTCCTGCACCCGGGGAGGAGCAGCCCCATACACCAGTACAGGCTGGGAGCTGACCTGCTGCAAGGCAGCTCTGAGGAGAAGCACCTGGGGGTTCTGGGGGACAGCAAGCTGCCCAGGAGCCAGCAGTGTGTCCTGGTGGCCAAGAAGGCAAATGGGATCATCCTGGGGGGCATTAGGAGGAGCGTGGCCAGCAGGTCGAGGGAGGGGATCCTCGCCCTCTGCTCTGCCCTGGTGAGGCCACATCTGGAGAGCTGTGTCCAGCCCTGGGCTCCAGAAACTGGGAACTCCTGGAGAAGGGCCAGCGGAGGGCTACAAGGATGACCAGGGGACCGGAGCATCTCCCTTGTGAGGGAAGTCTGAGAGAGCTGGGGCTGTTGAGCCTGGAGAAGGGAAGCCTGAGAGGGATCTTATTAACATCTACAAATATCTTGAGGGCGAGTGTCAAGAGGACGGGGCCAGGCTCTTTTCAGTGGTGCCCGGTGACAGGACAAGGGGCAATGGGCACAGACTGCAACGCAGGAATTTCCACCTGAATGTGAGGAAAAACTTCTTTACCCTGATGGTGACAGAGCCCTGGAACAGGCTGCCCAGAGAGGCTGGGGAGTCTCCTTCCCTGGAGACGTTCAAAACCCACCTGGATGTGACTCTGTGCAACCTGCTCTGGGTGAAGCTGCTTTAGCAGGGGGTTGGCCGAGATGATCCCCAGAGGTCCCTTCCCACCCTGACCACTCTGTGATTCTGTGAGCTGATGGGTTAAAAATGTCAGCACATACCTCTATCCCTCTCATGCAGAATACGTATAAATGAGAAATATAATCATATATTACAAGACATGTATTTTCTTTCCTTTAACATTGCATGACTGTGATACCGCATGTTGAAAAAGTATGATTACCTTAAGGTGAGACAATGTTTCAGTTGGGCTTTGGAAATTCTATTGGTTTTCCAGTACCCTGTAAATTTCTATATTGAAATAAATGTACTGCAAATATGCATGTGTATGTGTTGTGACCTTTTGTATGCATATATTCATTCTCCAGTGGCCAGTCAGAAAATGCAGTTTAGGAGGAAAAAGTAATCTCAAGTCTCAGTTGCAGTACTTCTGCTCAATGATAATTTCAACAAAACCCAGGGAGAGTTCTCATGGAAATATATTACAATCAATAAGCAGGACTACTGAAGTGTGATTTTTTAATATTTATATATATATATATCTACAAATAGTCTTTACTGAGTGAGGTGGGTGTAGGCTATTATGAAACTTTGAAACTTGAGCTGGAAAGCGAAGTAAGGAAGTAGACTTTTAAGAGAAGAAATACACAAATAACCCCAACTGGTGCCACCTGCCATGGATATCAATCACACCGCTTCAGGTGAAGTGAGGATGCTGATGGGCCCTTTAGCAAAACCCCACACAAACAGCCTTTTTCTGCTTGAGGAGCCAGGCCAGCAGTGTTGATCACAGGGATGTTGGAAGGGTGAGTATAACAGATACATAGATAGATACTGAGTGGGGGAGAGGGAGCAGGTAATAGTTTATATATAACAATTTCAATTTTTGCAAATAACTTTTTTCTATTAATTTCAACTGTAAGTATTCATATTGTGATTAGATTAATAGTAATTTTTTTGTGTTTTGGGTACATTGTTAAATCTTAATTAGGCAAGTAGTAAAATCTTATTTCTATAAATGATGGGAGTTCTCTGTTGCCACTAAAAGATATTTAATGTAATACAAGTAGGATGATTCGGGCTGGAGAATGGACTACCTGCTATGAACATAGAGATGTTGCCCGAGTATGCAGGGATAGAGTTAGAATAGTCAAAGTTCAGGTGGGGCTGAAACTGGTGAGGGATTTGAAAAGCCACAAAAAAGGTTTCTGTAGGTACTTTGGCAGCAAGAAAAAGGGTAACGGAACTGCCATCCTACTGCTCAGTGAGTTATGTGACCTGGTGATAGAGCACATGGAAAAGGCTGACATACAAAACGCCTTCTTTTCTGTTAGCTCCTGGTAAGGCCTGTCTTTAGGTGTCCACATCTCTGAACCTAGTAGCACAGTCTGGGGTGGAATAAAACATTAATTCTGAGCAGATACTTCAGAAATTGTTTAGTTACAAGTCCAAATGGACCAGACGGAATGCATCTAGCAGTGCAGAAGGTGGTGACTGGTATCAGTGTGAGGCCATTGTATACCATCTCCAAAAGATCATGGCAACTGGCAGAGGTTCCTGATGACTGAAGGAGGGCAGTTCTTACACAAGTCTTCAGGAAAGGCGAGAAAGAAATACCTGGGGAACTTCAGGCTGACCAGCCTGGCCCTTAGTCCTGAGGAAGATTACAGAGCAAATCTTCATTGAAACCACATGCAGGCAGCCAGCATGGATTTAGCAAAAGTAAATTATGCCTGATCAACCTGATTGCTTTCCAGGATGAGATAGCTGGCTCCTTGGACATGGGAAAAGCAGTGAATATTTTTATTTTGACTTCAGCAGGATCTTCAGCACAGGTCTCCCATAATATTCCTAAAGCCAGATTGGTGAGATAGGATTTCAACAGGTCATCTACAAGTTGAGTGGAAAACTGTCTGGAGCACTGGGCTCAAAGGGTTGGGATCAATAACACAAAGTCCAACTAGAAGCATCCCTCAGGGACCGAAACTAGAGCTGATACAGTTTAACTTCTTTATTTCTGACCTGTTGTTGGGATGAAATGCACTTTCAACAACTTTGTGGATAATACCAAGTAAAAGAAACTGGCCCACATGCTAGGGCTTGCCTACACATTGCTATTTAGGGGGGCCTCAGCAGGCTAGAAAAATAGGCAAACAGAAACCTCACAAAGTTCAAAGGGTCAAATAAAAAGTCCTGTTTATGGGGTGGAATAATGCCTTTCAGAAGTATTGGCCAGGTGCGGTTGGGCTAGAAAATGGTTTTGTAGAAAAGAATTTGTGTGTCCTGGTGGAGAGCAGCAGAAACGTCAGTCGCTGTTGTGCCCTTGTGGCATACCAGGCTGTGTCTGGAGGGCTGTAGCTAGCAGGCCGAGGGAAATCATCGTTCCCTTCAGCTCAGTGCTTGCAAGACAGGTTCTGAAGTAGTATTGACCAGCTTGTAACTCTGTGGTACACAAAATATTTGAACGTAATGGAGTAAGTCCAGTGAAAAGCCACCAAGACGGTGAGCAGCTGGTGTACATGTTATATAAGAAAGAGGCAGAGGTGCCTGTATTTTGTTCAAGCAGAAGAAGAAAAAAAGAGGGAAAAAAAAAAAGGAGACTTGTTTTTTTTAACTACCTAATGGGTAGGTATATAGAAGACAGAGCTAAGCTCCTCTCAAAGGTGCACAGAGATAATGCAAAAGGCAGTGACCAGAGGCTGCAACAAAAAATGCAGTCAAGCTCTCCAGCAGGTGCCCAGAGAGGCTGCAGAGACGCTGGCCTTGGAGCTGCTCAGCACTTCACCAGGCACAGCTGGGAGCAACCTCAAGTAATGCGGCCCTGACCTGATCAAGGGGCTGGCCCATGTGGTCTACTGAGAATACTTTCAACCTAAACCATGTAAGGGTTCTGTGTTTTTAAAAATAAAAAGAGGATAATTAAGCTTTAGGTCAACTTCATATCTCAGATATCAGGAAACTAGAAAGCTTATTTATACTAGTCATCTAATCTATTAATCTACAGCTAACCAGTGCAAGAACTTCTGCTGATTATGTAATAGATGATTAGTCTGGGCAAAATGCTTAATTTACAGATAAATTAAGAACAGTTGAATCCTACTTCCCCTAACAACATTCTTGCCACAGTCCTTTCATCAACTTGGGTATATTACTGAACTTTCCTTCTAACGGTGTTAATTCCAGAGCTTTACCAGACTGGGTCAGCACAAAACTACTCTCTTTTTTTGATTCATGTTTATTCCATTTTTACTAAAAAAGATCTATCTGGCTTTGTATCTCAAATGCAAAAATATCATCACTTGTTCTGCTATCAGCTGATCCTCCTACTAATGCTGAGGTATATTTGACCTTCTTTTCCAGCCAGAGGGTTGATTATATCGTTGACAGCCAAAAAAGCAACCACATACAAATGATCAGTTCAGGCATTTGGTCTATCCAGATTATATTTCTGCCCATGCTATGACTGAATACTAATGTCTGAAAATCAAAGCAACATGTTTAAAATTTATCCAACTCTTGTCAGGTTTGGTTTGTTGTTTTTTGTTTTTTCTTTCTTGTTGTGTTTTTTTTTTTTTTTCCTCCAGTGGTCAACATATACTTTTCTGTAAACACAGACTTTGCAAGTATGGCAGCTTTATTTTCACACCTGAAATGCATTCGTAGAATTTGTGATAAATATTTGGTTTTAGCAATAAGGATCTACACTCTTACTTTGCAGCGGTTTATTAAAAATGTACTTAAAAGAAAATTTTTTGGCAAAAGAAAATAATAATTTCATGGACACCTTCATGAAGGAAATGAAAACCTTGATCAGTTCCAGTGAGATCAAAGACTGGAAAGAAGATGAATGAGGAAATTTCTGGACTCTGATCATCTTCAGAAGTAGGGTTTTTTTTTGTTGTTTTCTTTGTGTGGGAATACAGAACTAACAGAGATCAAGGCATACTATTACAGTACTATCCATTCAGCTACACTGTGCATTATCTGAAAAATTTAATTATTCCAGATTGCTTTGTCCCATTAGTAGTTCATTCATCTGACCGCTGTGATAGGCTTTCTGCATTTTTGTTGATAAGCGTGAAGTGGTTCCTGGAATAAATCTAAGGATTTTTTGACTACTACTGTTTAACATTCTCAGGGTGGATTCCAGCATTCATTGTGGTTTTTTTTGCTTTTCCTGGTATTCAAGTATTTCAGTACGTGCCTTGTTTGACATGAACACCATGACTGTGGTGCTATTATTCACAAGCATTGTTTTATCCCTGCAAAATGGAGCAGTGTCCCTTGTTATCTCTAAGTATGGTGGAAAGGGTTGGATAAAGTGGTGATATTAATTCCCTTATTTCCAGATGACTGAGTTTCCCAGTGTCACTAGTACTTATGTACTCACAATTTCAGTCAAATAAATCTCAATCTTTTTTTCAGAAGACTTCTCCACTTGGCCTAGTGTGGACTCCTGGCAGCATTGAATTGCTGATTGGTTAGCAGGGAGTCTTTTTCCTCATTCCAAGGGAAAATGGAGTATTTGCCAGAACCCATATTTGTCTTTCTGACTTGCAAATCCAGGGGAGATATAAATCCATATAGTGAAGAAATGACTTAATTTCTTCAATTTGTTTCCCAATTTTCTGCCAAATTAATAGCTGAAGCTTTCCTACTCTTTAAAGCAACTTTATGTCTATTTAAGTCATTACACATATACGCAGCCTAGTGCTTTCTTGGGGCAAGAGGTTGATTTTAACCTACTTTCTTGACATAAATCTGTATTTTCATAGCATGATACATAAGTCAAACATATTGTTAAATGAAAAACCTTTCCCTTGTATCATCACCATTGTTTCATAATGTGTGAGCCTCACCATATATTTAAAGCATTTTTATATATATATACATATATATATATGGGTATGGGTATTTGTATACATAGGGATACTGTCTGGGACAGATATTCATATGTAAATTGTGGCACCTTGAAGCAACTATAGCTAATATATTGCTATAGTTTTCCAGCATTCTATTTCAATTTGAATGTTCTTGCAGATTCCTAAAGCAGAAATCATAAAGAAATTATAAATACGCCATCTCAATTTTTGGTCATATTTTGAGTTAAGCAATACCTAGTTCTCAACTATGAAGTGTTAGTACAGAAAGTTTGTACAGTTTTGCTGCAATACTATTCCAAAGGAGTTGGCAATTTTTGCGATTGCAAGACTAGCACTACCGGTAATACAAAATCTACCAGTCAGCCTGGAATGGTAGATAAAACAACTTTCTGCTAAACTTTCTGGATGCCTCAGACACTTCTTACTGTTGCAATAATAAAGCAGAACTGGGGCTTAGCTGCATTATCCCACCACTAAAAATAAGGGTGATATACATATTAAAAAAACCCCAAACCTTAGAATTTCATGTATGTCTGATATAGGTTATTACTCAAAACTTCACAAAAAATATTTCCCATTATTTTTTTATTTTTATTCTAGATGAATACTGTAGGGTTTGGAGATTTTTTTTTTAATTATAAATATTTACCACAGAAGTTCCTAACAATCAACAACCTAATAATATACCCATTCTTTAATTAACATGGTCATTTTCTAGCAAAAAGAAATACCACTCAGAAAAAACAATACCTGAAGAGTTTACTAAATCGAGCCTATCACATCAGTCAGTGGCCAAGCACTTAATATGCCAATATTCTGAGCATACAAGTTAAGATAACAGAAGATTTTTCAGTCTAACACTTACTACGACAGAATGTTTACAAGATTCTTCCTAACAGATCATTAAGGATGCTATGAAAACCTCTGATGACAAAGCCAGTCAATGTAGACAGAGAGGCTGTAAACACTAGCTCTCTTCCAGGGTGACAAGGACCTGGAAAAGAGAAAGATTATGAGATGGAAAAATACAAAGTACAGCGACTGAAATGACACTTATAAATATTATAGATTGTGCTCTGGAAAGGCCACGGTGTGTGCCAGCAAACAGAATTGCTGGCTATCAAAGCCTTGGAGGGGGAGGAGAGAGGGAAGTGAAGAAAAAAGGTGTATACTTATAAACTGCCTAATGGGAACTTTTTTCATATTTCGCTGGCCTAACAGAAATGGTTGGGCTCCCTAATGGCAGCTCTTTTCACAGCTCAATAGGCACCAGGTTTGCCATCACATATGAGTTTTTCTAGTCTTCACTGTGATGTCGGGAACTGACAAGAAGAAAAAGCTGGTTTTGACACATCTGCTCCTTCAAAAGCCAGTCAATGGACATTTTTTGAGTCATTTATTGATAGTCAGGAGCTATAGAAAAACAAATTTGTTCTGTATTTGGCACTGGTAACGGTGGACTTAGAGGTAAAATGGATATAAGAAGGGAGCTATGTATAATGCCCACCACCTATCTTCTTTTACTATGATATTGTGGTAAGAAAGGCTGGAAAAGTAAAAACTAGAGAAATTTAAGGGACATTGATGGAGGAGAAGAAAGCCATTATAATCACTCCACTGCTACTCCTGTAGTGCTTTTGTGTTAGACAAAAAGCTATAAACTTGTATAAAATAAATCTAATAACAGTATGATAAAATTTCTTGTCAGTTTAACAAATTGTTGATGCTAAGTCTTCCCTCAAATTTGTACATCTGTATTTTCTTCAAGTGACATTTCCTAGACACCAACTCTATTTTCACAAGTTTCATAAGACTTCCACATGAAAAAGGAAGTCTTTTTTTTCTCTGTAAATCAGCAGAAATCTCAGTTTCTCTGACACAAAATACAGCTATTGTGCTATTAAAAAAAATTATAATAATGTGTTACACTGCATTTGTTACTTACTATGTTTATCTTGTGGAATAACTCATTGTTTTCCTTCAATAGATCCATAGAAAAGGACAGAGATGGACAGAATTTTAATAGTTTCTGATTTATGAGATTTAGATGAATGAAGTTCATTAATGGCAATTTTATAACTAAACCCAAGAACTGCTGATTGACAAAATGTTGAACAAAATGTTCGCTATGAAGCACTCAAAAAAAGCCATCTCTTTGTTCGACTATGTAAAGAAGGCGTAGTAGACTTTTTGTTAGTTTGTTTTAACCCAGTCTTCAACCTCAGGGGAAAAAAAAAAAAAAAAAATCAACACTAAAACTCCTTGACTGCAATAGGTATTATATAAGGGTTTATGGCAAAGATTTATTTTAATTATATGACTGGAATCAGTTTGGTTTTGATAGAGGACAGAGAGAATGAAAGAGTCAGCAGAAGTAGGAGGAGGGAGAAACTTTTGGTGTTAAACTGTTAAAGCTATCAGTGAGAGTAAAAACTTTGCTTTTACAACTGATGAAAATACAATAAATAATCTAATATGCCAAACACAGAAGAATTGTTTAACTAAAAATGGTGTAGACCCAAAATATTTGGTTGATTAAACCTGAGTCTGCAATCTGATAATCAACTGTCTAAACCATGTCAAAGTTTAAATACAGCTAAAGTCTGACTAGAACAAATGCAATGATACCCATTTGGTAAGAAAACAAACAAAAATACTAAAGAAAATCCCTATTATTGTTCTGATAGAGCTCACAGAATCATGGGATATATTGTCTTCAGAGAGCATAAATCCAACCAGTCTTAATGGAGCATGCAAATTCACGCCAGCTAAGGATCTGACCCCAACTTTGGTCGGTGATTTTTTTTTCCCGTATTGTTGTGACTGTATATTTATATCTGTATTTGGAAGAGAAAATAGCTGATATTTCTTCCATTAGAGAATGCATTGTGGTTTGGCTGACTTCTCTGACAGTGACACATTGAGGACGTTAATCTGGGATTGCTTTTGTGGTTTTTTTTTCTTCTAGAGGTCCCTGTGATAAGCAACAGCAGGTTTTCTGGTAAATGTCCTGAAGGTGAGCAATACAACTCCACTTGTAGAGATTCAAAATAAGTAAATGAACCAGCTATCATTCAATACAGCAAGGAATTACAGTACTATCTTAAAAGTGGCACTGCTGACCCATCTCTGCGCATTTGTTGTGGTTTAACCCCAGCTGGCAACCAAGCCCCAGGCAGCTGCTAGCTCACCCTGTGGCGTGGGATGAGGGAGAGAATCAGAAAAGTAACAGTGAGAAAACTTGTGGGTTGAGGTGAAGACAGTTCAATATGTAAAGCAAAAGCCGTGCACACAAGCAAAGCAAAACAAGGAATCCATTCACCACTGCCCGTGGGCAGGTGCTCAGCCATCTCCAGGAAAGCCGGGCTCCATCACACATTGTGGTTACTTGGGAAGGCCAACACCAGAATGCCAAACGTCCCCACCTTCTTTATTCTTCCCCCATTTTATATGCTTGGCATGACATCATATGGTAAGGAATATCCCTTTGGCTAGTTTGGGTCAGCTGTCCTGGCTGTGTCCCCTCCCAGTTCACTATGCCTCTACATCCCTTCCACTAGCAAGGTCTGAGAAACTGAAAAGTCCTTGACTTATTATAAACAAGTATACTTAGTATAAAGACAACCTAGCAACAACCAAAACCATCAGTGTTATCAACACTGGTCTCACACCAAATCCAAAACACTGCACCAGCTACTGAGAAGAACATTAACTCTATCCCATCTGAAACCAGGACAACACTGTAATGAATTACTGAAACGACATAAAAATAATCAATGTATATATGTTATTATGAAAAGAATTTCATAAAAAGATTGAAGCTCCACACAGTTGAAATAAATAGTTTATTGGGTCACAGATCCTTCAAAGTGATCGGCAACTTAAACAGCGAGTGATAGTATGTTAAGGCATACACTTTTTTGATTTTACAATGTAGTGTGAAATCTTTTTTTCCCTATTAAAGTTAATGATGGAATACCCACTGACATCAACAGTGACAGTATTTCACACACTATATTTGTAAAATATAGATCACATCCATAATGTAGAAAACAACTAAAGTAAAAACTTTAAACCAAATTTCCATGACATGTTTAATAATTATTAGTATGCACCCTGTCTGGTCAATACTTCGAATGCTGCATCTCAAAATATAATCAGCAGGCTCTCCTTGTCTCTGTTAGAGTCTAATAAATTGGGCTAAAAGTCCTTTAAAATAAATTATAAGCTCTCCAGCAACTTCTCTGAGTTTGCACTAGTTAACAGAAGTTGGAAAGCTGTAACAATATCAGGAATAGCACAAAAAAATTACCCTGCAAATATCAATAAGATAAAATATATATTCTTCTGACAAATACAAACTGAAATAATGTTTTACTGAGTTCTTAGATGTAGCAACATCATACACCTCTGTATACAAAACACTGCAAACCCATGCAGCCATTAGTGTTTGCTTTGCATAACTTTTGGGGGCTTCTTGCATATGTGAATGACACTTCATCAGACCAAGGTCTTAAAGGACAGCCTGCTTGCACTTATTTACTAGCATTGGGTTGCCTTGATAAAAGAATTTCCTAGTTCAGATTTCTTTTCTCTGTGGGAAAAGAGATGGGATCTAAACAAAGAAAGATTCATGTAAACTACCATGTGTTTTGTATGGGTAAAATAAAAATAATAATATTAATAGCCTTCACAAAATGCTGGAAGATATATAATGGCTAGCTATTATTATCACTCACAGAAGACTATAGGGAGTGTATATCAGAGAATGAAAAGTAGTTGTGTATGTACAAAAAAAGTACAAAGCATGCTCTGTAATGCCCAAAGTATCTGCAGTAAGTTGGGACTACAACTTGCTACTTTTTTGCTCCATTCATTGATTCTGGACATTTGGTCATTTCAAATGCAGTATCATTGATACGATTTACAGTATCTCTTGGTTATGGCAAATCATAAAGTAATGATTTATTTTATTGTTTGCATTGTGAAGCTACTTACCGTGGTTTAAATAAGGAGGTAGTCACAACTTTTACTATATGTTTTTTAGTTATTATTGTTATTAAGCTATTTTGTATTGTAAATACTGTCAGACAAACAAATTTCAGAAATCAAGTTATGTAATATATTTTTTCAAACACCTTTCTTCAAAAAAACTTTTTAAAAAATTTCTCTAGGATTTTGAAATGGGAAAAAAAAAATGTAAGGCAGAATAATTTTATTTCCAATAGCCCATGTGTGAAATAGTCTCAGTTTTTAGTCACCAGATTCACATTAATGGTGGTCTTAAAATCCATGGGAAAAGATCTGCATCTTATCCATGAAATAATACAAATTTTCCAGTTTAAAAAGTCATGAGATAAGTGTATTATGATCTGTGAAAAGTCATAAGTGTTAATACTGGTCAGTTGTTTCAAAAAACTTCAAATTTTAACACCAGGTGGTCCATGGAATACCAAAATAACATATTTTAAATGTGTTATTTTATATGTCGCCTTACCTAGGTTTTCTATATAGTTGGAGATTCACATATATACAGAAATCAGGATCACAAAAATTACTAGATTAGATGATCTAGTCTAATTTTCAGAATTCATAATCCTTTAATTTTATCTGGTTACCCTCATTGTGAGTTTAATTATGTAATCTAGCTGAAATGTGCCATCCTAGAAACATCTGTGTATACGTAGTTGTAGTACAGTTGTTTCAGTATGTAGACAATTCTTTATTTGCACAGTAGTTGGTTTATATCATTGTGATTTTGAGAGAGCAGCCAGGAAGAAAACATGATACAAGTGTCATAGGATGTGAACATTATTTGGTAAAGTGCAACAGCAAGTTGAGTAAGTATTTCAAAAGGGTACTGTAGGTTTTCTGAGTATGTTATTTCTAGAGCTGAGTGCACCTGGTAATTTAGAGTGATGAAGAGTTCAATACGCCCTTGTCCCAGCTGATATTTATCTATCATGCAGTGTGTGACTAGATCCCAGTGGAGTATATATAATAATTAGACATACACTTTCCTAACTGTCTGCTGGATTCACTTGTAGGTTAAAGGCCGCAGTCTGAAACTCTGTTCTGCTAAAAACATATTAAATATGATATTAGTGGTCTAAAGCTATATACTTCCCTGGAGACTCCCACTTTTAATAACCTCCAGGATAATAGATAAAGCAGAGGGCAGTAATCATTACTGAAATGGATTTTCTGGCAGAATTAGACATCACCTCCAGGAATCAATAATCATTTTAAGCTAACGGGGTGATTAAATGACCTTCTTTTTATTTTCCTTCATGTTGAGTTGCTTTTTATCTTGATTTAGAGCTACACAGCTAGAACAAAGATAAACAGAGGACTGGCAGCATTACAGAATCACAGTGAGGCCTATCCCTTATACAAGTAAAAGCATTTTACTTTAATCAATGCATATGCTGCCCAATCTGTGACTTCAGAAGAATTAAACTAAAAATTCTAGATGCAGAATATATTAATGGATTATACCCCAGGATAATTCTTGTTTTTAAAAGATTTGCACCATTAGTTTTGCTGCAGCAGGTGCTGTATTTTTATATTTAATAATTTATTGCTCCGGAGCTTGCTTGAGGATATCTGTGTTGAATGATAACACTTTCACTAATCCTTTCAGACCATATGGTCTTCTTCCACATCCCCCTGCTCTCTGTGAAGGAGTATTGGATAGCTAAATTTCTTTTTTTCCTCCCGAAGGAAATAGATGGAGAAGCAACTAACTTCAGTGTGCTACAGTGTTGATGAGCTACAGCTAACCAGATAAAACTATTGAAAAGTTGATTTTAAATTCTTGTGAGATTTAGTTTCACTTCTTGAAATCCAAAGATCTGTGGGGTTATTTCATATCTTCTGAAACATATGCTGGTTTTCTGTTTTGTTGTTGTTGTTGGATTGGGGTTTGTTTCGTTTTGTTTTGTTTCAGATGCAGGATGTGAAGGGGTTTAAATTCTAACCAAAAGATTAGAACACTGCATGGATTGATGTCTACAACATAATGTACAGAACAGAAGTGTCTAGGACAGTCACAGAAAACATCACAAAAATAATTGTTTTCTGTATCAGTTTGAAGAATTGGAGAGGAGGATGTGCTAATAGCATATAATACACTGCATAATCTATAGGGACAGTAGTGCTTGCAGACTATATTGGATTCTCCATTAAGAGAACTGTTTGAGGCTGTTTTGTTTCGTTTGTTTGTTTTTCAAAAGCTTATCTGTAAAGCTAGAAAAACATCTGCTTTTCTCCTGTGAAATTGTGTTCAGCTTTCTTTGAAAGAGCAAAAGTAACCATTTTAAATATGATTTTCATCTCTAGCTTTTTTTAGAATAACGTGTGGGTATATCTTGAACACCTGTTGTGGGACCCTACAGATCTGATCTAACAACAAACACCAAACTGTTACGCCCTTTGCAGGGAGCGGTAGATGCTTATGAGGCAACTGAAGTAGAAAGAGCATGTGGCTGAGTGACAGTGCTCTCCCTCATCCACTCGCTCTCCCAGCTCCCATTTACTCTTACAAACTCTTGCAATGCCGCTCAGTCCTGCACTTCACTGCTTTTCTCCTCTGACTGTGTCAGATGTCATGAGAGCTCCTTAAATTCTAGATAATGCTCTGGGGTAGAGGATTAAGATTAGATAGACTTTTCTTGTCACCCAAAGGTAGGAACTGGCAGTTTATCTTTGCTGGTAGAAGCTTCCCCTGGGACAGCCTGATTAAATTATTCCTCCTGCCAGATGAGAAACTGTTTTACAGTGTTGGAGAGTTTTGGACTGTGAGGTACAGTAGATTGCTGCAATGGCAGCAGCATAACAGTCGCTTCCTTCCCTTTTTTCTTTCACAGAAAACGTGTGAAGAACCAGGTGTAACTAGCTCTATGACCTGTCAAGATTCATAAACCAGAATTCCCAGGACTACATTTGCTGCAGATAGTTTCAAATCCACTCCCTTCTTTGCATACTTTGAAATACTCTTTCAAATTTAGTTTGTATCAATACTGTATTCTGATGAAATACTGATGAAAGTAATTATTTCGTTAGTACTAAATAATTAAATAGTAATTACATGGCTTCTTATTGTCTAATTTCAGACATTATAGCTAATCATTAAAGCTACTGTCATAATCAACAAAGAATTGGCATCTCATTAGGGTGGAAAGAATTCACCTGCTGATCATGGAGCCACTCCAGATTTTAAGTGTAAACTAGATGCCAAAGTTTTAGAGAATCAAAATCACATGAGGAGAATCCTCACATGTGGATGTCCATACAACACATTCAGAACCTTTTGTTTACATATGAACACGAATTCTGAAAGCTTCCTTTCAAATGCCATCCTTAATTTCTAAATAACCCAATTTTACTATAGAGCAGCAACCTTTATAAGGTCAGAAAGTTTAAATGGAAAGTTGAGAGCCATACATCTAAAACATTTATTACAAATATACCATTCTTGTCCAAAAGTTCTCAATAAGCAAAGATTCTTATGGTTCCAAAGAAATAAATTTGCCCAATAAATTATACACATAGCTTAAATTGCTAACCCTGTTAGCAGTAGGTACTGATTAGGTGAAAGTTTTTATTGTAATGAGATAAAGAAAGGAATGATGAAAGTATTTTATTTGACTCCCCTTGCACACATATTTTGTACAAAATCATAGAAAGCGATCAGTAGCCATTACTTTATGAAATGCATGGGTCACCACAATATCAAATGGATGCTATTTTCCATGTTTTACATTTTAAAGCTTCGAGACCCAACTGTCACTGCCTCATCCATGCAGGCATGCATGCAGCTCCTTGCAAAGGAAGTTACCTTTATTTAACAAATCCGCTGTTCCCTCAGCAAAGTTCAGACAGGTCACTTCTGATTTCCATTATCACTCCTAAATTAGTTGTGCTTACCAGGTAATGACTTTCACCATGTATTAAGTGGACAACTAGAGAGCCAAAGCCAGACTTCTGGCGGTGAACCAAGAGTGTCGTTTCAGTGCCAGAAAAAGCCTTGAGGACTTTCTTAGAGGAAACAAATGATGATTAATGCTCAATAAACTTGTTTTGTTTGATTTCTGATTAGGTTAGTAGGAAGATAAGGTCTGTGAAACAAAGAAGAATCATGGCATCTTATAAAATCTACCCTATTTGTGAATATACACAAATGCTGGAAATAGGCAAGATGATTTATTAGGATTCAGACACCTTCAAAATTATGCACTTTCAGAAGGACTGAGAACTAAACATATCTCACAGGCTGTGTATTATAGATTATATATTACAGGGTTTGACCTACAGAAGTGGAAGCAGGGGCAGCAGTACAAAGAACGAAACTTGGATTTCTCCAGTGAGAGCTCACCTCTTTGTCACAGCGCCCAGCAATTTTCAGGGAAGAGAAAACCTTACACAAGTTATGAATTTCCACTACCAGCTGCTTACTGTAATATATATTAACTTTATTATCCTTTCTTGCTTTGGGGGGGCCTTTGAGTACTTGTTTTGTTGTGAAAACTTGAGGCTTAACTTCAATTAATAGCCAGAAACTCCAGGATAAAAAAAGGATAACATTCAGCGTTAATATTTTAAGCACTTTAAGATAAGAAAGATAAGAAAGCTAGCACACATGGAAATCAAATAAAGCAATAAAACCCATCACAGTGAACCACGCCACCCAATAATTAACTCTGAAGAGAGTTCTATATTCCAAGCTTGAAATGGGCTAAATGATAGTGGTTAAGGTCCATCTTTCATAGTCTGAGAGCACAGGCCTGGCTCCTCGGCCGGTGACATCAGCTCCATTCACCCGGCTGGGAGAGATGCTCTGTCCACTGCTTAAGTGCACGGCTTAGGATAAGCACGGTTTGCCTAGCTGACGTGCACCACCTGACTGTGCTATCCCTTTTGAAAAAAAAAAAGACGGTGATTAATTTTGGAAAGAAAATATTGCAGCTCACATGTATCGTGAGTTCATGCCTGATAGAAACACATGCTGGTTAGTAAAATAATTGCAAGTTTTTTGATGCAAATAAGTCACAAATGATGCAAGTTATTATGGAGTTTTATTTTCTTCATTATTTATTTATCATTTCTCTTTTTGTGACCGTATTAATTTTTCAGTGTTTTCCATAGTAATATTATAGTACAGATACTGGATGGAATTAATAGGAAATGTGAAAATTATAGTAATGTTGCTTATCTTCAATAATAAATCTATTGGCTCATTGCTGCTAATACCACTAGACTAGAATCCGGCCAACTTCAACGAATAGATTTAAACAACTTTGGAACCTAAAGAAAGCTGTATTTATGAAGAGGTCTGATCTTTAACTTTATTTTTTCCGTAAGGAAACAGATTCAGTACTTGGGGAATAAGGTTACTTTTATGAGAACCACATGAGTGAAGTGCATGTTCCGTGCTGTTTATAGTATTAACAATAAGCAGTGTGGCAGTCCAGGAACTTAAAATTGTAACACACTACATGAAAGAATTAAGTAGTCTAGAGAGCCAATAAAGTTTACATTCCCAATCAAAAAAGCTATGATATAGCCTCAACCTAAAAAGTGCTTAGGAAGACATAGGAGAAATAAAGACTATTTCATTGCTTGCTCAGAATATTACATCTTTAAGAAAAAATGTGGCCATTGCTAATAACAAAAACAAGCATGTTCAGACACCATTAATACTTTACATGTCAATATTGTCTAAAATAAAAAAAAGAGAGAGAGAGAGAGAGAGAGAGAAGGCTTATCTTAATGTGGTTGGTGCTTATTTAAAACTCATTACCTAGTTTCCATACAGCTCTCTTCACAGTATTTTGTTAAAAATTGCAAGAATTGGCACCAAATTAAACAAAACAGATTCAATATAACCTTATAGTTTTTTTCTTAAATAAAAATTATTAATGGAATTCATAGAGCTACATCCCTTATAAATAAAAATAAAATAATTATGCTCTGATTGGAGGAAAGTCTTAGTGTGAGTGGAATATGTGTTCTAAGTGTAACATAATTCAAATTTGTGTGCTATCATTTTCAGAATGCTTTTATTTTTTACTATAAAAATAACTCTAGAGGGTTTTTTTGCCTTCTATTCCTTTTTAAGAAGTATCTGTTTTCTACTGTCTTTCATTGCTCAGAGTACAAATCCTCGATATTAAACAGACATTACACAATAGATATTTAGAGGATTAATGTAGTCAATTAGTATTTTAAAGCAGCTTAATGTGTGGATTTTATGGGAATATATGCAGACTTGGTGGCATAAGTCGAGAGAGTGAGATGCTTTGTGTATGTTATGCATTATTTGGATAAATGATTTCAGCTGAACTGCAGTGGAGATCCTATATTCATGTCTATGCCATAAGCACAGCTCCAAAGAGTAGGAAGAAATTAGTCTGGCAACTAGACAGCAGTTGTATTAGGCATTTATCCAAAGCTTCTCAGCTTCCAAGAAAAAAGATAGACTTTAGTAACTGAAACATTATTCATGGTCACTGCACTGTTCTAGACTTCTGCATTTAAGCAAACACCTGGGGGTCTAAACTCAGAAGCACGGTTCAGTAAGAAACATAAGGCTTAGTTGTGAGTTTTGTTCCTCATTCTGTTGCCAGATGAGATCAGCTACATAACCACCCTTTTGCTAGCGGCTCCTGATTCGTGGTTGTCTGATTGCAGTTCCAGGAGCAAGGACTTTTCTGATATGAAATTTAATGGTGGCAAAACATGGACTAAGTCTTCCACAACGTTTGAAGCTGGCACTTGGAAAAAACAAAGTTATTTTGGAGTACACATAGAATATCTGCTTCCTTGTAAAACTGAATGAAAGAAAAAGACATAAGCCTCCAAGAAGGCTCAGTCTAAACTTAATGATCAGTTTTTGCTTCTATGATGTATAGCCACTAAATCTATTCTCTAAAAATGTCATATTTGCTGAAAATTTTTCTATTCCCAGTGTTTTAAACTTTATTTTACTTCATTTTAATATAGTCTAATAATAATATTCAAAGAGAAAATATTGTCAACATGGTAAAAATTAAGTTTTATTAATCCTAAATTCAGAAGCAGCATCACTAATTTGTATCAGCATTATCAATTTATGTCAGATTCAGTTGCACAGTGTATGTCAACAGTATTTTCCCTCCTTGACTTTAATAGAAATTATCTAAACATATATCAGGATAGAACAACATTTTATGGTAATTGCACAGAAATATGAATACAGAGACATGACAGGGGACTTCTGAAGTTCCCAGATATACAATGGCAGAAACTGTGTCTGTGATTTTATGGTCACCCATTCTGATTCATCAAGAAAATGACAACTCTCTTGATCTCCTCTTTGCAATTAGTACCTCCATTTCTGTCAGGCTTGTATCCAATCCCTGACATAATTTAATTTCTCACAACCGAGTCTGTTAGCTCTAGGAACTGCTGACATACACAGATTGGCACATTTGTAACTTCTACTCTATTACTTTCTTTCCAGAATGCTTTAGACCCCCCTTCTCCACTGCATACCTCTACAGCACCTGGTGCTAAAGCAACATAAACAGACTCCTAGTAGCCTGAAAAGAATGGCAAATCTTCCTGATTCTCACCCATCCCATTCACATGACACTCCCCCCCACCAACCTGCCCTCATCGGTTCTCTGCACTAATATGTTACCTAGAAATGTGAAGCAGAAGGTAGGCAGGGCAGACCTTTGCAGGAAAATAATCCTATCAGCTGCCTCTGGAAGATTCAAGAGAGCTTTTTTTCTGAGAGCAATAGAGGCTTGAAAATGCATTCTGTTCTCTGCTGTCAGCTGGAAACGAGGCATCAAAGCTTTTGTTATGGCGGTGTCAATTCTGAGTTGTCTGTGTTGACACAACCCTCATGCTGTCCTTGGCTAGATGAGTCTGGCTTTCAGCTCTGAAGAAAGGAAATGAAGTTCCAAACCATTTATTTCTCATTCTATGAATGACAAAAAGCTGCAGCCTGCTTAAAACCACTGACAGGCTTAGTAAAGTTAGAAATTGTTTTACTGTCAAGATATGAGTGAGATATAAAATGTATCTGTGCTCAAAACTAAAACAGATAAACTGGGTTTATGATAAACCCCTAAGAAATGTTATCTAAATGTTGTCTCTCAGCAGTGTTGGTTGTTGTTTTATTTTTTTTTCTTCTCATAGATGAATGTTCATCATAAATAGACTTTTTTAACATGAACATACAAGTTCTGCTGAAATTTTTGTAAAGAAAGGTTTTTCCTAAGCCAGCTGGTTAGTGGGCGTGAGTCACAGCATGCAGAGAGAAATACTAGGGTGTGATGATGATATTCTGCTGAAATGCAAGTGAAAGAAGTTCAAGTTTCTGCTTTGTTTTTCTTCTCAGTGGCAGGTGACTGTTTAACCCTCAAGCCACTATGATGTGGGTATCTTTCATGTTGGACCTTTTCCTTTTGTGTAAATAAATAAACATTCAATAGCACAGAGACAGGGACAGCTGTCTTCAGATGAATGTTCTTACCATCAGACCGTAGTCAGTACCAAGGCCCTAACCGTAGCTATTAAAAATTCTACAAATGACCTGTGTTTTATCTCAGAATGGAATTATGGGGCAAGAAAAAACACAAATCCAAAAGATTTGCAAGCTATCCCTATCAGCCACATTTAAGAACATATGTTTCTGCAGCATACTGATATTCAAAGCTTCCAATAACTTTAGTGTCAGTACTGCATATAAACTTCTTCATAACATTTGGCTACTAAAGAATATAAAACATTCTAAATATCTACTGTAGGAAGGAAAAAAAAAAAAAGTAAAACTGTATCAGCAGCCTTAATTAACACTTATTGCAGAAGATCTGCCAACCTGCTGTGCATAGGCAGTTAATAAAAAAAGGCAGGGAAGCAAAGGAATAGTCCATGCTCATTTATCCAAGCTGAGCCAAGCTAAGAGTAGCTGGCATTGGGCTTTAACAGGATAGCATCTTAATTGCTTATCAGGATGAGACAGGTGAGTGGCTAACCATTGCCAGTGAGAATTCAGTCTATTCCCTCAGGAATCTGGCTGTTTTCCTTGACTGCATTTTTTATTTTCAACATCACTGATATATTTTTATAAAGTTAGCAGGTTGCAGTTAGGAAACTGTTGAATTCAATTTATTGTTGTTTTCATGATAAAACTTTATCCTCTGAGAATTCTTTTCACAGGGTTTCTCCTCTTCTTTTCCAGTGACAGGCAGCAGGGACACTTTATTGAATGACCTTTTCTATTTAGCTGGGTTGGGAGTATACTCAAATATTAGAGAGAGGTTTTGTTTCATTTTTCCTTCTACAGTTCTACTGAAAAGTTAAAATTCAATAGCCGAATTAATCTTTATCTTGAGATTTTAATTATGTTTGCTGTAGCAATCTGCCGCCTCACCTTGGTAGGACTAGATATTTAGAGTCTATAGCTTCTAACTCAGCCAAAATACTTTATGAAATCAGTTTTGCTTGAATGAGTAACACTAAGAAAAGATGTTTCAGATTTAAATGTAGTCAGCACATTCTAAATATTTGAGTTATGACACTTTGTTATAAACTGGTATATATCCTATGCTTTTAAATAAATGTTTCAAGTGTAACCAGAGCAGTTTTATTACACCATGATCAGTAATTTCAAACCATACCTTCAAGGACTGATGTCATTGTGTGTAAGCTAGTGATCTTTCATCTAGAAGTTAAAGCAACTAGATGTTTAGGAGATCAGTGAGATCTACCAGTACGGAGTATCTCCAAAATAACATTACTCTGCAAGTTCTGCACTCTGATGGAAATACACAAGGCATGGATACTCCTGAGTGGAGCTGCTAAGCCATTTGGGCAGGTGATTCCCACTTTTTGTTTTCTTTAAATGCTGATTCTTTCCTTTTTAAGGATCAATGCTAGGAAAAGGGATTTTTCTTTTTTTTTTTTTTTTATTATTATTGTCTTATTTTTCTTATCTGACAGGTGTTCATTCCAGGGACAATCATGTGTGTCAGGGTGTGAGGGAGATTAAGATGTCTCTAAGCATCTTGTGCAGGTTGGGAGTTTCAGCTACCAGCGAGGTAAAGTACCTTAGCTTGCCTAAAATTGCACAGGACAGCTATGTTTGGGCAGGTAAATCTCTCACACAGTGTCTCAGACATGGATTCTTTTGTTTTCTTAGTCAGTAGAGAGCATAGTTTAATAATCTAGGTGGTCACTAGGTGAAAATTGTTAATGATGTTTGCTGCTTTCATGCCTGTGTCCCCCCCACCCCCCACTGGTAAGGAGATAGCATTAGCCACATAGGTCCTAGTGAAGCCTTATGTTCACTTCCCCAGTATCTTGTGCTGAATTTGCCAGCACCATTCAGAAACATATTCTCACGATACATATTGTATCTTCTGTACTTTTGTGGTTTTTCAAAACATGATGTGCTAGTGAATTTGTGTGAAGAGTCTGGCTTTGTGAATCTGTAACAAATGAACAGTTTTAAATAGTCTGTTATGGATCATTTAGCAGAATACTTATCAGCTTTCTAACACTTTTGCCCATCTAAGAGGTTTTTGCCTATCATCTCTAAAGCTGATCTTCAGCTGGTATAATTTATGAACTAAAACTCTACACATACTGATTGCTTGTCATCCTTTTCAGCACTGTCAGTTTTTCCTGATTTCCAGTATTATGATGCAGCTGAAAAGGCATATTTCTGCTAAATAAGGTAATACCCACTTGGATGTCATGAGCTGGCTGACGCAGCCTTTTCTTGGTTTCTGATATGGTTTTCATATTAGTGTTAGTGACAGACAAATAGACTGTATTTTTGTGTTTTGTCTTTTATACTGTTCCCATGAATTCCTAAAATTTTGGAAAACTTAGTTTGAAAAAATGTTTTCAGAGATCAGGCTGTTTGATTAATATTACATCATGACTCTATAAAGTTCAAGGTAAACTTAGCAGCTTTATATTTTATAACACAAATTCAGGAAATTCTTGTTATTATACATGTCTTATTGCATCATGAAAATGATGCTGATAGGCATGTAAGCTGGTAGGTATATACAAGTTAAAAAATAAAAGTATGGCAATGCTTATGAAATGTGGAACGTGTACTGAGCTGCAGTTCAGTGCAGTTACAGTTTGAACCATGTAAAAACTAAAATGAGAGAGAAAATCATCTCTTAGGGACAAAATGTAGTTCAGAAAACCAGTAATGGTGAGGGAGAGAAAGGGTATAGGTGCACTGGTTGCTGAAGTAATTTTAAGGTCCTATGCTGAATGCTGGCATCCAGAAGATGGATGAAGGCTCAGCTCAATTCTGCCTTTGTTTTTTATGGCCCATATGTATCTCAAAGAGCTTAAATGGAAGGTTGCTTTGATGCCAGCAAGGTAATAAGAAACAAGTTTTATTGTTTTAATTTCCTGGTTTAGTAACATTATTTCCGGCTTTGTAATTAAGAATTTCAACTTTTGCATCTCTAGATTAAACTTGTATGTTTTTGACTTTAAATTTCTGCATTTTTTTTAAGACTGAAGCTGGGGAGGCTGAGAAATATGAGACACTTGCTTCTTGCAGAAACAAAGCATGTACATGCAGTGAGACACCCCGACAAAGCCTCAGAAGCCCACAAGCTGGGATGAATGTAGGAATATCAAGGTTTGTAAGTATGCTTCCTGTTTTGTTGTAGGGGTCAGTTTAAGGACAAAGTGACAGCTTACAAGGCAAGGTTTCCCCAGAAAGACATTGCCTAATCTGGTGAGAAAAGACATCTTGCGGCTCTTGTTCATCCCCGGTAAATTGTACACAGCCAGACGCAGGCTGGAACGGTTGCAGCAGTCCCGGTCACTGCTGAAGCAGATCTTTTGGTGTGGTCTATGAAAAGACCCTCCCAGCTATAATTTCTTGACTTGGACTGAGCAATCTTTGAAGCTAGAAGTCAATCAGAAGTAGAGCTTTCATGTCTTTTGCTTTTCATTTGTCTACATTTTGATCCTATGTTAAATGTCAATCAAGAGTTCAAAATCTGACATTATAAAAGCAACCTTCATTTCTGAGGAAGGAAAAGTAAGGGAGACATATGACTGATTAGTTGTTTGAAATCACTTGTTCACTTTTGTTTTTCATTACGGGTGCTCTTCTGCTGTGTGTCATCCTTTCAATTATTTTCATCTTATGAAATGCATAGAAACAGTGGCTGTAGCAGAGCAAAGCAGTTAATCCAAACCCGTGGATGACATCTGGTCCTTGAGCTTTCCAGCTCTTTGTTTTTAAAGGTTGTCTTAGTAATTTTTGTTATTTTTATTTACATTTCCCTGTTATTGAACCTCCAATTGAATTTATTTGAAATTGTGCAGTTTAGCTGGATTCTCCTACATGCTTCTCCAGATCTTGATAATGTGTTCTGAGTCTGTGAACTGGGGTTTTCCGTGACTGATCTTCTAGAGATTTCTTGAAATAATCTCTTTTGGCTAGCACTGCAAAGAATGTTATTTTAATTCTTTTAACCTGCCTTTTATTTTTCCTGAGACAGTAATGTATTGTTTCAGTTCTTCTATGAATGTTTCTTGTCTGACTCCCACATCAATTTTGAGCATTTCCTTTTCGTTTCTGATATTATCACCTATGCAAATAGTCTGAGCTTGATTTAACCACCCTGCACATTCTTCCCTCTGGCTGCCTCCCCCACCACCTGGAGCTTTTTTTCAAGATACATTTTTTCTTTCTCCGTGGACTGTGCTGGTGTTTCTCAAGTAAAAAGTGAAGCTGATGAATTCACCATCATTTTGGAGATTTTTGAGCAGCTTTTGCAATGCCATAGACCACTCCTGTCAGACATTGACCCTGACTGAATTTGGGGATTGCTGTTTTTGCAGGGCTGGTTTCAGGCTTCTCAGCAAGACGGGTCAGGCAGTGATTGTCCCGGGCACCGTCCTGAGCAACCAGCGACACTGCCCATCTGCCTGCTCCGACCTGCGGGCTGTGCCGGCTCTCTAGTCCTTCTGAATGACTTGCCTGATCACTTTTAAAAAGAAATATGATAGCCAGTTTGGGTAAGACAAAACTGAGGCAGAGTACGGCCAGGTGCCAGTTTATTCCTTCTGTTTACATGAAGCAGTGTCTCGCTGTGAGTGTCCCCTCCGCACCCAGCAGCAGCTCGCAGGGTCGGAGCGGGGTTCAGAGCAGCGCCCAGCACGGGCTCGGGGTGCACCCTGCCTCTGGGGTTAGGGACCCTGCAAGCGCCCTGAGCAGCTCAGGAAGGATGAAGTCTGCAGGACCAGCTCTATCCCTTGAAACTCCTGGCTCGCTCCTTCTGTTCTCTTTCAAAGCCGTGATTTCGCTTGTGCTCCCGTTATCCTGCTGCCACAGGCAGCAGCTCCTCCACCTGTATTACACCTGCCTCTTATTATTATTGTTTCTTATATATATATTTTTGGTAGCATGTTAGCAACCAGAAGCACAGTGAGGATCAAGGAACCATTTTGCTACAGATGCTGTGCAAACCACAATTAAACAGAAAAAAATCACCAAAGAATTTACAATGACATGGGAAGCTTGTGACAAGAGGTACACACAGACATACAACGGCCTTAGAAAGCAGCACGAGTCAGCTGCACAGGCAGCTCTCTGCCTACCAGCAAGCTAAACATGCCTATGTTTATAATTTTAGTTCATGTTTGTTTTTCCCCCCTTGCCGGTCATGTGGCAAGTGTTGAGGTTCCTGTCAGAACTTGGCTTTCTCCGTTCTGTGTCTCCTGCCCTGGTGTAAGGCGGCACCGCATGGCACTGAGCTGTGTTTGACAAACACACGGTGGGGTATTTCCCTGGGAAAAGGAGCTTGTCCTCACTGTATCTCTCCATACCACACAACATTTAAACTTCCATCTGTTTTATATGAGCAGTTTCATATGGACACAAAAATGAGCGAAAACTTGTGCGTTCCCAAGGAAAAAAAACCCTCTCACCAACCCAATTTCTCTGACTATGTTTGTTTTCTGTTGAGCTTCTCACACAACCAAGTAACATCCAGTCCAAAGCAGAGACAAACACGACCCTGCCAGCATCTGTAGTGCTCTGTTCAAGAAGCAAGGCACTCTACCTATCGACCTGGAATTACTATGATTAAAGCCACTTGCTTTCAGGAGAAGGTAGAAGAACATACATATTTTTGAAGTAGATCAAAGGTAAAATAACATTAAAAAGCAGAATGGCTTAGTTCAGTTCTACCATAGTCTTTTGTAACCAAGTTAAATGGAAAAAAAGTGAATTAAATATGAAATTAAGTACTCAGGTAGAATTTATGTGTCATTAACCTCAGATTAAATTCTATTACCAAGACAATAAAGCTTCCAGGGAACACAGTACATTTTTAAAGGGGAAATGGAGGGCAAATAATATTTCCATAATTAAAGTCTTAAATCAAGTTAGAGAGACTGATCCAAATAAAATTACCTACACATTGCAATATGAATCAGAAGTTGTGGAAAACACCATTCAATTTAGTTACTAATTGTAAGTGATTATTGCTTGAGTGATGGTGTTAAATTCTGAAGTCAGATTAGAGGTAGAATATTTTAGGCTTAATGTTATGGCTGGCTGACAGATTTTCTCTTGCTGCCTGTGACAGCACTACTACTGTATTTAGTGCAAGGGTTTGAACTTCTGTCTGCTAATTTTAAAAGAAGTTAGTAGCAGAAGCAAGGCATTTTCTGTGAGTGATCCTTCACACAGAAAGCCAATCTCTGCTCCCTCTCCCATGATTCACTGAAGGCAGACTCGTTAACCTTTCTTTGGGTTTATTAAGGAGCTGCTTTTTTTGCTCTGTTTTATGATTAAAGGGGTAGGAAGGAATGTCTGTTGGTTGCATACAAGATATTCTTATTTAGAATCATTAATATTCCTTTTATCTAGACTGAATAGATTTTATTCTTCCATCCTTGCATGTTTCAGTAGAATAAGAAAGCAAGTAGAACAGCATCTTAAATTTGGATAAAATAAAACCAACTTATTAAAAGTGCTTTTTTAGACTAACCCAAAGGTCTATTGACAGCTATTCCGCTTGCAAATTAGGATATGAAAGTAAAAATACATTTGCAAACAGAAACCTAAGTACCTCCTCAGCAGGATGAATACATGGACTTGTACTTATTCCACTGCTTTCAAAGTTTTTTGTGTCATGATGAAAAAAATAAAATTATATATATAGATGTATACATACCTGTGTGCACACAGAGAGTCTCAAAGTTACAAATGACAACAGAACCTAGCTTTTGGTTTCAAATCCATAAAATGTGTCCTAAGTCTCTTGTGATATTTGACTCCAAAACCTTAGTTTTGGGATAAGAACAACACACCAGAACATTGATTTCTAGGTTTCAAATACAAACTAGCTACTCTTCATAACTTTAGCACTAAAAGAAACCAACAACAAAAAACCCCCGAAAAAAAACCTGAAACAAACCCCAAAATTTGGATAAACAATACAAAGAAGAAAAGAAAAAAAACCCCTCCTCCTGGGTTTTAGCTCAATCTCTTGAACAGAATTGGAATGCTGTCTTGTAACAAGAAATAATATAAACATTGTTTCTCTCTTTAATATACATAAAATCTGTTTATTAGCAACATTCAATAGATATTGTATAATATTATCCATACTTGTGTATTGTGATATACTGACAGTAGGAGCCTCCTAAGCCCTCCTCTGTTTTTCCAATAAAAGTGTTAACTTCTTTTTTTCCTTCATGAACTAATTCAAACACTTACAGTTCTTAAATTAAAGCTGAGTCAGAATTTTTAATACATAGGGAATTTGTAACCCTTCCTCCAAGAATAGGAAATAGAATCTTTTGTGGGGTAGAAGAAAAGCACATTCATAAACTTTGGTTAAATTGAGGTCTAACATGACATAAAGATGGAAAGTATAAATATTGAAACACTAGCATTTTTTAAGCAAAATATTTTTATTTTTCATTTTGAAATGACATTTTTATTAGTAAATTAATTTATTCTGCCTAACCCAAATTTTCTCCAGTATCACATTACATTCTTAGGCATATTTTCTGCCAACCATTGAGCAAACCACAATGAAAAAATTCAGTTGTTACAAGGCTGGAGAGTCCTGTTCCCAAAGATAAGCTATTTGACAGCTCCAAAAGGGAAAGATCAACAGAACATGCTATGTTTCAGAGAATTTGGTGTCAGTCTGTTACTCATAAGTTTGAACTTGTTCTCCATTCAGCAGATTAATAAATGTTAAGTAGCTGGCCTGAATTTCCCAAGTATGATTTCTGAATGCACTTTCATAGACCTCTTTAATTTTTATACTGGGAAGGGCACAAAAAGCAACAGCTTTAGATTTGATCTCACTTAAATATTTTCTTTCAAAATTAACCATAGGACAAGACTGTGCTCTATTTTCTGCATTTAAAGCCCTACCAAGATTAAGATTTCTGTCTGCAATTTCTTAGAAGTGATGATTATTGAATTTTTATTCAATATCTTCTCTTAAGCAGGAAAGGGTTAAGTATCATAAAACAGTAGAATTCTAAGTAGGAAACTTTAGTATTACTCTTGAAATTTTGGCTTAAAAATTAGATAATAATATGGTTTCAGCATTGAACATTCAAACTATTGTATCACTTGATTGACCAAATTATCTAATTAGAAATTATATCCAAGTAGATAGCAATCTTCTTAAAATGTATAAAGATAAATTATTTTTTATAATTAATCTGATATTTTAATTTTATATTGATTCCACCATGATTAATTCAGTTTTGATAAGATTTTGATCTGACAGTCCTAGTGAAGCTTAGCTTTGGGGGGATATTTTTGAGAGAGAAAAGAGAAGAAAAGAGAAGAAAAGAGAAGAAAAAAGAGGAGAAGAAAAGAGAAGAAAAAAGAGGAGAAGAAAAGAGAAGAAAAGAGAAGAGAAGAGAAGAAAAGCAAATAGAAGAGAAGAAAAGAAAAGAAAGAAGAAAAGAGAAGAGAAGAAAAGCAAATAGAAGAGAAGAAAGAAGAAAAGAGAAGAAAGAAGAAAAGAGAAGAGAAGAAAAGAAAAGAGAAGAAAAAAGAAAAGAGAAGAGAAGAGAAGAAAAGCAAATAGAAGAGAAGAAAAGAACAGAGAAGAGAAGAAAAGGAAAGAATGAAGACCCCCCCCAGTTTCTTACAATAAGCAGCATGGGTCCATAGCTGTGCAGGAACTGGGTGGATAGCAGGTGGCCAACTGAAAAGGCTAATCTGTTTTCCCTAATTAGTCTGGTTCTCACACATCTACGTCCTGTAATGCAACAGGGTGCAGCAGTATCCGCACAAGCACATGTTGGAGCAGAATTAGTTTCTGTCACTTGCTGTTCTTAGACACAGTAACAATTCACTTGTTTACCAGTCTGTGTTTGTCTGCTGCGGCATCCTGACGGCAGCTGCTGATCCTCTCTGGTCTGTATTTTAAACCATTCTTATTCTTAAATCCCCCATTTGAAAGCAACCTTCACACAGTTTTCTGCTGTGGTGGTGGTTGTTGTTGGGTTTTTACCTGGCTTGAAGAGCCTGATGACAGAGAGAGCTAGGAAAAATGCCCATCAAAAAGCACGATGGATGTCCTTGACATTATTGACAAGGCAGCCATCACCTCCCATAGGTATAAATTCCCTATCCAACCAGATCCAAGAACTTCTTTGTCATCCAAGTGGATTGATATGCTTAGCATACTGTTGTTCAGACCTGACTTTAGCACTAGACTTCCTTTATAAACTGTCACTTAAATCTTGAAGGGCATCTGTCCTGAACTGCTTTGACCTTTGAGACATTTTAAAGCTTTAGATTTAATACAGGTTACAAACCACCTGAGGAAGTAGAGACTGTGGGAAGCTTAATCAGCCCCTTGATAGTCCTGCAAACAGGAACAACTTCCCAGGCACCTCTCTCTGGCACTTTCCCAACCTTAGCATTTAGACCTTTCATGAGCTCTTGATCCATTTTTAACTCCTTGAGTGTTGAACTGTGAAGTGGTTTTTTTTAATAAGGTGCATTGATTTAACCTTTTGGCAGCCCACACTTTAACTCCATGTGGAGGATTTCACTAACTCCAAGTTTCTATTCAAACTGACATCTTCCCTGACATCTGGCATGAGTGCTAGGACTTCATACATTTAATTGCCCAAGTGCTCAGCAGGGATGAACACGAAAACCCCCTCAGACTTCAGCAGAATGGTCTGAATTTAGACCAGCTGACAAAACTGGAATTATATGGGCATTCTGAGACATTTCACTTTATCTGTCTCATATGTTACTTTTTTGGATGAGCCCATTCTACATGCTTTCTTATTAAACTTATACAACATTTTTAGTTCAGTCCTGATAAATAAGAAAATTGAAACATTTTTTTTCCTTCAGTCAGCATCTAGTTCTGCATGACCTCAAAAAATAATTCTGTCCTTTTCTTTACACATAATACATTCACACCCCCATGGCCCCATCATCTGATGTAGGGCAGCCAACAGATTTCAGTGAGATGATACACTGGGATATTCTCAATTTTGACTGATTCTCAGTGGACTTCTTTCAAGGGCACAGAAGGCTCTCATGTCCTCAGCTCCCAAAGGAAATCAAAGAGACTTTGCTATGTAATGTCCCCTTTAGTCTTTGAAACTCTTCTTTTAAAATAAGGTTTCAAAAAAGAAATTGTGTTTCTAAGCTTTTACCCTGACCAATAATATCTGCATATTCTTTAGATGAAAGCTACATGAAGTAAAAGACTAAGAAGTTTTTACGGCTTTATCAAATAGTGAAGATGATAAGACAGTTTTAGATGAGAAATCAAGACACTTTTTTGACACTTTTGAAAACTTTGGTTTCATCAGGTGAGTGATGTGGTACTATAAATAGGGCTACAGCTTGATATATCCTCACTGCGTAAAGAGGAGGGGGGAAAGGGGTCCCCACAGCTCCTGGTGTACCCCCAGTCCCACTATGCCAGGTGTGAGTGCTCAGGACTGGGTCTCACTCAGGTGAGTGCTGAACAAGGCTCTAATCATTATAGTGTTGCAAGCATTTCTTAGTATGTCAGTAGTTTACTACTTGCCTGTACCATACGCTCTAATGATTTAAAATCGTCTGTTGAATGTTGTGTTGATTTTCACTCAGCATTCCTACTTTATGAATCCTCTTACACAGATTTTCATTGTCTGTCAAATACTTAGTTGCATGAGACTGAACTCAAGCTTTTTTCCCCTCTTTTTTTCCCTTAAATGTGCTGCTAATTAGTTTTGCTAATGAAGGTGTAATCTAGGTGTAGAGATGGAATTTTGTGTGGTTTTTGATGAAGTTTTGGAACATGCTATAATAAAGTTCTACCAGGAATTTGGGATTCATGGTAAAGTGACAAGGATTACATTCGAAGGTCTAATTATGGTAATTCCCTAGTCTGGGAAATATAATTACAATGTACCAGTCATCATCTCCTATCACTCATTAGCAGTAACAAAAAACTTTAAATAAAGCTTTTCATGTAAGCTGAAAAATCGAACATTGTAATTATGAAAACCTTTTATTTCAGACATAGCTGGTTTCAAAAAATATAGAAGAATCAACCAAAATGACCAAAAGAAACTGTTAGAGGCCTTCTCTGGCAAACTTTAAAAGTGCAAGTGACAATTATTAATGAACTTTAAGAAACCTGAACATAGCATGTAACTTTTACTCCTCCAGTCACCTGAAATACCACACGCGCCACATGCTGCAGTAAAGCTGAGTAGTCTTACACATAACATTTATGACAATGAGAATAAATATAGTCCAAAGATTTTTAAATAACAGAATCTCTTTTTTACCTCAGCATAAACTTTGTATACTATGCAAGAGTCACCCTTTGGCTGTCCAGCCTCTGCTCATTTAACCTACACCTAGACATGGCAAATCCCCATTCCGTTTTTCCAATTGCCTTAGTGAGCGTGAGGACTGGTGTGATGCCAGTGTTTGCAACTGACTAAAATGATCCTGGGTTTGCCCCATCTCATTGTGTAGTTTTCTCTGGTTTTTGTTTGTCTTCTTGAACTACAGAATTTGTAATTTGTTGTGAAGTATGTGTGATAACACTGACCAGAACAGGCTCATCCCTACTGGCCTACCATTACAGTTTAATTATTTTTTCTGAGAGTGTCTCTTAAAGCTCTCCACATGAAAAGCTATATCCTCCAGACCACTTAGGTTTATTCCTCAGGTGTCTTCCTATCATTTGGAGTTCAATTTTCAGACTCTCTGAGAGAAGTAGTAAAATGCCACTGAGGAGACCTGTAACAGGAAAATTAAAACTGATGGTAATGTATACATGTAAATATCAGAAGCAGCAGCAAAACAAGGGTTAAGAGAGTGGCATGTGTTGTTAAAAAAAACACTGTTCACAGCAATAAAATGGAAAAATATGTTGTTGCTATCAGGACTGGAAGGCCTGCAGTCTGTAAGACCACAGCACAGACAACTTGTTGGCAGAAGGCACTGCATTGTGACAACAGGAGGATGAAAACAAAGTTACAGCACACCACACAGGCCATTATTTCTTCCATTTGTCCAAAAGAAGGACAGGCAGTAACCATAAAGATCCTTGTATTCCAAACGAAGAAAAAGAGGTAATGAGTGGCAACCTTGCCTAATATTTATGGAGGCTTAGACAGACTAAATTCCGATGCAAAAAAAATCAAATAAGTAACTGTTATATGCTCTTCTAAAGGGTATGAAAAGACTAACAGAAAAATTAGTTTGTCATCACTAATCAAAAATACCTCAAGAGATGTAATAAGGACTCGGTAGCGGGCATACAAGTGGTCCCAGCCAGACCATCCGAGTCCCCAGCTTGAGAAGACAGGAGTGTGAGAATATGAGTAGGTGAAATCACTTAGAAACACTGTGAAATAAATACCACCTCCTCCTTCCATAAATTCTTACAGCGGGTTTTGTTACACTCATTTCCTACACCACAGACTCCCAGAAGCCAGAAAACTTGGGGAGGACAGGGAAAGGGAGGGTGTAAGTTGGCCAGGCAGACTGATGAGGAGAGCTTGTTGGACTGTAGTTAAAAGTCCCTCCGTGTGTCTGACACCACAATTAGAAGAATGCCCAATTCTGTCCAAGATCCTTGTCCTTAAATATTCTTCTAGAATGAAGCATCAAAAATAGCTTAGCTTTTACTTAATTCCATACTAGCAGAGCAAGAACTTCTTATATGAGTAACGGGCACAGATCACCGGCGTCACTCATCTACCCTGTTTGGGTTGATCATGTCTGGTTGCTTTTTGCCCAAGATCAACTCCAGTAAATAAGCCAGAAGAATTTCTCCTAGAGAAGACCTCTTTATTTTAAAATAGTCAAGCATTCTCCACTGGTATGGAATATGATACTACAAGGACTAGAAAAATGTCCACATATTACTGAAATCAAACTCAATGGCCTAAGAATTTTAGGTATCTGAAATGTTAGACAGAAAATAGCAACATTCTGATAAACTCACGTGGAACATAAATCTCCATAAATTTCATACTCTTCATTTCCAATAAAATTTAAATTTCTTGCTAAGCTTGTATTTCTTGATTTTTTGATTTTTTTTCCCTGATATTTGCTTAAATTTTAAATCCATTGTCCAATTTCATAAAAGATACCAAAGGAGAAGTGGTCTTGATGATGATATTTCTGCAAACATTGTAAAGTAAATGGCTAATTAGAAGAGTTATTCTTAGACTCTCTGACAGTATAGATTTCCATCTTAAAATATCTTCAACCTAAAATTTTCACTGCCCATCTTAAGTTCTAAAGAATAATGATTGACTGGTTTTATAGAACGTTACTGTTTGTGATTAAGATGTGAAAATTTACAAAACTTTCCAGACATTATTATTTTGGGTTTTTTTTCTATGACACATTTTCATTTTCTTTTGCACTGTCCATCTGAAATGATCCCAGAGACTTCTGCTATTCTGATTTAAATCACTAAATAAATCACTAAAACAGCCTGGTCCATGGCCTCAACAGCAACATTTGAAAAGTAGAATTTGTGCTAGATTCTGTAGTATATAGAATAAATTACTGGTATTGTCTTTAGCTTTTTTGTATTCAGTTTTGAGATTTATGTGTGTTTTATCACTGAGTGACTTTCAGAGACTTTAATTTATTATAGTAATTTGCTATTTTTCATAAAAGACAAAATATTAAATGTAAAATATAAAAGTAAAATCTTAGCAGGAAATTAGAAGCCCTATCAATTCCACTTTTTTAAAAAGTTGGCAAAAACCAGTGTGCAATTTCAGATAATTACATGTAATCCTTAGTAATCCTCCACAGACAGCGTGAACTGGCAGTCATTAGTATGCTTTGAGCCTTTTATTTTGCATACACACCAGGATATGCAGAACGTTAGTGTCCTTGCTGACTTTCCAACTACAACATGGAAAATAAAGAAAGATAAAATAAAATCAAATAACTGTTAAACTTCAGTTGAGAACTGGGAGAAAAAATTACCGAATAACATGAAGCAATAACTTTTTTCCTTTCAAAGACTTCTGTAAAAAAAAAAAACAACGCAAAAATCTGTTTTGTTGGGTTTTCTTTTCTTTTTGAAATCCAATGGATAATTAAGTGCTTGCTGACCTGATGCTTCTGAAAGAAATTGATCCTGTCCACTATACTTGATTCAGCTTTAGGATTATTTTTTTAAACGTTTCCTGAAAATCAAAGAAATTGTCAAAATCAAGAGAAAGCTATTGTCTCAAGTCCACAAATTTTAAGAGGGAATTTTAAAAGGAATTTTTATCCCTTTAAGCATTGATTTCTTCATGCCACATATCGCAAGCTTTGTGATTCAAGCACTCAGCTGGGAAGAGGAGTAGGTGGTACCCAGTTCTGAGTTAAAAACCATTCAGTTCATACAAATGGGAACAGCTTCCCATTAGTCTGCTCTTGCAGACTAAGATATTTTGCTGAGAGGGAAGATTTCTGGTGAGACTTCTGTTCTGAGCTAGGAAGAGACATAATTTGACAGTAGCCTGTTCCTTACAGTAAATTTCCCTCTGCCTGCCTTAGTAATTCCAGCCTGAATATGAGGAATTACACCTGGTCCCCAAGGTGTCTCCCTGCAGACCAGAACCAGAATATGTCACCTGGGAACAGCTGAAATTATCTTCTCAGATGTTTTGGAATGTTTCATTTGTTTTTTACTTAAATGAAATTATATATTCAATCTCAATTTGTGAGCAGTTTCAGCTACTAGAAAAAGTTTGGTGAAGAGGTTTTTTCCAATCAAATAAAAAAAAAGAAAAGAAAAAATATCTCCACTTTATTACAATTTGCTACATAGTCAAGGAAGCCAAAATTTCCTAATACAAAACTAAAATCTATTTCAGTTGCTAAAATACTTGCAAATGCAGAAGTTTCATATTGTAAATTTCTGTTCAGCTCAATATTTTCACCCTATCAACATGACTCTTAAAAGCATTGTGACTGTTCTATTTTAACTTACTAAACCTTGAGAAATCCTTCCTTAGCCTGTTAAGTAGCAAGAGCAGTCCTTTAGCATGATATTGACCTATCAAACCAGTATTCTCCCAGACACTTTCTGGACATGACTTGAAGTATGAAGTCCAAGAGAACTTCCAGTTACTAGTTTGAATGCAGATGCCATATTCTGGAGGGCAAGAAAGTTTAGTAATGGCTAATTAGATACGGCTTATTTGTGTCACTTGGCCTCAAAGCCAGAGAGCAGGTCTTGATACTGTTGAATTTACTGCTACTATTACATACCTATGTGTCCTCGTTTCTCTGAACATGCCTTTTTTTTTTTCCTTTTTCTTTTTCTTTTTCCTTTTTCTTTTCACCCTTTCCTAGAGGAAAAGGGATTTCTCTAGGTGCAGAAAGGAGGAATTCGGCCATTTGTATTGGATACCCAGAAGTACAGTCGCTCCATCAGAACAAGGGCAATTAAAATAAATTAAAGCAAAACACAATTAAAGCCCTCTGCAGTTCCATAGAGTTGAAATCATCAGGAATGCACTGGATTGTTCACAGAGTGTATCAGCAAGTGTTTAACACACCTGACACATTTACAGCATGCTGAACTGGCTGCACGTGTGTTCAATGTCCACATGGCATGTGTGGAATGTGATAGCTTCAACAATCAAGCATTGCACAGCATGTCCACTCATATTTCTGCTTGGGATTTTGGAGACAGCTTAAATAAAGAGGTTTGATGTTTGTAAACTGACCTGAATATTTAGATTACAATTTAAAAGCTTAATAGTGAAATCCGGTTCATGGTGCAAAAGCTGTCATTGACTTCATTGGGATCCAGATTTCTCTCTTCCTGGTATTACAACTACCACTGTGTAACTATGCTGAAGTGTACAAAGTGCCTCAGCTGCAGTAGATTTTGAATTATATTGACAGTGGAAAAAATGAAAGAAGATTGTGGAACAATTAAACCAGAAAAGTGTTCAGGCTATGCCACTGGACAAATGGTCCAGAAAAAAGCATGCATAGAGGGAGAAGGGAGATGCCTCATCACTCAGCGTAGCTGCAGAAGAGCTTGCTGTGGCACGAAGAAGGTGAAAAATAATTATGGTCATTGCCAAATGTCCTTACTTAAGGGGTTCTTGAGTAGGTTGAATAAAACACAGTGGGAAACAGAAAAATCCAACCTGCATATAAGCAGTTAAGAAAACAGTATATAATATGATAAGTTTATTTTGTAAAGGGTGGTAAATACTCATCATGTGTACAATACGAGTGCGTAATGCTCCAACTCATGGAACTACTTCAGAATACGGAAGTGTTTCTTATGTCATATTAAGTAAACTATCAGTAAATTGTGCCTTAAAAATGTAGAACATTCAAAGTGATTTGATAGTAATGCAAACATATTCAGCACTTGATACTTTGGCACATTTTAGATTGATTCTCATAACAAACTAGATTTTAAAGCTCTTTAAAAGCTCTTTAAACCTGTGTTAAACCAATCTGAGTAGGAGGTATTATTTAATACGATGTGGCTATTAGTCTAAAGTACTTCAATAAACCTTTATATATCATTTACATCACTGAAAATACATATTTTAGCGTATTTGAAGCTAATAATATTAATTACTCAAGAAAGTTGTAATATGTTGTAGTTCAGCATCATTACACAGAGTATGACAGAAATCAGTCAGGTATATATTCTGAAGTATTGGTTTTTTTATTTCAAAGAATATTCCCTGGCTTTGTCAACCCTTTTTTGTATCATTAAATGCTTTAGTGAAAGAAAAAGATTACCACTGATATGACCTAGAGCTGATGCAAGTGGTTTTTTCTACAATTGCTATATAGAAGCAAGTTCAAAATTTGAGTTTGACATGTCTTTTTACAGATAGAATAAAATGTCTCTGTGTGTAATGCCCAATTATGGGAAAATATTAACTTACAGAAGTAAGTTTAAAATTTATACAACAATCATTTTTATCCCCTTGCACATCTATTTCAAGTTTGACTTTTGTCTTTTTATGCAACTAGAATGTGGTAGTGAAATAAAAAACCTGTTCTTTATTAGCTCAAATGAGACAAAATACCTCTGGAAGCAGATTATTACCGCCTAAGCAAGGGAAATATGGCAGAGACTGAAACAAAAGATGCAACATATTTGTGGAAGAAAAGTAACAAAATTAATTAGAAAATAAACTAAAAATGGGAGAGTCATTAAGCACACAAATAATTCGAGCTATTAGAATTTTACAAGATTATTTCATTTTTACTTTGATTTCTTTAATGATAGTTTAAAAGTGCTGGAAACTGAACTTTAATTGTTCTCAAATAACATATTGGCTTTGTCTAATTAAGCAAAATGGAACGTGATTATAAAATCATGAACTTCTTTTCTCAAATCACACTGTCACAACAATTAAGAAACATGCAGCAGTGAAGATGCTGCTTATAAGGAAGAGAGCAGTAGATTAATTTACTAACTTTTGAGTCGAGCTACCACACTTTCTAAATGCTAGCTGAGGTCACAGAAAAAATTAATCCAACAAAATCCTATTCCTCACTAACCTAATTTACGCAAGACCTCTAGAATTTGCAACAGCTGACATTTTCTGCCAACTAAGCTTTCAGAATATTTTAAGTATATTATTTTAATATATTTTTACTTGCTGACCTCCAGAAAAGGCAGTCATTCTTTACAATATATGTATCTGGTCTTATTTGTGTGATTCAGCTGTGTCGCAGCTTAGAAGTTGAAGCCACTCTGACTTCACTTTGATTTTCCTTGTAATTTTCATTCAGAAATAGAGGGTCACGTGGGATGTGTCAGGTGCACACACAATATTTGTGTCTTGTGAACTTGCTAATTAAATCATACTTTAGCTGACTTGTGCTGCCTCGCTGTGTTCTGACAAGGTAGGTCTTTTTGCCTTTGGGCCTATGGCCAATTTCAACATTTCAAAAATTCCTGAGTCTACCTATTATGGACTACTTATTGTAATCAACTGAGTGTGATGCTCAATAAGCAGCTGAAAATAATCAATCCACGTTAGTCTGCGCACACCTTATACTCATGTGTGTTATTTCAGTAACTCATTTATTTCATTATCCAGTAAAATTTGTATTGTTATAGGAATGACCTGACTGGAAGTTTAACTTCATCAAATGAACTGAAATGAAGCATAACTGCTTGTGACCTCCGTTCATTATCATCGTTAATGTCCAGTAGTTAACAAAGAGTGATGCTTGTTTTATCACAGAAAAAAAAACAAACCAAAAAACACCAAAAACAAAACTAACAAACAAAAAACAAAACAAAAACCCACTAAAAACCCCACAACCAAATCCAAAACAAAACAAAAACTCTCAAAAATCTAAATTTGGTGTGGTTTTTATACTACCTTCGACTAAATTCTCCTCGGCCAGAAATTGTTTGATCAAGGTTGTCTACCCCCACCTAGCGGGCAACGCATTCAATGACCCGGTGAAGGGGACCCTGCACACTTCGTAAAAACTGTGAGACGATTGTTCCTATTAAAATTAAATAATGAATACAATTTACAACATCTGCGTGAATTAGATAATTTGGGCTCGTATTCCGTTGATAGCTGTGATTTAAAGTGGACTTTAAATGGTCCTAGTCAGTTTTATTGCACATTGTAGATGTTGTTTCAGCTTTGTGGAACTAATTGCCTAAAAAAAAACGTGCAGGCTTTCTCCAAAGAGTTATCGCACCTCTACAATCAGCAAATAGCTATAAATATTTTTCAAAAGCTGTGTTATTAAAGGAAGATGTGGAAAAAATCTATCAATAATAGCCTTCAAGGATTCTTTGCATCTTGCTATTATCGAAATTCTGACTAGAATATCAGAACCTGCCTTATTTCAGTGATTACCTCTCAACTGGTCTGGTGAATGGAGTACAAAGGCTGCAGTACAAATGAGTTAGGGTTTAGGAAGAGCCTTGCCTATCAAAGTGGATGCAATCTGTGTTGTAGTATTATATAAACAGGGGACTGTGGAGATACAGGCATCTTTGAATTGTTCTCTCTCCTTCCCCTTAAACTGAAGGTGAATTCATCCACTTTGAATCTACATGGTAAAACTGAGAAGTTCTTATTCTTTTTCAAATAATAAGGAAGGAAATGGAGGCGATGTTTTCTTGATTTGCATTGCATTTAGAACACTTGTTGAGCAAGTAAGACTCCCGGATTTAGTTGTCTCTACGAAGAGTGTTTTAAACCCGACTGACAAGGTCCCTTGTCTTTCACTTCCTCTCTTTCTGGGCTTCTGAATCGAGTATTCCTGGCTAAAGAGTGGCACAGCTTCAAAAGGAGGAAAGATGAGGACATGGAGCACCCCATAACCTTGTGATCATGATATTTATTGACTACGTCTACTCTGCTAAATAAAGCAGGGCCAGGGCATATGGTCCAATGGTGACACTTTCTCATTCGTAGTGTTCTATCATCAGCATGTTTTCAAGGCATGGTTTTGGCCCATCCCAGCTCCTCCCATACTAGTAGTCTCCCAGGCACAATTCCAGATGTAGACGGATCAAGGTTTGTTCCAGTTAAACAGTATGAAAAGGACCATAAAGAGAGTTTCACCATAAGGACATGAGGTATGCCACGACACTCACTGTTGGGTCCTAGTGCATTCTATTTACTGATATAGAATAGATGGAGGAGATGAAAGTTCAGACCTTCCCAGGTTAAGGAGAACTGGACCAAGTACCATGCTGCCCACAGTGTGCTTCTACCACTGAACTGTTTTCCAAAAAGGCAGAGGTTTTACCTGCTGGTATTTTAAGTGAAAAGAGTGATCTGTATATATGAACCAAAGTGTAAATCGAAAACCCTAACTTCCAGTTGCACAGAAGCAGCCAAGCAAGGCTCTGCAGAAAGCCCCTTCCAGATGCACCTCAGTCTTTTATGCTTGTTACTCTTTTCGCTAAGAAAAACATCTCAGAATTCAGCATTCTGGTCGGTCTTCTCTGCATCAGCCTAGGTCTAATTGCATCCCATCCTGAAGCTGTAGGTACAGGTAAGAAAACTCAATTATAGTCTTGGAGTTAGATGTGTAACTTTATAACTTTATAACTCAAAGATTCACAAGACCTAAGTCTACTTATTAAACCGACTATGAATATTTTAAGAATAGTGCCATGATATAAGTTTTAAGATTAAATGGTATAAATATAAAGGTTTTCTAAGTCTTTTTTTTTTTTTTAATATTGAGATGTTTCATGTCTACTTGTAATATTAAGTACCTAAAGTGTTCACATAGTGAGTGCGTATTCCCAGTGCTAATGAGCCAGTCTTAATTTCTAATATAGGAAACATGTTAAAAAGGTCAGCAAGGTTTCAAGGTTTACAATTTTTTTCATTTTTATTTGTCATTTTTAGCCATATAGTCTTTAAAACATATTAGAAAACTGAAAGAATGCATTTAGTCAGATAGATAGAGATAAGTCATCTTAGGTAGTGGATGTTCAGGTGGACAAATAACAATATTTGAATTAAAGAGAATACTTAAGTAAAAGAAGGGACACAAATCTTATGCTCAGAGTGAGTATCAGTTGTATTGAATCTATTTTTCATGATGCTTTTATGTGTAACAGATTCATAGAGTAAAACAAACCCTAACACACAAATTGCTGTTGCAACAAAAGCTCACAGTAGTCACATGACAAGATAGTTTTTCTATGTTTCTCTTGCTTTACACTTTCATGGCTTTTAGTAAGTTCATTGTTGCCAAGTGTGTCAAGTTTTTGCTCTGGAACTCTGTCCATCCATTAAGACAGACAAAGTTTTAGGGTTCATTTGTACATGAAATGTGCCTTTGATATAAATATGAACAAGTTTTGTGATTTTTCTGTCACTATGCAAGGAAAAAAAAAAAAAAAAAGCAACAGAACCCCCTGTAAAAATAGTTCCTAAGGATTTTTCATCTGTAAAAATGCTGTATCCCCATTCAGCTTACAGAATATGTATTCTCAGGAGATAACACGAAATGTTCATCAGTGGAAGGATAGCATAAAACCTCTAGGTAAAATTTTCACTAAATACCCTTTCTTATGTTTGATTTAAGGATCTGCATTCCCAAATGCCTAATTATACTCTAGATGCAATCCATGACCTTTTATAATTGCAAATCATTTAACACTTGACGTTTAACCTACTGATCATTAGTAGATGTCATACATAATTCTAACATATATAATATGTGTTATGTGAAATTTGTTGAGACTTGGGATGTAAACTCAATATAAATGAACTGAACACATTAAAGACAAGCATCTTCAAAAACTGCTTAAGAATTTACTTTAAAATAACAAAATCTTATGTATAATTTGTCAAAGTAATCTGACACAGTGACAAAGCTGCAACAGTCCTTTTTAATATGGTGTTTGTAAACATTAAATGTCAGGCTACAAAATATTGAGGCTTTTGCATGTTACCTCCCTTGTCAAACTGCAGACCATTGCTTAGAAGTCATGAAATGATTTCATCAAGAAATGCTGAGTCCTTCCTACCAAGGTGAAGGGGAATTTTGCCAAGTAAAAGAAATCTACTTTTAATAACAATAAAGAAGATCCTTCTGCCGAGATTGATTCAAAGATCCTGCAGTAGATAATGAATTAGAAGTTTTCAATTTCTTTTGGTTTTTTGTCATACGTCAGTGTGCATTTCAAGAAGTTTCATTCTTTTGCAATGCAGTCTTTCAGGAAAGGGAGCTTTGATTTAAAAAAAAAAAAAAAACAACAAACCAATAATGCATCATGTGAAAACTTTTGACCTGTCTAATTACATATTGACCTAACAGTCATTCTTAGAGAAAATGGTAAACACTTGTGAAGTAATATTCAATATAACGTATAGGATGGTGAGATCAAAGATCGAGAGACTTTGCCTGCATAAGGGTTAATGTTAAATGACATTAAATAAGGACCTGGGGATTTGGTGCATGGGCATGTAATTTAGACATTATTAAACTTCCCTTATTGAATGTGTTATCTTATTATAGGTTTGCTAAGAAAGAAGCAGAATAATTCTTAAAATCAGTCAAGAGCACTCTGGATTGAAAGTGCTGTAACTGTCATATGAACCAACAGAAAGATCCTCCATTTTACAAATTAATAAAATGGAGCATAGAAGGCAAGTAATTCTGCACATTTGTTTGAAAAATCAGAAATACAGGAGTTTCATGTGCACAGGTCTTCTCCTGTTCCTCCAGATTCCTACATCACTACAACAGTGTCACAACAGCCATCTGCAGGTCCTATTCTTTTTGGGGAAAAAGACTAGTTTGATTTCCTACCTAATAAAAACTGCTACTGAAAATCTTATGAACAAAAAAAGGGTACGAAAAGCCAAGTCCCTCACCACAGCCAATTAAAGAGGGTTATTTTTTCTTCTTTAAGTGTGTTAGCTTGCTATTATGGCTGTTCTGCAGAAGTAAACAGCATATTAAAGCAAAATACATTCAATATAAAGAAGACAAGCAGGGTGCCAAGTTATCAGGAATAACATTAGTCAAAGTTTTTGGAAATATGACCAAGTTAGGTTACCTGTGCTGCGTGTGCTTACCAGTGGAGCTGCAGTAACCCGAGGGAAAGATAGAGTCCTCTCCCATGTACCTCTAAAGAGATGCCAGTGGAGAGAAAATAGGCTATGACCTAGATGGCTGCCATTAGCAGGACATGAAGCAATGGGCTGTAGGACACTCTTTAGGGAACAGAATGTTCAGGAAGAAGCTGCAGTGACTCAAAGGACTGTAAAAGTAGAGGACTGGGGGAAGCGGATGAGACACTTGTTACTTCAGTTCCGATGACCTGTATCTTCCTAGCTGATAACTAAATAACAAAGAATTTTGGGCATCACTGAGTTAAATTAAAATAAATTTGAATCATCTTGTGTGTAAAGAGACATTTTCAGACCTCAACCTTTTTTCCTTGTCAATAAGTACTGTTCTTCTTTGTGGTAAATCTTTAATTTCTGCAAGTGAAGACACAAAGAGAATCTGCTGCACCAGTGGTGCTGGGGATAACTGAGGAGAGTGAAGATGAGGGGCAGTGATATTTACCAGATTCATCTTCGATGTAGGCAGACATTGCATCAGGGTAACCTGAAGCCTGGATTTTCTGTTTGAACAGATAGGAGCCCACTTCAAAAAACGATATTTTTCAACCAGTACTCTGACACCCATCTGAACAAGAATGGTCAATACACTTGAACAGTCAGACAGAAATCATATGTTTTTCCTGACTGTGCAGTGTCTGGAGCAGACACTCCTGGTTGGTGATGGCACTACAACAACTGTCCATCAGGAGTCTTTTGCCCTGAATGTGTCAAGTATTGCTTCATTTCCCCCATCATCTCTGCCCTGCTTTTCCATCTGGACCTTTATGTAACTTTTTTAGCTCTTGTCAATAGCCATCAATGAAGTAACTGACTGATAATTTATTTGTGCTATCCACTGATGTGTTCTGGAAACTCAAATTAAGGTTTTTAGGAGATGTCTGTTGTTTCATGTATGTCTTATTTCAAACTGCACACTGCTGCTGATATTTCTTAGAAGTTTTCATAATCACATTAAAACATTCGGGTTTTCCATATTTGTTTCCCAATACATATGTACCATGGAGTATACGTGAAGGGGATATGTTAATTTTGGGCTACATTAAGGCTAAGATAAGCATCCATCGGTATAAGGGTAGCTTGCTTCCACGTTGCTGCTTGGAAGTTGGAACCTAAATCTCTGTGCACCATAAATTAATGTTATCCATTTGGAAAGTCATATGTCAGGAAACCATAACCTCAAAGGTTGTTGTACAGCTAACTAGTTATTCCCTTACTCATTAAGGGAAGAAAGCATATTGAGTACTGGATGATCTGCCCTGCAGAGGTAGAACCAAAGCAGCCTAATACATATTTCCATTTTTTTTTTTTAATAAGCATCATGAATCTGCTCACTCACACACACCTTCTCAGCTGTATTCTGTGTTGTAGGCATATCTTTACATGACTTTCAGCCATTTATACCCATTTACCATGAGGTGACGTAAGTACTTATTTAAGTCGCCTGCGAATCTTCTCATGAAGATTTATGTTTGTAGAATGACTATTATTAAGTATTAGTAGAATCACGGATGAACCTGGAGTTTCTTAGGATGTCTCAAGCAGATTAAGTCATTTTAAAACCACGCTGTTGCAGCTAAAGATAGACCACCCACACCCTTCAGTTTGCCTCGTCCATGCCTTTCTCGCACCCCTCGCATGCTGAAAAAAATTTAAAAATTAAAAAAGTTGCCAGTGTAAGGAAAGCAACAGAAACACGCAGTCAGCGTACATGATATGGGCTGGGGAACAGATGGGTGGACATTTCCAGCCCTGCTCCAGATTAGGATTATGGTAGCTCAAAGAGGTTACAGGTCTTCATGCAAATCTTCATGAAATTAAAGACAGGGAGAAAAAACTGTTAAGAGAAATATTTCATGTTTTGAAATTTACTACGTTTGTCTGTCTGGCAGAAGGGCCAGCGTTTCGCTTTTCATGAAGTTTCCTTCAGTTTTGTGCTCACAGTCAGGGCCAGGGTCTCCTGGAGGGCCAACAGCCAGTGCCTGTTCCACCACCCCAGCCAGGAGCAGGGCAGCCGGGGGGCACCAGGTGCCTTACTGGGGATGGGAACAGGCCAAAATCACGTCAGGACATGGGCCCATGGGTTGGCCTGGCTCAAGGTGCCCATGGCCAGGCAGGGCAGGGCTGTGAGGAGCCGGAGACAGGCCCTGCTGTGGCATCAGTGGGGCAGGAGCTGATGGCCCCAGGGGGCTGGAAAGGGGTCCTGGGCCATGGGCAGGGTGGGGGGAGCCCTGAGGCATGGGCAGTGACAGCAAGGGCTCGCGGTGGACTTGGGAGCCCTCTCAATTAGCAGCTTTATCTGCAGTAATCATCCAGTGCATGAAATCGCAGGTTATTCATTTCAAAAGAGGGAGAAACAGAGGAGTGTGAATAGGCAGGAGATGAAACATGTTGTGGGTCTCCTCACATGTGAGCTGAATTCAGGTTTCCACCAGTGTGGGTTTTATGAGAAAATGTATTCACACCATCTTTCCTGTCAGAAGAAATTACAAAGTTTAAATACTTTAAAGAGGTCATTATGTTTTTTTCTTCTTTGGCATTAGGTGTGAATGAGTTAAAATTTAGATAGATCTAGGTGGTTCTGGAAAGCTTCTGAAAGGCTACTTGTTCTTGGGCTGAATCTGTCTGTTTATAGACATACATCAGCCAAAGCCTTAACACCACTGCTTGTGAACTGCCCTCATCAAGACTACCTCTGCGTGCGAGACCGCAGACCGATGGCACTTGAAGCTTTTGATCTTTGACTGGTGAACTGAAGCAAGTAACCTAGTGTAGGACTTCATGGACAACCATGCGCCTCTTCATCCATCCTGGACCCTACAGCCCCTCCACCTGACTCAGACTGTCTACCTCCTTCTTCCTTCTCTTCCACCACAGAGGGCAATTTTTTCATCCTGGTAGCACAATGCTGCCGTGCTTGGAGATGCTGCCTGCTCAGGGCCAGAATGGCATCGCTAGCCACACAGGGTTTCCTGAATAGATTCATTTTGAAGTAAACGTATGCATTGGTTTGGGTGAAGAGAATGTTATGAGAGTTTTATTATAAATGTTAAGGTGGGGTGGGGGGCGAAATGTGGGGGGTTGTTATGCTGTTGTTGGGCAAGTTTTATTCTCTTCTTTTTTATCCCTATTTGGAAAGGAATGGAAAAGGGCAAACAAGCAAGACAAGATGGAGACTCCTTATATGCCCACCCAGAGTGAAGATGGAAAAGAGAAAGCAAAAAGTAACGTATTAGGCTATGAGTTTCTTCTCTGCTTCTTCTCACAGAAGGAGAGCCAGATGAGGTAATGCGAAAAGCAGCAGCACCAACTAACCATAAAAGAAAAAGGCTTGGCTGTAGCTTGGCCTGATAATGATGATAGGTGACGTAGACAGAGTTTAAAGCACAGAAACAGTGTCAACCTGTAGGTCTAATGTAAATTACCACCATGGGGGGAATGACATAGGGGAGCATACACAAATAAAGAGAATCAAGATTCTGTGGCTATGGCAACTTTCTTGGAGCACGTCCAGCAGCCTCCTTGGGGCTCAGTAAGTTCAAATAGTAAACCTTGCTGTTCCTGGACAGGCCAAGCAGACTCCCCGGTGTTCCTTGAATATATAACACACAGAGGAAAAACAGAAGCACTGGACAGCTCATATAAAACCACAGTCACTGTCAAAACAAAGTATCAGCATCTCTTCTCTAGATATATTACACTTAGGAGAGACCAGTGGGCCGGTATCCCAGTGCAGTTAATATACTTACCTGGAGGGTGGAAGACACAAGTTTAAATCCCTTTTCTGCAGTCAAAGACAGATGTAATGTTGGAGCTGGTCTAGACACAGCATGAAGGCTAAGCACCTGCTTAGTGAAGACTGCAATGGTTGTCTTTCGTGTTAGAGTGGGTTCACTCTGTAAGCACTGTTTAAATATTCTGTGAATCAGAGACCCATGAACTAGAATGATCTTTCAGGTTACATCCAATATATTCACTAGAAAAGGTGGTGGTATCTGTTAGGAGTTCTTTTTCTGTGACTGTCCAATTACTTATATGACACGAACCGGTTTTCTTCCTCCACCTCATCATTCTTCAGCCTCAACGCAGAATAACAGGTAGCATTACAGGTGTTGGTATGGCTCCAGATCTCTTCAAAATAGGGAACTGAATCCCTGTCTTGCAGTCTTGGGGGAATGATGTAATTCCCAAACTGCTGGATAAAATGTATATTTAGTGAATCCACTTTTCTTTGCCTTTAGATTTCTTACAAGAGCCCAACACCAAACATTTTATTTTCAGTTCAGATGGAACAATGCATTCAATAGCAAATGAAACAAAATTGTACATCTCTCTGCATGATAGCCAGCGCTTTTTGCTATGTTTAAGAAAAAAAAGCACGTGACAACTGAGCTTTAAATAACAAATTGTGGGCGTTTAAAAATAGCACACTGAATCTGAACAGTATGTTTGTTTTTTACAGCATCTAAAAGATACAGCAGAGTGTGTTGTCTTGAATGCAGGTGTGAATAATTAAAAAAAATACATTTATATGTCTTTGATTACACGATCGCTCTCATAGCTGCAAGTGTTTTTAATCAGCTACACTGAGAGGTGATGGGACCTTTATAAATATATACAGTAAGTATGTGTAACCTCTGTGTAGTTTGGATCTTTTTCTTAGCATGTACACTGCTGAACAATAATAAACCTATAATGATGGACTTCACACATTTTTAGAACCTCTTTTTCCTCTCATTGTATTGCAGCCTTCAAAATAACTATCCTCTCAATGTTTAATAGTTGTGCCATAGCAATTTCCTTCCTCCAAACTGATCCAAAACACACACTGACATTCTAAATTACTTAATGACAGTTTAATTATAACAAACCAGCAGCTACCTATTATTTTGATAAGCACACACACACACCCGCCACACACCGCACCCCTCCAAATGCATTCCCCCTTCTCTCTTTTCTATTTCTTAAAAAAAAGAAAGGAAAAAGCAAACAAACGTATGACACAGTTTTGTATTTCTTTATGTTATCCAACTCAAAGAATGATGCCTCATTAACAAACTAAAGCCTCCACATGAACAATACCTCTGGTCACATGCTATTGAACTTACATGCAACCAACTTTTTGACATCTCTTGAGCATTAGTCTTTGCCTTATCTGAGTTCACCTTGTCTTGGTTCTTGTACTACTTATTTAGTGAAGTAGTGACATGCTGATCCATAAACCTTTTGCGCTTCCAGTGGGTCTACACTTACCAGTTTTGTGGGTGACTTTATCTATCCACCCACCACTCAGCTGTTTTTATTAATGCACCAGTACCTGGAGGGTCTCAAGGAAATAAGGGATGCAATGTCCCAACCACTTTAATAGGTTGTCCATGCCTCAATGAATTAAGTTATCTCAACAAACATGACAGATGTAGCAGGTAGAAATGTACAAAGGTAAGAGGAGAAGTTGACAAAATGACTCATTTGAGATCTTTTAGGAATCAATAGAAATAGAATTTGGATCTCAGGCTACCTATTCAGTGCCTGGTCCCATCAGTACAGTGTTACAGTATAGGCTATCTGTCCACATTCAATTCAATAAACATAAGTCTTAAGGGTCAAGAAGGTTTTCTAATATAGACTTATCAGGTAGGAATTAATAAAACAGGAGGTGATCAACAGGAAAAATAAGTTATCTCCTCACAAAACTCAGGATTTAGTCTGGTCCTTTTTCATGTCTTAATTCTTCCACATACACTTGCTCTCTCTTGGATATAGGATATTTTTACTAAAATTGGTAGAAGTGGGCTTCAGTAAATTTTAAAAATAGGACAGGACATTTGTATTGGAAAAATCAGGCACCCATAAGACTATAGCCACTTTTCCAAACCACTTTGGTAAAGAGAGGTCATATTGCCTAAAGCCATGAGATTAAACATAAAGGTTTTGATTAATTCCAACACAATTTAAAAAATGCAAAGCCTGTTAACTTGGGTTTTACACCCATAAAGTCAGTTTCACTTAAGGGTGTTCAAAACACAAACCTAGCAAAAGAATATTGATTTTGATTAAATACACACTAGAAATAGATTTTTAAAGGGAAGGAAAGTTAAAGGCTCTAGGAACAAGATAAAATTAAGTGTTATTTAACCTGGCAGTAAATGAAATTGTTACCAAAACTATTTAAATAATTATTTTTTATATTACTAATTTGATAACCTATTAACAACCTGTGCTATACTGCTGCAACTGGGAGGCAGCTGCTTTCCTCATTTCACAATACTATATAACTGTTATATTTAAGATAACAACCTGACTGTTCATCTGTGAGTTGTCAAAATAATGCTTGAGTCCCATTTGCACTAGCTTCAACCCCACACAAGGACAAAACACGAAGGAAAGCAACAGGACTTCAATAAGACATCCATATGTCCAACGTGTTCCTTTATCTGTGCTCATAAAACTTCTTGGATGGTAAAGTGAGGAAGATGGGTGATGAAGAAAACTTTTAAAGCCTACAATGACACACCTGAGCCCACAATAACAATTCTACCACATATTAGAGTTTAGGATATAGCTGTATGTTATGAGTACCCGTCCCCTTAGTGCTATGTGACAGTACCCTACTTCCTTCGAATGGCGATGGAGTTTTCCCAGCATACTTCCTCATCTTCTTTCCTGCCTTCCTCAGCCCCTTGAGGAAATAATTACTTTGAAGCTCTAAGTGAAATACTGAACCCTGAAATTCTTGCTTTGCTTGACAACGTTCAGCTATATACAAATTCACAAAGTTGTTTCATTCAAATTTATTTGCTTATTTTTCAACTCAAAATAATAATTCTTGCTTTTCATTCCTATAATATGAGCAACGGTTCTTACACAATCAATCCCTACGGAACTTACAGATTCCCTATAAATAAGAATTGTGACAGAAAGAGTATTGTCATTTCCTTCCAACTGGTATTCAGGATTTTGAAATTTTCAACAGTGAAATATAAGCCCCCTTCTTTAAAGTTGCTCACAATTGCTGAAATAAAAATAGCACTGCTTTTCACCAGAAAAAGAAACTGCTCTGTTATTGCTCTTTTTTAGGTTAATATGAAAACAAGACATTCATTATATGTCCATTTAAAAATGCTTTTTAAAAAACATAAACACCAAGACTGATATTCATCAAGATCTTGGTTGAAAATAAAATAGAGGATATTTATATTAGTGTGAAAATGTTCTGTTTTGTATCAGAATTATCATTTTACAGAAATGTGAGAAATCAGGTTTGTATATCTTTACATGTATTTCAGTAACGCTACTGTTTAAGTTAAGCTTTTCTTAGGTTTGAAGTGGGGTTTCTTTTGGATAACTTCTAGAAAATATAACTATTCCTTAATAATTCTGTAAAAGTACTATAAAAAAGATGGTAGTTATTTTTTAGCTGTTCCCCTAATTCTCAAATAGCTAGTAAAAAGTAGCTTATGAAATACATATATATATATATAAAACATAGGTGCTAACACAATAATTGTACAAATTATTGCAGTCACATCATAGGGTTTTACATAGAGCAGACGAAATCTTCCCATGAACATATACAATGAAGAAAAAATATTTTTTTCTAGATTTCTTAAAATACTTCTTTCTTTGAAATGTTACTTTATTTTATAATTCCTGCCTTACCAAAAAGAATGAAAACAGTAAAATTATTTCTGTTGGAGAAGCAGGGAGGATTATTCTAGAGAAAATAAGTAGAGGGAAAAAAATCAAAATGGAGGTATGGAATGTTAAAAATGACATTGGGGTTTAGGGTTTCTTTTGTTTTGCTAGAAACAGAAAAAAGTATTTTTGTTTATATCATCTGGTGTTTGGGGTTTTTTATTACTTTAACATTTGAAAAATAGTTCATTATTTTCCAGCTGTTCTAGTCTGACTCTGTTAAGTTGATCTGTCTAGATAAGGAAACATATAACCTGTGATAACTTGGCTATATTTAGTCACTATCTTTTGTGTGGTTGCTTAAGAGGCTTTTGGTCCTCTGTCTCTTGAAGTCAGATTCAGATATACAATTGGGTCAAACAGTAGCTTCACAATCCTAATTTCAGAATTCAAATCCTAGAAGCTTAGAGGTGTAATGGTTGCCCACATTTCCAAAAATTATATCAATAAATTGCACGTGACTCTTTCTGTCATTGAGCATGCACTGATATTACCTCAACTTTTGTAGATTCCATAATCATAGCAAGTGAGCAGAACCCTACAGAGAATTAGAAAATGTTGGAGCAATAGTATTGAGTTGTCTAAACAAATGTCCTCCAGCTGCCACCCCAGAAGGATGTGAGCCTCTTACACAGCCTGGGAGAGCTGTAAATTCCAAGCAGATGTCTTGAATATCCCAGAGTGTGTAAAACAGTCTATGTTTAGGCAACTCAGTCTGTCTTCACTAGTCTGAGAAAGATACACCAACTATATCAGAAAGGAAAACACCAGGAAAGTATATTCTGTTCAGGCCTCTTTTTATCTAGCAGCCTTTGGCTAGACATTTTAAATTTTAAGCATATCAGGTCCCAATATCTTTGCTGTATGGAGAGGACACACATCAACATGTCCCACAGAAAACAGCCCTACTTCTTTCTATTCTTGCTGTGGAAGCTCCACCTTATTTGTGTGAATTAAGTAAATATTCACTGGGCCAAATAAAGAGAAAATTTAGAGATCAGCTAGGTATCCATTCAATCTTTCCTTATCTCAGTAAGCATTTTATTAGCTTTACACAATGACTCCACAGCAGAGACTGAAGTACATACAGTCATTTGGAGCTACAGGTAGGCTAGTCCTGAAACAGGTTAAAGCTGAGTCTAAGTCCTTTTCCTAATTTGAAAACAAGTTCCCTCAGGGAGTATCGAACCGAAAGTGAGATGCTTAGTAAAAAGAAATCAGGGGAAAATAGGGTTCCAGCATAATCCTTTTCTGGGACTGCCTTTTGCCCAAGAAGATCTCATTTGGTTTGAATACTCATTTCCCACTGCAGAGTAACGGAGATTACACATTCTAGTAGGAATTCTCATATAGCAAATATTAGTTACTCCTATTTATCAATTGTTCTTTAGGTGAAGATGTGAGTATCAAATATACCTTTTCAAATATAATTGCATATAAACCAAGGTTTAGGCAGCTCATTAATAATGCTTTTTCTTTTTTTCATCCACTTAACTTCTATAATACAATTATTTGTGAAGCCTGTAGCTTTGAGTCAGTTACAAGTGCACAAAGGTGAAAGAAAAAGTCAACAACAAAATTTTCTACCAATTGTCATCATTATCTGCTGTTACTTCTGATAAACTAAAGTAAATACAAACACATGATATCATTTACAGTTATGAAAGTAGATTATCTATATGAGATACTTTACTTTTATCTATGCCTGGTAATACTCATGACAGGCAATCCATGTGTGAGACAGTGTTTAATAGCTCATCTTTAGTAGGAAAGCATGCCGATACCACAATAAATTCTCCCTTATTGCATCTTGTATGCAGAACACAAATTAAGCAGAGCTTGTAGCTGTTTTCATCTTTTAGAAAAACACAGAGTACCATTAAGAGAAAAGGACAGTAAATAAAATCCAAATCGAATGTAATTTTATTATTTTAATATTATAATTTTTAAAGGTATGTGAAAGACACTTTAACGCAAAAAGAAAAAAAGAATTGCTCATGGAGAATATTGAGATCCTAAAATGACCAGTCCTAACAGACACATACAAGCCAAATTCAAAACTCTGTTGCTGAGCCAGCTTACAGCAGAATGGAATTTAGCTCATTTCATTCATAACAGTTTGAACAAATGGATACTATAGCAGGAACCCACTGCCAAGGACCAAAAGAAACAGTAACGTGATTCACTCCCCTATGCTATAAACAATTCTTCTTATAGCTAACATTCTTGCATTTGTTGCAATGAAATATAAGGACATCAAACTCCTAAAGATATTGGCAGCTCTGTGACAAGACTGATTGCCATCTGTACACACAAGCAGTAGTTAAGTCCTTTGCCATCCATTGGCAGATTTCCAGAGACAGCGTAGGCCTTGTTACTTCTTTGTCATGCTTAGCCCTGGATGATCCACGGGCTATATCTGCGTTAACAAGCAGACACTCAATAGGAGCAGATACGTACTGAGGAGCAGCTGTTGCTAAGGATCCAGTAGGCACAACACATTTCAGGAAATTTAACTTCTGACTTGCTGCTTTGCGGACTGAGCAGTCAACTGGGCACCGAAGTGTATTAGGTGGCTCCCAAAGTGAATCATCTATTTTAGTTTCAGCAGAGTCTAACTTGTGTGCCCAACCTCTTGTCGGGTCACAGATCAAAGCACAGTACCAGACACAACCGGGAGATTTCATTCAAGCACATATTCCTGATCCAAACTGAAATGCTAGTATAGGCTCATTCTAAAGCCACTCCGACTCTTAGCAGAGGCCTCTCTCCTGTTTACTCCCTCCTCTGCCTGGGCAACCCTGTTAGGAAAGAGCCAAAAGCAGAGCATTTCGCAGCAACTGACTTCATGAGTACTTCTCACAGAGAAGGGACATTTTTATAGGAAGGGACTATCTGGGCTATTAAATTTGGTCCACTGAAAGTAAATACATTATGGATTATTTATTTATGAATCAAATACCATGTATGAATTTTTTTTTGTCCTCCATATTCCCACTGGAAGGTTGTGGGAATCATGTATGGTAGAGGATAACTTAATTAATTTAATACCATCATTATCCACTAATGAAAGCACCTATGCTTCTGGTTCCCTCAATATCACTCATTCCCCACACCCCTGCCTGTACACACTGACCTACCATGTCCCTCCTTCCTTCCCTCTTCTAGACTTTTGCTAAACAGTTTCACATTTTGTACGCCATGCTTTCAGGCACTCCAACCATCATAGCAGTTCTCATTTGCATTTACTGATGTTAAATTTATCCTTCTTTAACAGGGGTGACTTGCATGACAGAACTGCTCACAGTATCTGTTAAACTGTAGGCTCTACATTTTGTTAATATTTTCCAAACCTGACTGGAAATATTTAGACTGACATTATTCAGTATCACATTTCCATTTTCACAGCCATATGATACATGTTGCTCATAGTCAACCTATAATCAATTAATGTGAAATATTCTTTTTCTTCCTCAGTAAATTCCAACTGCTGACATTTCCAGAGTAATGCTTCTAGATTGTTATTACTAGTTCTTAAGATTCTTCTGAAATCCTTACTATTGAATTTAATTGATAGTCCAGCAAGCTTGCTTTGTAGCAGTATCTCTGAACTTTAGGATATTGTAGAGGGATGAACTGGGTTAATTGTCATTGATAACATACAGCTGTGGGCTGGCTTCAGGGGCGGTGGGTTGGCTGATGTAGATAAGGTGCAGCTGTGGCTGGTTCCGTTAAGAGGTTGAGAGCCAATGGAGAGAGAGCAGCCGAGGAAGAGAGGAGGGAGAAACAAGAGGAGAGAGAACACATGCCCTGGGTGAGGTGAGGAGAAGGCAGCAGAGGGACTGTATGAAGAGATGCTGGTATGAGCTGGTAAAAGACCTTGTTGCAGCTGGTAGTTTGGAGAGTGCTGTGAAAGGATATCAGCAAATTTAAACAACACATCACCTCGCTGATTTTAGTATTTATCTTCTTTTTATCTTTAGGGAATTCTGACAGTCATATAATGATCATAAATAACTATCTATAGTAGTTTTCACTTTCACTAGTTCTTGCTTATGCATTTATCTGATTGAATTATTTTCTGTGTCTCTTCTATGGAACTGATATTTTTACTAAAAGTCCAGAAGCATGGCATCTACTCTCTTTCATTCAGAAAATAAGTTTATTGAAGAAAGTTAATAGGTTAGTTTGTCAGCCACTATGTCTGCTAAAATGATGTTGAACCTTATTTCATCTGACTAAGATGATTCATCATCTGTTGTTGTTGTTGTTGTCGTCGTCGTTGTCATCCTCCATCCTCAATCATACCCACAATAGAAGCAATAATCAATGCTTACATAGTACTGTGAATTGTTTAAAAGCAGTAACAATAGATATTTTGGCATAGAAAAAGGTGAATGTGTTTTAGATATGGTGGACTTAAAGATGAGGTAAATAACCTAAAGCTGGTGTCAGCACTGGAAATGAAACACAGCTGTTTTGAAGACCCAGGTTAATGTTCAATCTTTCATTCCACAGAGTATAATATGCAAAAAACTTTAATAACATGCTTGCACTTTATGAACTTTATGGTACCTTATGGAGTGGTTTGAGATTAGCATGAATTACAGAAGTGACTGGATATTCCTTTGGCAGAAGATGTTGAACCTATATGCTTTTATGATTCCAGGATGAAGAGGGAAATAGAACATAAATTTGTAGAATTCATTTGGCTTCATGAATACTTGCTAGCTGGTCTAAAAACACAGTATCTATCAAAAATGGGGTGGGTTTTGCCACACTTCACTAGCAGGGCTTCTGACACAGCATAGATGTTTATTTCAATCAGTACCATAAAATTCTAATGTCATCCTATTCCTTTGTCTCTGAAATTATCAGGTGGAACTGACATGAGCAGTTATACAACAGCAAGAACCGGAGCTTTTTCTGTTTAACAGGGGACTAAACCAGAATTATTTCTCTTTAGAGAAGATTTTAAAAAATAAAAAATACAAATAGAACTGTAATTTCCCAATATTCTGCTCAGTCATTCCAGTATGGTTTCTTTCTATGCATATTAACTGGGGGTTTTAAGATGTAAGGTTTCAAGAATTCACCCTCTACATTTCAATCCAGCAAAGTATTTTATGATGTCATGTTACAAGTAATCATTATTTTGTAGTATATGGCCGTGAATTTGGGAAAGATCATTTCACATAAGCACCTTTCAACTTTGAAGCTCTTCAGGATGCTTTTTTTTTTTTTCTTTTTTTCTTTCCTTAGTAACTAGTAATCTGAGAGTTTGTTCGGAGGAATTACAGACATAACTTGGCTACCTATTCTCTACAATATTCATAATCTGCAATACGTAAGCTCCACCTAATGAACAGGAGCCCAAGCCTGCCCAGGAACCTTCTCATTCTTATATGTACTACTTTGTTTTTGAAAATTTTGAAGCATCAAAATGTTGAAGTATTAGCTTTTTCTCTGTAAGCTTCACAACACTATGAAAAAAAGATTGAAAGAACTGGTAATAGTACTTTCACTAAAGACTTGCCAATCTTGCTGTCTGCAGTCCTGCACAATGACATGACTGTGTGTACGTACATACACACATCGTGCTCTTAATTTTGGGAGGGAGGAGGGGGGCAGGGAGGGTGGTAATTTTTAGTTTTGCCTTTTATTTTAGTACAGAAAGAGTTATAACAGACAAGATCCTACTTTTCTCAGGTCTCATTTCTCTTCATCAGAAAAATCATTGCAATAAACCAAAATGCACTAACACAGGAGCATGATCACCCATAACTCCATCTGTAGAGAATGGAAAGTCCAGGTTACAATTGAGAAGGAAGGGGCCCATGAAGTCCTGTGCAAGAAGTTCTCTCTGTATCCAGGCCCATGAGTGCTTCTTACATCCAGCAAGCTAGGTAGGAAGAAGCACTGATGCCCATGAAATTGAAGATGTCGCGGCTGACTGATGGGCACATAACCGTATCAGTTATACCCTGGATCCCTAAGGAAACTACATCTATATGATCACACTGGGTATGTGTGTCTATGGCTTTTGAACCACTGGCCAACTTCAGAAGGTTCTCAAAGAGGGATAAAGGTCTTTAAGCCATGAAGTTCCTACAAGTTTAATGAAAACCAGCTGTCCTGTTTAAGAGTAGTACTGTTAGTAGCCTTACTTATGGAAAAACTGTAAGGTCAGCTTGGCTGTATTATTTTCAAGAGAATTCAAATATATACAGAAAGCTATAGGGAACGGGCTTTTGCTGCTCCCATGTCTATGTTAACCCTATGTTATGTATAGGAAATTCCGACTCTGTTTACATTTTTATTGAAAACTTCCTGTATGGAATCAGACGGTAATTTAAGTTGGAAATTAAATAGCCTGACTCCTGGTCCGGCTGCTCAGGGCCACAGCTGTCTGTTCAAACCATTCCAAAACTTAACAGCTCTTTGTGAAATTTCTTTTTTCCTAATATCCAATCAGATTTTTCTTTTATTCCAATTCTGTTTTCTCTTTTTCTTTCACTGCACACCTCCAAGAACAGTCTGGTTCTTCAACACACTGTACTATTAGAGAGATAAAGATGAAAACTAGGATCCCTATGTAGCTGTCTCTTATTCAGACTTAACAAAAACAGGTGTTACAGCCCCGCTTTATAGATCTCATATATATGCAGCCACAAATCATTGAAATGGTAACAATTCTAACACTCATTTGTCTTACATATTCTGATTTCTCTTCAGTCATTAAATAAATAAATAACAACAGTCAGATATCAAGATGTTTAATCGGAATTAAAATTTTGTGAGAAATGTAAAAGAAGCATGGGTTATATGGAAATTTATAATCTAATTCAATTTAAAGGTGGTAATAAATCTTTTTTGTTGGGTTTTTGTCTGGTAATGAAGTAGTTCATCAGCTACATCTTCAGTTTTTCTTTTTAATTGCAGCATGACACAGTATAGGAACCCTACTTAACAATGAGCAATGAATTTTGTACACCTCTAATCAGTCCCATCAACTCATGTGGCCAACTGAGGCACTGAACTTCATTCTCATCCCACACCATGTGAAATGCAGATGGAAAAGGGAGACAATGTCATTTTTTTAAAATCCTGCTTTGAAGTTTTCCAGAAAAAAGATCCCAGCAAACCGTTCACACATCATTGGAGTAATAATGAAATGCATTTAAAGTAATCTTCATTTCTCTTTTGCTCTTTGAAGCAGAAAAGGAGTCCAACAAAATGAAGATTTATAACAGTGACTTCCTGAAAAATGCAAAATACATACAGCTTAAACTGTGCTGAATGGAACCCAGTATTTATTCTCTAGAAAGGGCATTTTCTGCTAATGTAAAATCATAATCCTTTACACAAAAGCTGTGAAACATAGGAATTGGCAAATGTTTTAATTATGTCAGATGTATCATAGTTTTTTTAAAATGTATAAACTCAGATACAGGTGGAAAAGTATGACAAGCAGTCAGCAGCAGACAGTAGTGGACCCAAAGCTAAAAATATATGTATCAAGCAACTGTAGTTGAACTCACTGTTTGAAACCACGTGCTTCACACTCAGTTGGACTCAGTCAGGTCACATCAGGGTGAACATAATACCACGAGAAGAATCAAGCATCAAGATTTGTTTGAGCAAATATATGTCTTTTTACTGGAGAGGAAGGGGGAGGGGAATAGAACGAGGTGCATAACTAGTAATATGAAAACTATTTTTTTCCTTAAAATCATAAATGAGAAAGAATACTGATAATGATGACAGGCAAATTCTTAAAAATATTTCACTATTCTCTATTACATCTATGTGCATGCTTATCAGTCAGTTTAACATCCTAAAATTTGGTGCTATTAAGATATTTTAAGCTATTATTTGACACTGTGATCTACTGAGAAAATTTAATGTGCATTAAATGTAGTAGACAATATATATATCACCCCTCAAAGTAAATGTGATCTTGCTGTAGTAACCCACCTAGGTAGCAGGCTGTGACTTCTGGATTAATTTTGGTTTTAAATTTCTAGTCTACACCCAGTTGTACAAATTGCAGTGTGATAGTTTGGAAGAATCAAATATGTCTCAGGCTTGGCAGGACTTTGCCTGCAGGGTAAGGGTAAATGCTCCTGGGAAGGTGCAGATAAAAAGTAAAATTTCTTTGCAAGGATATTTTCTGGCTAACTAGAAGTAATACTAAAATCGGTATGATAATAACTCTAAAAACCACTTTAGCTATAAAATGCTAGAGATGGACACTTAGAGTGACAATCTGCCTGTCTTGCAGGCATGTTTTGCATGCTTCATATCTGCCTCTACATGCATTTGGTAACAAGGATGTCTGCATAGAGTTCTAGAAAAAGATCCAGTTCACATAAGCTTAGGTAGCTACAAGGTTGTGCCATAACAGGCTGCAATCAAAAAAAAAAAGACACAGAACTTTATGGTTACTTCTCTGCTAATACAAAGCAAACAAACAAACAAAAACCCAACAGGCCAAGGACTCATCTCTGGTACTGAGGGAGAGCTGCATAGTACAACTTACGTTCATACAAGTAAACTCTCTTCCCTTCCAAACCAGTATGGCTTTGTCCTTCCTGATTGCTAGGAAAACCCCTGTTTTGTATGTAAGTGGAGAGCTGGTACTTAAATCACTGCCCTTACTGAGTTTGCTAAAACAGGCAAAGCCTGTATGAGATTCTATCTTTTGAGTCCAGTTGGCTGTGTGCCCACCTAGATGTGCCTAACTTGCACTTGAGTCTTTCTCGTTAGCTGTCCACTCTCTTACACCTAGATGTTTCACCTTCTCTTGCCACGTCTGGAGCCAGGGTCCCAAAGACAGTGGGTTTGAAGCGGGGGAATCACAGCTTCTTACACCACCTTGAGTTTTCAACTAACACTGTGAACAACCTCAGCCCATTTCTGTGCTGTCAAGTCAAACTGATCAGTTTGTCATCTACAAAGGTAGTTCATACTCGCCTGTTTTGATTTTGCAGTGAAATGGCCAAGGTATGCCTACATGGTTAGTGACCAGCAGCTATCACCAGTATCTCATTCTGAAGAAAGTAATCAGCTGTTTCTTCAACTGTCTCTAAGCTGCAATCGAGGCTGTAGAAAAACGCCTGCCTTTGATCCACCTGGCTCATACCTGACATTGCTCCTCAACACTGTAATGAAACTTAAGTATTTTGCAAATCTACTGTCATTGCAGCATTAAAAAACCAGCTCCATTATTTTTGACAAAAAAAAATTGCTGTTAAATTGTTTCAACAAATTAGGGAGTGTTCATACAAATTACATTACTGACAGATCAGTGAAGGCCAGAACTGTTTAGGAAGGCATGACAAGCAGCTAAAGAAAGTAACTTTTTCTACTGCCATCAAGTGATCCAGAAGAAGATACCTCATTTTAGATTGATTCCATGACCTTTCCTTGCCCTTTTCAACAGTTATTTGTTTGCTAAAAACAACTTCAGTAGTGGTTTCAACTAAGCTGTTAAATTTCTAATTGGAGAAAAAAATAAGAAAAATCACACTGAGATCATGCATCAGCTGGGAGATAGTATACTCGGTGGGGTAATCCCTATGTAACTACACTTCCTAAATTAAGTTATGCAGAAAGTTTAGGATACATATTTCTTAAGATTTGCTGTTAGCAGAGCTAACTTTCATATATTCCCTGAACTTTACCTCTTAAACCTTTCAGACATGCATGTGGAAACTCACAAGTACTTACTGGAATCCAAGTGTGGCAGATCAAGATCAAGATCTTGCCCTGGACCAATGATATAATGTGGACGCACCACAAATTCTGATCAAGTCCAGGGGGTAGTTTCTATTACTTTTACAGAGCTTTGCATTTGGTCAAAAGTCAGTTCCTCATGTGAAGCTGGATAGAGAGTTCTGTTTTCCATCAGACTTCCTATTTCCTGAAATTTTCAGAGGAAGATGAAATAAATGTCTAGGATATCTGCTTTAGACAATTGTTAAATTATTTGGCCTAATTCTGATGATATTCTATGACCTGTCATATGGGAAACCCCAAATCAGTGTGTGTAAGGTAATTTCTGCCTTTAAAAAACTATTTTCAGAAGTCCATTAGCTTTATGAAGAACTGTCTGAATATGATAGAAGGCTTTGCTTATGTTTACCATAAATGTTTTGTATTTTGCATTCTGGCAGCAAAATCTTTGCAGACAGTCTTTAATAGCTGTTTGGACCGATATTTTTCTGAGATTTCTAAATGTATTAAAGGGGAAAAGGGATGTCTTTCTTGACAAATGAAGTTCAGCAAGGCAGTTCTTCACTCATGTCCCATTATAATGGAGGACTGTAAATCCATGAATATTGTAAAATTATTCTGGAAGCTAAGTGAGCATGGTAGTCTCTAAAATAAGCAATGCATTTCTGGAGTGATCATATGGTTTTAAATTATAATTTCTAGAGGAAATAACTGAATCTTTAGGACCTCATATGCTGTGTATTTTGGAACTGTTTTCCTATCTAATGGTGTATATGAAAAGTGCCTATTTTAAACCAGCTTATTTCTTATAAGATGCTGATTTCATGTTCAAGAGACATGTCTTAGATTGCCAAATGCAGTTTAGGAAAAAGTAGTTTTTACAAAGAAGAACAAGAAAGGAAGAAGGAAAGAAATAACAATTGGAAAAATGAAGGAAGACACAACCAACCTGAGGAAAGATCTGTTTTGATCTGCAAGTGCATAAATCCCTTGTTTTTCACAGTGGTGGTACTAGATACTCAAAGGGCTGCCAAGGTTCAAGGCTACTGGCTACAAGTTAGTAGTTACAATGTATAAAAACCCCCCAAACCAATAAAAATAGTAAGATGGTGGGAATCCAAGGGAAGCACAGAAAGAAAAGCAAACTACTTTTTCTTTATTACCTGGAAACACAGAAACTTCTCAAATATATTTACTTCAAATTAATTACATCAAAATTCAACCTATTCTTTAAGCAGCAAAAATACATTGTTCCCCAAAATTGTGATATGTCTCATTTACTTTTAGCTATTCATAAATTTAGTATCCCATGTAAGCTACTTCTCTCAATTCCCTCTAAGGCAATAGAGGCAGGCAATCACTTCCTCTTCTGATTTATCTCCTTCATTTTAAACACCTGTTTTAGAACAGGATGAAGCGTCCTCCAGAGATGCCTTGCTAATTACCTAGTTATACTGGAGAAACAGTGTCTCCAACTTACACACATGAATTGAGCAGCAGAGAAAGCAAGGTCAAACATGAAATCTGCACCTGAGCAGAATTCAATACAGTACTCATGAGTGCCACTGACATGCTCCATGTACTAGATCAACAAAATACAAAAATCATTCCTCAATTCTTTTCTCTCTTTCTTTTCCAAGATTACCCTATTTTTACAAAATATCTTTCTTCACATGAAGAAAATAATATTTGTGCAGTTTCCTGTGTTAGAATCTAATAAAAGGAGACAATTCTTAAAAACAAGAGTGAAAAGGATATTCCTAACACCAGAGGAAGTGAACTGTCTAATAACTTATGGACAAAAATAAGGTGAAAAAGAAATAAATGAATAATTAAACAAAGAAAAAACAGATCCAAAGTTGGCTTGGTTGAGAAATACATATATAAAGACATGGAAATATGTATTCTAACTTTTCAAGTAGACAGATTGAATACCCAAAAGGTACACACAGAATTCTCTTCTCTAGTAGAAAGTTCAGCTCATCTGTCAGATCTGTAATCCATCTGTCACTGAAGAAACAACCAGAAAATTTCAGCCAGGATGATTCAGACATTTCTAAGAACAAGTGAAGTAAAAATATTTTCTTTGTCTATGTTAAAAATACGCTGGCAGACTTTTCTTGAGAACATTTAGCAATTCTTATTTTAGGGTGACAATGTATGCATTGCTGACTGATGGAGATGATTTTGTGTCTGGGATGTGTCTTTGCTGCTGGTGAAAATCCATCAACGTGAAGCCAGGCTGCTGTGGGCTTAGGGAAAAGAAAAGCAAAGCTGGCAAAGTTTTGTAGGTACTCTTTTCTACTAAGAAATAAAGCATGAAGGTGAAGGAAGATGCTTGACATTTCCATGTTCTACAGTGTTTGATTTTGCTGTATGTTCCCTGATGCCTTGTCTTTGTATGTGTGATTGTGTGAATACATACGTGTGTGTGTGTTTGTGCTGTATATTTGACACTGACGTTTACTTAGTTCTTTGTGAAAGAAATCAAGCTTTCTCTTTTATATGTACAGAATCGGACACTTGAGGTGTTATTAATGCAAACGTCAAATATATCCAGGAGCAGTAGTATTTTCCATAAGGTATCTTATATTTTATTCACATTATCACACACCAATTTCTTTATTCAGAGTGTACTCCTTAGTTTGTCTATTTACTGTAAATATTGATGGGAGTGTGTTTTTCCTTTGTGCACACATACATTAACAAGAGGTGAAAGCCCCACGATGTTCTTGGCATGCTGTTTAAAGCACTTAATATTCTGCCTTGTGAGTTTAAAAAATGGTGTTCGAAGAGTGCAAGAAGTGCACAGAAGAAAACTGCATGGTATGTATGCAAACCCATTTCAAATCAAGTGGGTTGTGAAAGGATTTCAGAGCTGTCTGTTTCATAGTAGAGTTGTGAAATTATAGAATAAATACAACTCTTGATGTGGCATCTTTATTCTTCCTTGGCCAGAAACTGTAGCACAAGTCACAAGCCAATATGAACAAATTTCAGGTAGAGCAAACAGGAGAAAAGGAACAAAAGAATTATTTAAATGTAGAAACACCCTCCAGAGGCACTCTCGTATTCATTGCAACAGAAATCAATTAGCAGGGAAGTTCAGAAAAGGCCTTGCATTCAGTGGTAAGGCTGGCGTGTATTTGACAGAAGCTGTCCCTATCCTATTTTCATTAAACATACTGAGAAGAGATTAGCAACTGGAGAAGAAATGACAAAGCCATCTTGTCCATTTACACATTCCTAACCAAAAATGTTTCTTTCTATTCTCGTCCCCTCCCAGCCCGTGCCACACACACACCCCACCCCCCCACCCCCATGCCCCCCTCCCCTCAGCATTGGGTAAGGAAAGGAAAGGACAGGGAAATAACTGCTGGCAACTTCTGGCTTCACAGGCTTCTCTTCTGGAAGAGCCAATGTCCAAAGCACGATTACCATGTCAAAAGCATTTTGTATCCTGACATAGTTCAGCAGCCCCTGTGATCCCTATTCACTCCAGGATCTGAAATGCTTTTGTTGTACGGTATTATCGGTATTAACGGTACCACAGGGCCAAACAACTTGCTTGTTCAGAGCAAAACTGCACTCACCCCTCTTTGGGCTGATGCATAGAACAGGTTCAAATAAGAGTATGAATGGTAGATTAATACAGAATAATCTCATGTGTCCCACATTAATTTGAGATAAAAGTACAATTTATTCTGATCAATATAACCCTGGATAAATTTGGTGGGTTTGTTGTGTTAATGGTTGTTGATTCCTAAAACACACTATTGATTTTTAAGTAATGTTTTTCCTTTGAGTATGCTCTTCAGACTACTTTTTTTCCTCTTATTACATTTATCCTTGTGTCTGTTATTGTCCCTTTTAAGTATAATAAAAGCATTTTTATTTACAGTCCTGGCCTATTTAAGAGAGCTCAGTCACAATGTCCACTCTAGACAAGATACTTGCTTCTTATTAGCCAGAATATGTATGTTTTTCAAGATTTTGTTTAAAAATTTCAAAATAGTCATAAGAAAAAGTATCTCCAAAAGATGCAAACCTCTGCTGAATTTCTACAGTCCTAATAAAAGACGGTTTTGCAGAAGTACAGAATGATTGAATGAATTTTCACATTTTCTTTTGTTTGATTGCTAAGACAAAAAATGCATTATTTTAAATGCAACATCTCTAAATGTTAGGCTACATAGCTTTTTCCTGTTTATAAATTCTATTATTGCCTTATAATGAAAAAATTATGAAAATGAGGAGGAGAGATGTCATTAAAAGGTAATTGTTTTATCTGCACTTAATCCCTTGAATATCAGGCTACAATTTCCCTTCAGGGGATGAAATACTTTGAAATGACACTGCTAATTTGAATGGAATATCAGGGCATTAATCAAACATCTGTAATACTACTTTGCTGGGTAGGCATGACAAGTCTTTAAGGAATTGAGCTGGCAACCTGAATTTTTAAGGCATCTGGAAACACAAATAATCCAGTGGATAGTTATAAGTCTACACAAACTGAGGTGTGGGACCATCACATTTACATGCATATTTAATTCCAAGGTTAAATGAGTTGTGGAGGATTAAAGCAGGGTTTTTTTGTAGTTACTATGCTAAAAACAATATGCTTGAAGCCTCGACTAGCTATATTTTCTATATTTTCTTTAATTCAGCTGTCAAAATAGAACTGCCCTCAGCATGTATAAAATAGCTCCCTAAAAGGTCATCTTTGAATGTATTTTCATATTGCAGGTAATCAAAACAGAGTATAGCAGAATTTTGTTAGTAACTGCTGGCAGAGCAGATATGGAACAGGATCACTGGGATGTGATGATGTGAGTAGTCCTAATGAAATGCTACTAAAGCTACTAACCATTTAGACTGGAAAATAGACTCATGTGGGATCTAATGTTTCACTCCTGGTAAAGCTTGATTTTCTGGCTCAGTAGCTGCCAGCCACATGGGTGGTGTTGCAACTATCTGATACAGTGACTGAAACACACCGCTTCACTCTGTTCTTCCTCTATATTTCTTTTGAATTGTCAGGGTTATAAAGGTGACTGTTTCATGCCGCATAATTCACAGTGCATGCTTTTCTTTAAATGCATCATTACATTTACATTTTCAGATTAACATCTGTGGTTTTGGTTTTGAGACAATGATAATATCCTTTAAAGTACCCTTTCTCTTGACATATTGTTGTATACTCAACTTCAGAGTAATTTTTACATGTAAACAAACTGGGATGGAATGAAAATGCACAATATAAATGGCTACCTGCCTCATAAGACCCCATGAAGACTCAGAAGACTGAGGATCAGGGCTCTGATAAATGTGGCAAGAAACAAGCCTATTAGAAAAAATATCACAGCCATTAAATTCATCAAGTGCTTCTGGTGGATTATACTTATGTTACCACAGAAAGTCTGAGTTTGGAAGGGATCTCTGGAGATCACCTAGTTCGTCCCTTCTGCTCAAACCAGGGTCAACAAGAGCAGGTTGTTCAGCAATGTGTCCAACTGGGTTTTTAATATCTCCAAGGATGGAGACCTCACCGCTTCTCTGGACAACCTATTAACGATCATTATCAACCTGTAGTATTATCACATGTGTCTATTAGTAGAAATTTGATCAAGAAAGCAGAATTACCATCTGTAAATGACAGAAGTCAATTCACTCAAACATATCTGCAATTTCCCCACATTTAAACATAAAGCTTGGAAAAGGTTTGGAAAATTAACTTCCCCCCCTAGCCCCACTCCCCCCAAATCTTTCTCGTCCGCTTCACACGTTAAGGCAGAACCAGGAACAGATATATAAACTCTATCAACTACCACACTCCTGGCTAAGCAACAGAGTACCAAAAGCAAAAAAAACTCTCTTAAGCATTACTGGGAGTCTAATAAATTAATCTGAGAATTCCAGTTTGATTTGCTAAGATGGACAGCCCAGATTTGGTTCATATTTGCATTCAATACTGTGATATATATCTGAGTGAAAAATTTAATTTTTTCAAGTTATGTTTACCATTTGTTCGTGTCAGTTAATGATTTTTTGGTTTTGCATTTAACCTTTGAAGAGCACAAGTTTTATTCTTGATTAGTCACTTTAACAGTATTTACACCAAATTGTCAGCGACATCTTTCAAAATTGATCATATCATCTATTTATACAAATCTACTTTCAATAATAATAAGGAATGGACAGTGCTAGCTGTTGATGAATGATTTAGAGTTTAGCTCTGGAAAAGATGGCAGGTTTTCATCTCCTGCAACTTATTGGTTACAATTGTTATTATTCTACATGTTCAAATAGATGAATTATCTCAAACAAAAGTAAATTAGCAAGAAATGTTCTTGGAATTTACAGAATTCTGCCTACTTCAGTGAACTTTTTATCTGTTTGCCATTTCTTAAGAAGAGTTTATAAACTCCAAACTAGAGCTTCCAAACTAAAGCTTCTAAGCTTCCCATCTGTAGCTCAGAGTCAGGCCAGCATGAATCACAAGGAGCCAATTACTGCAAAGTGTTGCCAAGCCAGCAGTGGCATTCACTTTTCTTTAATATTTTCACTAACCTTATTTCCCCTGCGAGCAAAATAGCTGCTGCTGTTTGTTCAGACTTGGCGGCTGTGGCAGGACTAGCTGTCAGATTGCCTAAACTACTCTTGCTAATTTCAAGCTCTGTTGAGCAGTATTGTGGTGGCAAGACTATCACTCAGCGTTTAGGAACAGCCCTGGTAAGGGGTGAAAAGAGACTTCAGGAGAACTATAGATTTTGTTTATCAGAGAAAAAATGTTGGAGTTTTTTTACGGAAGAATTCACTGGTACTCACTTTCTTAAGCAAAAGTGAATAGAAGGAATCATAGAACACTAGGCAGTACCAGATACCGACAAGTGCCAACACGTGGTATAGGTTCAACTATGATGATTAGAAATGTTAAGAATATCTGAATGAAAATCATTTAGCTTACTGCAAGCATTTGTTCTATAATATCGTAGCCAAGGTAGCACATACCTGAGGTACAGAAAGACAAAGATGAATTTAGAAATAGGCGGTCATAGTGACGTAGAATACACCTACCACATACCAACAGGTCGAAACCACATTGTTCCTTTTTATTTCTCATTTTTATAAGTGACATAAATTGAATGTGACACTTAACCACAGAGAATGTACACAGGCATTCTAAGTAACCCTACTTCCAGGCCACTATCAAATAGTGTAATTGAGGGAAACCATTTCCTTGCAGGAGGATATCAAGCTCAACAAAGAGGAATGTTAAGCCATGACTCTGGAGAGAAATAAGCCCATGCACCAGTACATGCTCAGGGGCCCAGCAGCTGAAAGACAGTTTTGCAGAAAAGGACTCGGGAGTCTGGATGGACAACAAATTGAACATAAGCCAGCGATGTGTCCCCACAGCAAAGTATCTGCATTTCCATTAGGGTAAAAGCATTGCCAGCAGGTTGAGGGAGGTGACCTCTTTTTCACTCTACTCCACACTGGTGAGGCACTTCTAGAGTGCTGGGTTCAGGTGTCAGCTTCTCAGTACATGAGACACACGAACAAATGAGCAAGTCTAGCAGAGAGCCATGAATCTGATGAAGGGACTGATGCAACTGACAAGGAGAGGCAGGCAGAGCTGGTGGTGTTGAGCCTGGAGAAGAGAGGGCTCAAGGGGATTTGATCAACGTGCATAAACAGCTGATGGACATGAGGTGAAGAAGACAGAGCCAGACTCCTCTTGTTGGTGACCAATGACAGGACAAGAAACAGTGGGTACAAGCTGGAACACAGGAATTTCTATTTGAATGTAACAGCATTTTTACTGAGGGTGAGTGAGCACTAAAACAGGTTGCCCAAAGACATGAAGTCTTCATCCTTGGATATATTCAAAACCTGACTGGACATGGTGCTGGGCAACCTCCTAGCTGATTCTGCTGTGAGTAGGGCGGTCGACTGCGGATCTCCAGAGGATCTCCAGAGGTCCCTTCCCACCTCAACTGTTCTAGAATTCTGTGATTCTATAAAAGGCTGAAAATATTCAGCAGACAAGAACTGACTAGATAGAGAGGAATATGCTGAACCTCCTCCAGAATAATCTGGTGAAGTTAAAAAGTGAACAATGATAGAGGATACATAGCTGTGTCTGTAATGACAATAATGAGAGCATGCTGACTTAATGCAGTAAGAACCTTGTGGTCTAGACAGAGCTAAAATGGAAACAACGGTCATGGCCCATATTTGTAGCATGACATGGGACAGGAGAATAGACATTCTGGAGCCAAAATTAGATTAATGGTGAGAACAAAAGATCAAGACTGACCAAAGTCATGCACCGGCCTGGGCAGATTAAGTTTCTGTTCATATATAAGATGGTTGTGTGGGGAAAATGTAATCAAAGTCATTAGAAATTGGAAAAGTATCATTAAATAGGTGGAATGTCTGTTTTATGAAACTATCATTTTAAATGAGCTTCATCTAAGTGAAAATAGAATCATGATGCTGAAACTTAAAAGTTTATGGGCAACTTTTACACTAAGAACTATGGGGAAATCCAGTGTTGCGGAAGAGCACAGACATCACATTTAAATAAACTCTTCAAGTAGAGAGGAATGAGTATCTTATAAGAAAATGAGAAATTAAAAAGCCAAGTTAATTTTCAGTAAATTAAACTGCTTTTAAGGAAGGCATATATAAGGAGACAACTATCCCAAGAGGAAATGGACATATTCACCTATTTAAATGCTTTAAGTGTAAAGCATAAAATGGGTGAAATAGATTTATTGATTTTTAATGAGGACAGTAACTTATCAGTCTTGTGAATCTGGAGGAAGGAAGCTAATCTTTCAAACATGTCATGCCAGGTTACAAAATACCTAAGCAGGACAAAGGTTTTGGCTATAGCAAATAAAGTAATAAGCCACATGGTTTAAAATAAAAAATTAAAATATTTATATAAATAGGAAGAGGATGTTATTAAAACTCTCATGTCACTTTTTGGATACTAACTGTGACTAAGAGAGACCAGAAAAGCTGTAAGAGCAATAAACACAGTAATGATGGAAAATAGTAGTTATTTTCCAGGAAGATTTGGATACACATCTGAACTATAGTATGAGATCAAACTTTGGATGATGGAAGCTACTTTGTTAGACTTCAAATTCTTCTTGAAACAGCTATTCAGAAAGCCTACTTTTGTGAGTAAACATTTCTTGTGAGATGTACCTTGGACTTATTTAAAAACTTATTTCTGAAAAAGCCTTTCTAAGTGTGATACACTCCAGTTCAAAACTACAGCAAAAGTGAAACATACACACAACCTACTATGGAGATGTTTCAGAAAGAGAAATTACGTAAAAGCAGAAAAGTAGCTAAAAGTAAACTAAAAGAACCAGCCAAAGAATAAAACTTCAGTAGATAATATGGAGCTTCCTTCAAGACCCCTTATTAGGGGGACAAAGTAAATATAAAATCAATGTGGTTAAAAAATAGAAACAGTAAAGAACAACAATAGGTAAACAGTAAAAATAAAATGGATAACAGAAGTAAAGTTAGCTTTCAGAAACTTAGTATTGTGTCCAGATAAGGTGAATGAAAAAGAGCACAAGGTCTGGCAAATTAGATCTGAGACTTTCATAAACAAAAAAAAGACTTTGAAGAACAATTTGTAAAGGTGTGAGGTTATTAATATGTTTTCAAATCTGCTAGAAAAAAAATACTTGCCAGAAAGTTTGTAGGGTCAACGAATACTTAATATAGCAAAGGAAGGATATTTGATATAGGAAAACAGTAAGACCATGGTAGAAAATCTGAAGCAGTGATTTGCATCACTTTTCACTACAGAAAAACATAGGAAAAATCCCATGCAGGAACCTTTCCCCACAGGAAATTACTTGGAGGAACTGTCTCAAATTGCAGTGTCAGCTGAACTAAAGAAAAAATAAGAATAAATAATAACAAGAAAAAAGCAACTCCTTGCTACAGCTAGGTAGTATTTAATTCTAAGCATTAAAGGAACTCAGAAATAAAAATTCTTTAACTATTAACTGTGTTATCCAGACTAACATTTAAATTAGCTGGAGAATTGGAGGAATAAAAAGCTAAAATTATAGCAACTTTGGAAAAGTGTTCCAGGGACAGTCAAACTATTACAGACTAACGGGTTTAAATTCAGAAATAGGTTAATTGTTTAAAATTCTAATAAAGAACAGAATAACTAACTATTCAGTTAGATAAGCTAACATGGAGAAAGAATCAACACAGATTTACAAAGGGAAGCTATGTTTTTCAAACCTATTAGAGTTCTATGAATTAGTCTGCAGGCTTGCAGGGTGATGATCAATTTGTTAAACACACTAGACTTCCAAAAGCTTTTGATAAGAAAGTATCATCAGCAAAAAAATTTGCTGAATCTTCATAATTATACAGCATGGTAAAAATGAAATTTGATTGCAAAGAGATCTCACAGTATGGGGAGTCTGGATAATAAAGTGACTTATTATTATAATGCAAAAGCCCATGGGTAAAACAATATTAGCTATTGATGCACAGTAACAGGCTTTAAGTAAGCTGTTATAGAATCATAGAGTCATTTATGTTGGAAAAGACCATTAACTACCACTAAACCATGTCTCTAAGTGTCACATCTACATGTCTTTTAAATACCTCCAGGGATGGTGACTCAACCATTTCCCTAGGCAGCCTGTTCCAGTGCTTAAAACACTTTCAGTGAAGAATTTTTCCCTATCATCCTATATAAACCTCCCATGGTGCAACTTGAGGCCGTTTCCTCCTGTCCTATAGCTTGCTACTTGGGAGGAGACTGACAACCATCTCACTACAACCCCCTTTCAGGTAGTTGTAGAGAGCGATATGGTCCCCCCCTCAGTCTCCTTTTCTCTAGTCTAAACAACCGCAGTTCCCTCAGCTGCTCCTCATAAAGCTTGTGCTCCAGACCCTTCACTAGCTCCGTTGCTCAGCCAGGCTGGTCTTCTTCCCCGCTGGCTTGTCTTCTGGCACATGGCAATGGCCAGCTCCTGCACTTTTAAGAGCTTCTTCTTGAAGAATGCCCAGCCTTCCTGGACTCCTTTGCCCTTCAGGACTGCCTGCCAAGGGACTCTGCCTACCAGGCTCCTAAACAGGCCAAAGTCTGCCCTCCAGAAGTCCAAGGTAGCAGTCCTGCTGACACCCCTCCTTACTTCTTCAAGAATGGAGAAAACTATCATTTTGTGATCACTATGTCCAAGATGTCTTCCAGCCATCACATCACTCACAAGTCCGTCTCTGTTTGCAAAAAACAGGTGGTTATTACCACTCTGAAAGGAGATTTTGGAGTCATTGTCAAGAGATTTATAGTTACCAGCTCAGTGTTCAAAGACAAACTGCACTGAAGGTATATTGCATTTTGAAAACTATTAGAAAAAGATAAAGGAACAAAATAGAAAATAACATTGTGTGGCAGTGTAAACCTCTGGAGAGGTTTGATGTCTGTATGGATATCTCAAAAGGGGTAGCCCTTGAAAGGCCTAAAAAAGAAAAGGGTAGAGAAGACCCCAAGAGAAAGATAGGTTTCACATTTGACTGTCTACAGAGTATTGCATATAAAAGCAAATTTGTTTTTTATTGAAAAATATATAAAGGACACAATGCTACCTTTACAGGCTCATGATCTCAGATTTTTCTACAAAGAAAGAGAAAAAAAAAAAAACAACCAATGAAACCGAACTTTTTTTCTCTGGCATTTGGCCAAAGCTAAGAATAAAAATTTCTAACATGTCTAGCCAGGAAATACATAACTTGCTCTGAGTAAGATGTCTGTCACTAAAATTTACACATTATTAGTCTACAATCCAATTCATATGCCATTGTTAATGTGGATAGAGTAGAAATTTAGGAAGATAATGTCTCTAAATAAGTAATAAAAAGTTGAAATTCCCGTTAAATATTTTGGAGAAGACCAAAATATTCAGTGATGTACAGAAACAGACAGGAGACAATTTATATTCTAGTGGGATATTAATTAGAAGAAAAAAAGCAAACTGTTTGAAAAGTAATCAGTATAACGCCTTCAGTATTATGATCCATTTGTCAGAGAAGGATAGAGTCAATGACTGCTTAAAGATCACTGACTACTCTGTGGCCTGGAATTCAACTGAGCATTTTCCACCTCCTCGATCATTTTCTATATTTGTCACAATCAAATGTGACGTGTCCAGCAAGCACTATAAAATTATTAGATTATTTTGGTAGAAGGGCTGAAAGAAATGGTTGACATTCAGTCTTCTGTAAGACACTTGTATGAAGCCAGGGACATGCAACTCCTCTTGCTTCAAATCTTTCAATTAATTAACAGTTTCTCAGCTGTTTGAAATCAAGTTCATAGAGAAAAAAAAAAGCCTTGTTTAGGACTAGCCATATGCAAAAGAGGAAGTTTTTAAGATCCTGTGTTTTTGAGTTATTCTTACTAAAAACAGCATTCTTGAATGGGATTAATCTGCCCCAGTTTTGGCATTTAAAATTTAGCTGAATGCCGGGTAATCTCATAACGTTTTCCTTATAATTAAAGGAGAGAAATAGGCATCTCCAGAGGGTAGTTCAGCTTCCCACTTTCCCTTATTTTAAAATTCTATTTTGGAATTAAATGAGTAGATCTCTGCAGGTGTCTGTTTCTCTCCACTGAGTGACCTTTAAATTACTAGACCTATATGGCTAACTTTTAGGTGTCTAAATTAGGGGAGAAGAATCCTATCTTTATTAATCTTTTCTTTTCCCTTGGGAAATATTTTTTGCCATTGTGCATCATTCAAATGAAGCAAATTATTTTCTATTAACTTTTAAAGATAAGGTGCATTTGTCATAAACTTCACCCAAGAAAGATTTAGTTTAAATTTAGACTTTTCCAGAAAATTCTGTCCAGGTTGAAATTTGAGTTCATTGCTTTAAAAAAAATTTGCAACCTTAACTTACTAAGTTTGACTATAATATACATGTAAGAACAAATTTCATTTTGTTGTCAAGACAACAAAAGTAAAAAGCAGAGAAACTAATGGAAGCAACTTACATCTCTGTGGGACAGCCAGAGATACAATAACATACTGCATTTCTTAGAGAAGAAAACAATATGATCTATCAAAGTTTTTATTTTATTGCAAGAAGAGATGCAGCACATGACAATAAGGAAAATCATATTTCCAATAACCTGAACGAAGGCTTATTTAATAGTCCACCAGGTGAGTATGAGGAAGCATAAATATTTCAGTCTAAGAATGCCATCATACTCATCCTTACTTATCCCATCCCATACTAAGGGAACAAAAATGCTCAGGTTTTTTGTTTTTATTGTTTTCATTGCACTGGAATCCCTGTTCCTTTATTATTTCTTCTTCCAAACAGTTTAATATTGTTTTCAGAAGCATTTAAAAATTATAATAAGGACAGTGTGGCCTGACTTTTTTATTGCACAGCTACTCTGCAGAAGACTATATAGCTTATAGACCTAGAACACAATAAACAAAAAAACCACCTGCCTCTGAGAAAATTAAGCACTTTTCTTAAAATCCTATGGCCAAATTGTGGCCTCTGGTTTTAGAACAGATTTGCTATAAATCTGGAATGAATTACAGGTCCCATGGGAGAGTCTAGTTTCCAATAGTTTTCAATAATCACATTTGTATCTAAAAATATGGCAAAAGTGTCAAAAATGTAGTTTGAAAATTTTCTTTAGAAGTGCTACAGCAGCATCTAAAACCTTGACCTTGAATAATCTTGCCTGGGTCATAAGGCGCTACCCAGAGTAATGCAATAGAATCTGTCATTGAAAATTATGGGGGTTCTGCCATTAGCTTCCTAAAATACAACACATCAAAACCGGCAGTGATAAAAAAGTAGCATGAGTCCATACATTTCCTCAGATCTGACAACTTGTTTACTTGACCATGTGAAAAAAAGAAGTAAATGAAGAAAGCAAAATTAAAGCTACTATATGACTGTAGTGGTAACAAACCAGGTCTCAGATACTTGTGGATTTTTGGAGGGATTACAATTTTATTTTTTTTACACTTCCAGTGACATAAGATCTCATTGCCATTTTGTGACTGAAAGCTAAGTCATAACTAAGCTCACATGAACATGATGTCTACAGTTGACTTATAAAGTCTCTGATCATTAGGTCACCTGAACTAAATCTGTTTAAACCTCGGAAGTAATAAGATAGTAGACAGAGAAAATTCAAATTCTGTTTCCATCCCATGGAGTTGAGAGTTACGTTACACACAGAATATAATTACTGCATTCTGTTCTAAATAGCAGGTTAAGAGAGTAGAATTCATCTATTAGCATAAACAGAATTAGAACAATGACATGTACTATGTTAACTAAAACAGCAGCAGAAATTGAGTTACAGGGGAAAATGAGGATGTAGGCAAACCACATGCCATATCTAGGGAGTGATTTGAACTATAATTAAAACTACAAACTAGAAATTAATACAAGAGTCTGGAAGATGATGGAGATTTCCTGGTTAATATAGGAAGCAACAGGAGAAGCAGAGAATAAAAAGACATTTCTCTATGAAGAATACTACTTCACCGGGGCTGTGCAATTCTCATGCCTTAAAAAACAAGAGATAAAAGAATGACAATGTGACATCCTAAAGGTGGAATTCATCTCAGTTAACTTACTCATCTGAGATCTAGGCTTCTTTACTAAGGTAATTATCAGGGCTTCTGCTACTGCTCACCGAAAAGGCGAGCTACTCAGGGGGCTGATCACCCTGTATTAGTATATGGGAGTGAATTGCCCAGCTAAGTTTATCTTTCTTTCCAACTGCATATGAAAGGAGCCTGGACAGCCCTGTGAAACTACACTTCTGCCTTTTAAATAGCTAATATTGTCATTTAATACAAAACAAAGACAAAAAACTGTTGTGCAAGGAATATGTTATTTTCAAATATTTGAGACGCTTCTAGTAAAATAAATATTGTGAATACATACCAAACCTTTAAATGAATTCTGCAATGAAACTGAAAGGAGAATATTTGCCAAAACAATTAAAAATCTTGCCCCTCAGAAAAAATGTGAGGGCATATTTTTATAAATAGAAGAATTTAAAGTGCAATAAAGAAGACAGTATGTAACCAGCAAATAATGATAGTCAGAAAGGCTAGCAATTAAAACTTCTTATGATATCATTGCTGAGCATTATATAGTGATGGAAAGGCTATATTTATACTACCTAACATAATCCTGTCGCTGAGAGGAAAGTGGAGATGTCTCCAGGAAACATTCTCACACATTTATACAAATTCAAAATCACATAATTTTGCTTGTTGTTCAAGGTCTGCAAAGTCCATAGCAGGAACAAGTATTCAGACCTAATATGTTTATTAAAAAGGTAACACAACTTCCATGTATCCTCTGGGGGTTTTGCATGAAAGCAATATTTTGAAAATGTAAATTTTTTTTTTTTTTTTTTTTTTTTCAACTCTGATAATACAAAACACAGCAGTACCTGCAAAGGACAGTTAATCTCTGTCCAGTCTGTGCCATTTAGCCCAGACCTGAAATTAACTTCGCCCTGTGCAGGAAGAACATTTATCCCTAAGAGAGGTTTTTAAGGACTGTTGCCTGTCATGCAATAATTCTTATTCCTGTATTAACAGAATTTCTGGCAAATGTCTAAGTTTTTGTTAAGCTTATGTAACATTTACACCACATCAGAATGGCCTGTTGTGAACTATATCACCTTAGACATGTGAAGTGTAGCATTAACACAGGTATGCACCTTTCATTCACACAGTGTTGGAGGTCATACAAATGCCTAGGTATTTTTGCACATGGCATGTTATCCACCTCACATTTCAGGACGCCTAGCAGCAGAGAAATGTTTCGTGATGTAAACTTCTTTACAAGGAGCAGGAGGTATTACCTGAAAGCTTACTTGGTCTTCTTTCATAAACTTGGCTGTTTGAAGGCACTGTTAAAGAAGGTGCAGTCTGACAGCCCGAAACTATGTTAAAAGTGGTCTTATTTTCAAATACAATTAACAGCATCCGCTCTTCCATTTCCCCCATAATTTTTTTTTTTTGCAATATTGAGGGACTTTCTCTTGATATACTGCATCCTGTCAGACTGTGAACAGACATACGCTGAGGTAGCCCCCATCCTAGAGAACCCTGTCACAGATGACAGTGTGCTGCATCGTATTTACAGTTATAAAATGTGGGATTTAAGGTTACCAGATGTAAGTGTGGTGTTTCAACCTCATTATTGTATGTCTACTCTGTTCTCAGATGCAAGACTTCATACAAAACATATTAAAGTCATTAAGAATCTTTCATCTGACCTCAGCAAGCCCTGAATCAGACCTTCAAAGGCCAATTAAGTTGCTGTTTGATACTGTCTTCTTGCTTTAACAGTAGCTGAATGGAACCAGAACTTACTTATCTACACCATACTCTGAGGTCAAATCATGCAGTGTTTACTCAAACTAAAATCACACTGAAAACTGTGTGCATTTTTTTCTGCCTCTGGAGTGTACAGGTCAACAGACAAGCCAGCAAAATTCAGCAACTCTCTGATAAGTTTATAAAAAAATGGAGTGTCCTAATTAAGGATGGAATAGGGTCCTCTGTGAAATCTACTGCCAGCAGTGAAAAGGGCAATAATCGAATAGTGTCTTTGCACAGTTAGGCTCAATCTGTGACATACAGTAACTGACAAATGATCTAGTTTCTTTTAAAGGTGTAGAGCAGATATTCAGCTAAGGTAGACAGATCTACATTCTTTTCTTCAACAAACCTCCATCAACTGGAATTCGAGCCACTTTTTTTGTGATGCTACCAGTGCCCACATGTTCCTTATTTGTCTAATAAGACACACAGCTTTGCTCAGTCAGTAAAATATGAAATCCTTCTGCTCTTTTGCCACTGCTTAAAATTGTGCTGGTGACGATTTTTTATTTTTATTTTATCTATATGCATGAACTATAAAAGAAACAAACAATGGATACAAAAGAATTATATCAATCCTCATATGCTCTTTTTCTAAGGAATGCACCTCATCAAAAGATTAGAAATCACATTAAATGCTGACTGCAGAGAAATCTGGAGTTATTAGCTTCTGCAGAGATGAGGTTTTGCTCTTTCATGGTTGTTTGCTTTGATTTCTTCCTTCTGGTTGCTTTCCCTTGGTTTGCCTTAGTAGAAGTGTAGAACATAAAATGCTTAAAAGGAGCGATGTATATAAAAAGAGCAAGACAATACACTGACTGATGAGTATCTCACTAAGTACAACTATATGAAAGAATAACTTTTGAAACTTGTAATTTTCTAAACACGTTCGTTATATTCACTTTAGACCATGTAATTGTATGGTAAATTGAATCACACTAGTGAGCTGAAGGCAGCTCAGGAAAGACCATTATTGTTTATTTTATTATTCTTGTTACAGGATTTAACTTAATTTGAAATCTGTGTTATGGCCCTGACAGTAAAAAGCACTAAATTCTTGTTCTGGCTACATTATATTCCATTTGATAAGCATATCTAAGTAGGTGTGCGTATAGATCATTCATTCCATAACGATCATTTTATTCTTCCAACTGAATGCATTTAGATATTGATTTATCCCTCCCCCCCCCCCCCCCCCCCCCCCCCCCCCCCCCGCCCCGGACAGCATAGTCTTATATTTAATATTTAATTGTATTTTCACTAAGCTTCTTTTCTGTAGAACTCCAACAAATGCAGGGAATTTTATGACAATGAAAGGATTATTTTTCCATTCCCATATATGTTAGATATGCAAAGTACCTCTCACACTGAAATGATGATACTCTCAAATTTAGAAATATTTTTCCCTTAAAAAAGAATTGTTCATGATTTCCTTATACACGCCCTACTCAATATGGCCAATTAATATGATTTTGAAACTCATTTACACCGGTGTATATCAGAGGTAGACTCAATAAATTATGCGGCAATATCCTGTTGTAAAATTGCATGCAAATCAAGCTTACAAACTTCAGAACATCAAATTATATAATGCATCATATCTAGTATCCGCTCTCTGGATGTGTCAAATGACTGGTACTTCACAGAAGGACAGATCTGCTCTGGAGTCCGAACATAAGACATAACAGCCAGGCTAAAGAAACAGGTCTATTGGATGAACAGAATAGGGGAGGACACTCAGCCCCCTGTTCTTTATGTTAGCAATCAGGAGGACAGCAAACAAGAAAGCTGTCCCACCACAGAACTACGTCTATTAACAGTCTGAGAGTGCTCTGTGATTATCCTCCCGTCTGTGCAGCATTCTGCTCTCTGAAAGTGGAGAAATTATTTTAGAATACAAAAATACATCAACGTTTTTTAATATTAGCTTTACACATACCAAACTGAATTAAAGAGATTTTCAAGACACTTACTTTGCTCTCAGATACTTGGTTAGAGAGATTGTCTGGCAAAATTTATGAATTGTTGCCATTATAACAAAAGAAAAGGGCAGTAATGACAGGTTTAGGAACAGCTGTGCATTACCCTGCTTGTATTTTACCAGGCAGCTCTGCTATGTAGTCTCTGACTGTTAGTGTCCTGTGAAGGACTGTCCTTGAATTTTCTTTTAGCGACGATTATTATCTGTGCCAGTAGAGCACATAGAAGCAAAAATCTATTTTACGCATTGTTTAAAAGCTGTTTCTCAAGAAATGGCACTAGAGTTCTTTCCTTTTGTGCTGGTTAAAAGATTCGTGCAGATGGATACCCTCTGCTGTAGCAGACTCACTATGATAGAATAGTTCAGCATTAAAACAAAACATTAGAAGAAAAAATAAGTTTTTTAAATGGAAATGTAGCTTGAAGGTTTTGAAAGTCTGAGAAAAAGGGATTTTTCTTTCTTTTTTAATTTGAAAAAGAAAAGAACCTCATCTTTATCCTGTAATAGACTTTACTGAAACAGATTGAATATATGGCAGAGCATCTGCCACTGCTCTTAAGTACAAAAAAAAAATTGTCGTTAGTCACTTATTGCTAAGCCGCTTTTAATTTTAATAATGTTCATACTTCTTTCACAAACATGTTTGTTTGTGGTTTGCTACAAAAATATTGTGAGCTGTTTTCTAAATTAAGACCAGAAATTTTAATACTATATTTAATCATTAGATTATTATGGCTTCTTCCTGTATATATATGGGTGATAAAAAGTAGGATTCATGTCATCTACTGTCAAAGTTAGTCTGAGCAAGAGGCTCTCTCTCTCACTCTCTCTGCCCCTTTCCCTCCCTCTCCCTCTCCCTCCACCTCCAGTTAAAGGAGAAGAGCAAATACACTCAGAGTATGTGTCAGGCACCTACATAAAGTATCTATTGTAGGATGGAATTTGATTGTAAAGGATATTAGATAGCACCGGTTATTTCCAACAAGAGAAGCTAATTCTTGTCCCCAGTGAACTCAACTGAAAGTATGAATTTGATTTATCTTTGACTACTGATTGTAATTTTCTAGAAGTTCAGTGTCAGAACTTCTTATATCAGGAGCAGCTTCCAAAATTATTTTATCACAGTCAATTCCATAACCATGACAGAAAGTACAGGGAAAGGATAGAAGGATAGGTAGGAAAATGAGGACGGATGACCTACGTTAAATCAGGGATTACTGATTTATGGTTGGCTGACATGTCATGACACTTGGCAATATACATCATATCCTAAATGACTCTGCATATCCAGATTTCTTTTAAACAAATCAAGAGCGATGTTCACAAAATTGTCAATTATTTGGCCAAAGCAGTTAATAAAAATTTAATAACTGTTTAGTAACAAAACCCTGAAAACCTGTTTATTTTCTACACTGGACAACTTAGGAATTCAAATGACATTACAATAATGATAATTAGGCTTTGTAAGTTTTTAAATTTATTTCATGCAGTTACAAATTTATACTATTAGGCAGACTTGTTCCCTAGTATTTGATATGCACAGGTAAACAGAGTATTAATATGTTGGCTGCTATCAAGTCATTCATTTTCATTTTAAATCCCACAGTGCTTATTACATTTAATAAGTGACAAGCAAGGTAACAACAAAATATGAAGTTTACAAAATTATTTGAGTTAATCCAAACCAGAGGATTAAGTAAAATGTTAGAGAACTAAACAAATGAAGTAAAGGGGGAAATAATATTCAGAATAAAGAAGTGAAAAGCAATGTGTACATGAAGAAAATCTTAAGCTGCTTGCTTACCTCTGTATCAAGAAAAGAACCATTAGTCATTGCAGTAATTGAGAGGTATTTGCTTAATTTACAACTGCAGTCAGAAGGCAAAGAAAATATTAAGCTCCATAAGAACTAAGATGATGAATAGCACAGAGTTTCAAAGTTCTTTTGTATAAAACAGTATTTTGGCACCATCTAGAACACTGTATGCACTACAGCATGGTGCTAGGAGACAGTTTACACCCAAGATCCTAGCCTTAATGTATTATTCCAGCTTCTACTAGGATTTGCAAGATCAAGAAAGAATCTGTACACAACTGAAGGAAATGGGTTGCCAACATCAAAAGAAGACAACTGGGGACAAAGTTGAATGCTACCGAAGTCTCCTGTTTCCTGTTTTGAGAAGGTACATGTTTTTTATTGGTTATTTACCTCAAAAAACTACATGGAGAAGAAAAGCCTGGAAAGAATGACCAAGATCAAGGAAGACACTCATTTGAAAAGAGTTTGAAAAGACTGAGTTACTTTTACAAGAACATTCATAGAAAGAGTTATGATGAATGCATATCAAATAATGAATGGCCTGCAGGAGATAAATGTCTGTTCTTCTGGTCTTATACCACTGTTAGAATGACAGCACAATGATAATAGAAGAATCAGGGATTTAAAAAAAAAACAAACAGTAGGAGAAAATACTTCTTCACATGATGTATAATTAGACTGTGGGACTTGTTTCCAACAGCTTAAGAATACTAATGAGGAAACTGAGAAAGACTGCTAAGCCCTTTGCCTCAAGATGTAAACTGGACACTTACTACGAGACATCACTTTTGCGGAATAATATCTGATTTGTAGCTGGTTGTATTCAGAGTAAGAGTCTAGTGTGAGACACAGGAGAAGGAAAAAAAACACAGGTATATAAGCCCTATATATACCATACCAGAGATCAGGACTCAAGTTCTGATTGATGGGCCATTGAAGGAATCATCCAAAGCCTGAAGGAAGTTCAAACTGAACTTTCCAACTGATAAGAAGGTGGAAACAAGATTGTTGTTAGTCTCATGGGAGAAAGCAGATTTATTGTGGGATAGCTGGTGTCATGTGGGATTATATAAAACTTATTGTGGGACATTTAAAAGAAGAACCAAAGGCATAAAAGGAAGGGATCCAGGTGATTTGGAGAACAAATGTGGGGAAATGGAGAGAGGCAGGGATAAAAGAGCTTCCCAAATGTAAGCAAACTGTCACTATTCTTGTACAGCCAAGCCTGCACCTGACTGCTGCCCTATCTCCTCAGTCAGCTTTATTCCAGACTGCTGTGTGAGTGTGCTCTCCAGCGTGTTTGTGTGTGGTGTATGGATGCAGTCACCAGCAAACTTCAAGACAGGCCAGGTAGCAAGTAGTACAAGACCCCTGGGTGGCAACAACTGGAAGGGGGGTACAGGCTACAGACGCCCGCTTGTTGGGGGACCAGCAAATGTAGTGGTTGGGATCTGGGGCCAGCCTCAGATAAAAAAAAGTGGCCAGGGCCAACTACTGGGCAAATCTCTGAGTATATGTGTATGTGAGAGACAATCAAAGCCCCGTGCTGATCTGAAGAGCTGGGACTCCATGTTTATCTAAGTGCTGTTGGTGGTTTTGTGGTTGCCAGTGAAGCACCACTCTTGGGGCTGTGTTTGGCTGCATGGTGGTTATGTTGCTGTGCGTGCATCTGCATGTTTGGAGATCCTCGTTACTAGCCAGACCTGCAAATGTGAGCAGCAGCAGTCACTTCGATCAGACTGGGACAGGAGGAACCTGCAGGTCCAGAAGTGCACTGGGTTTGGAAACCTTTAACATTGAGAACACAATTTGGCAAAGACATTACCCAATTCTGCTTATGCTGAAGAATCTCCACTTTTGTTGAAGACTCTGGTACTGGAAACTTCAAGTCAGGCACAGAACCACATGGCCTTGAGATCTGACAGTATATACTTACTTTTTGAAGACTTCCTGTGTGAAAAAAACTCTTAACTATCAAAATTTATATGAACAAAGAAAATACATGGTATTGTGCAAGAAATATTCACACTAAACTAGAAATGATGTTGACTCAATTTTGCTTTTTGTAATAAATAAAAAGAATGTAAAACCAGTTTGTGCTTAGTATTTGTAACATCCTTACCTATAAACTTCCCAGTTCCATTTCACTGTGACAAGCAGCCTGTAACAGAGAGATATTTACTATGGTAAGTACCATGCAAAAGGATCATATTTCATGCAAGTTATTTTTCAAATTTAATGTTATGTAGGTAGCAGTTTTCATGGTTATAAAACTGAGTTAACTTAAGAGAGACCTATAAAAATTAGATTGTGTATATCAAGTACAGTGGAAATGCCACACTGAAATCCATTGCAGTAGCCTGTGTAACTGTATATTCTGAGCACTGGTTCAATTCACTTTGGAATAAATACTGGAGCGTACAAAGAACTGCAACTTCTATTGAATTTAGTGGTGATTTGACAGGAATAAAAAATGAAAAAAATTAATAAAGATTTTAAGATTTTAGTTTTTGGTAATGTATTACATGCTACTGCAGTACCACGTTCCAGTTCATCTAAGCACTTGGGAAAATCACCATTTATTTCTGTGGGTTTTAGGCGCATACTTAAATGATATACTGATGGACCATCAAGCAGCAAAGCCCTATCAGGACTGTATAAACAATTCCTTTTAAACAGGCAGAGGTAGGTTTTCAAAGAAAGGTTTCTTTCTATGCATATAACAACAGGAGCAAAAGTAGTAGCTGCATCAGGGAAATCCAGTAACATATTTGCACTATTCTTTACCCTGATTTCATCAATGCTACCTCCCATGAAACTGCAAAATTTTTCAGTATGCTTCACCTGCCTGATTTATCTCTTAGTGAAGAACTAAACTTTTCCTATGGTATATAAACAGACTAATATTGAAGACATCAGTCTAATAATAATAGGTTAAGTTACAGAGTGGAGGTAGGTTTGGGGGTTTTTTTGTTTTGATTTTTGGTTTTGGGTTTTTTTTCCGGGGGGGGGGGGGGGGGGGGGGGGGGGGGGGGGGGGGGGAGGGATGTCCTAGAATATTTTAGTCCTAATTAGAACTCTGTATACTGGAATGTAAAATTATTTGATACAAGTGATGAATGGCAACTTTTGGCTTCAACACAGCTGCCAAATGACCACAGACGGAAGAGTTAGTTTCTCTAAAATGTTTTGCAATCTTTGATTTCTTTGATGAGATCACTTAAATAATACTGTTTGTGATGATCTAAAATGGGCATTTTTACTTTTGTGTTAAGCTGGGAACAAAACAAAACATTCTAGAAAACAGTCTGCAACTGTAAAATAGCCGGTGCATATCAAGATGTAGAAATATTGGCTGCTATAATACAAACAGAGTCTTAGACCTTTTTACAGATATATATATCTATATATATCTCCCACCTTGTCTGTCTCTTTCTCTCTTTTGAAATACATAGCCACCTTACAACTATAAAATAACTGCCATCAACTACTATAAAATAGTTCACCATAAACTAAGCCACATTCAAACACCTAAATAAGATGTTAAATGCTTTGTAGTTTACTATTCAACTCATCAGTTTACCAGTCCTCAGTATCTTCTGATTTTGAATTACTAACTGCACACTGTAAACATCACCCACTTTGTCTTTTCTCATCCTCAAAGATAGCAACGCTTCTTCAGATATAACACGTTTAATCCAAAACATTAGAAAACTACTTTTTTTGTATACTGATAGCTGAGGCATAATTTCTTGTGCAAGCAGTAAGATTTACTAATTGTTTGTTTGTTATCATTTCCTCTCCCTTTACTTCTCCCGTTCAATGTATATAAAGGTTTAGTAGGAACCAAGGTATCCAAATATCTAAGGTGAGTCTACCCAGACTTTTTCTTAATGTGAGGTCCTCAGAGATTATTTGGAGCCCTATAAAATGAGTAAAAGCACTTTTTTTTTTTTTTTTAATAAAAATGAAAAACTCCATGTGGTGGATTAACCTTGACTAAGGGTGAAGAGCCCACCCAGCCATCCTCTCACTCCCGCTCCTCAACACAACAGGGGAGAAAATAGAATGAGAAAGTTTATGAGTGGAGGTAAAGACAGGGAGATCACTTAGCAATTATAATGCCAGGCAAAACAGACTCAGTTTGGGGGAAGTTAATTTATTGCCAAGTAAAACAGATTTGGGTGGGCAGAAATAAAGGGGAACATTAGAACAAAACCTTTCCTCCCCCCTCTCCCAAGCCCAACTTCCCTCCCTCACTCCTGCCCCTGTCCCCACTCAGCCCCTGAGCAGTGCAGAGGGGATGGAGGTCAGTGAGTCCACAGCAGCTCCTCTCTGCTGCTCCTTCCCACTTACACTTTTCCTCTACTCCTGCATGCGCTCTCCGTGGGCCGGGCCATAACTCCTTCATGGAATGCTCCAGCTGCTCCAGCATGGTCCTCCCTGGGTTGCAATGTGGTTATCTGCTTCACTGCAGTCTTCCCCATGGGCTGCAGGGGAAACTCCAGGTGCCTGGAGACCCTCCTTGCCCACTTCTCTCACTTCGGTGTTCATACTTCTGTTTCTTACCTTTCTCCTCTCATCCTCCGTCTGCCTGGTGTTTACTGCCCGCTCTTACATGGGCTTTCCCCAAGGCACCGCCAGCCTGGCCGTGGGCCGGCCATGCCCTGAGCTGGGCCCACTGGGCTCCAGCCTCTCCTCGCAGAGGCCCCCCCGCAGCCCCCCGCTACCGAACATGACACCTACACCCAATGCAGCTTTAAGAGACAGGCTGTAGTCTGGCCTCTTTTGAAATGTCAAAGTATATCCCTAATTCCAACCAAGGAGAAACAGAAATGTAAGCTGGTACTACCAGATACTACCTGCCTGCTAGTCAGGGATCCGTAACGAAGAATATGTGTGGCCTTTTTCTATCACCTGACTCTCCTCAAATCTAAAAAATGTTCTCCTACAAACTATCTAGATTATCATTTTAGCTATGAAAGATCTAAACCCTTCATTATTATATGGTATGTTTCCTCAAAATCTTCAAAGCATTTCCAAGTCTTATAGTATATAGACATAGCACTTTCATTCATGACAGACAGCTGTCTCATTCTTAATCTACAGTAAATATAATGACATATTGAAGGTGTAGGCATTTAAGAAAGGAGTTAAAGATGAAAAGTTGGGATATCTGTTAGTAGAACCTACAAGAATCACTTGCAGGTTTTTTTTCAGTTTGCAGTTCCCTGCATATGTTTAACAATTCGTCTGTGTGGGTGTGCTGGTCTTGGCTGAGCTAATTTTCTTCATGGTAGCTAGTATGGGGCTGTGTTTTGGATCTGTACTGAAAAGTGCTGGTTATACAGAGGTGTTTTTGTTACTGCTGAGCCGTGCAGACACAGAGTCGAGGCCCTTTCTGCTCCTTACCCCACCCCACCAGCGAGGGGGCTGGGGGTGGGCAAGGAGCTGGGAGGGGGCACGGCTGGGACAGCTGACCCCAGCTGACCAAGGGGATATCCCAGACCACGTGGCGTCCTGCTCAGCATGTAAAGCTGGGGAAGAAGGAAGGAAGGGACATTCAAAGTGATGCAGTTTTGTCTTCCCAAGAAACCGTGTCCTGGTTTCAGCTGGAATAATGTTAATTTTCTTATTGGTGGCTAGTTCAGTGCTGTGTGTTTGATTTGGTGTGGGAACAGGCTGGTTGGGGACTTCTTGGTTTCTCAGGCTTTGCCAATGGGAGGGCTGGAGGGGCACAGAAAACTGGGGAGGACACAACCAGGAGAAATGACCCAAAATAGCCACAGAGGTATTCTGTACCACGGGACATCATGCTCGTTATATAAAATGGGGGGGGGTTGGTCAGGGTAGCTGATTGTTGCTTGTGGACCAGGTGGGCACCAGTCAGCGGGTGGTGAGCGATTGTATCGTGCCTCACTAGTTTTCTCTCCTCCCTTTGGGTTTCATTCCTCTCCCCTTCTCTCTCCTCTTCATTATAACTGTTATTGCTATTGTTATTGTTGTTCTTTCTTTTTTTATTTAACTGTTATTTCTATTATTATTGTTGTTCTTTCGTTTTTATTTCAATTATTAAATTGTTCTTATCTCAACCCTTGAGTTTTACATTCTTTTCTGATTCGCCTCCCCATGCCTCTGGGTGAGGGGGGAGTAAGCGAGCAGCTGCCTGGCACTTGGGTACTGATTGGGGTCTAACCATGATAAACCATTATGTGTGATGGAGCCCTGCTTTCCTGGAGATGGCTGGAAGTGGTGAATGAATTCCTTATTTTGCTTTAGTTCCACGTGCGGCTTTTGCATTCCCTATTGAACTGTTTTTATCTCAACCCACAAGTTTTCTCACTTTTGGTCTTCCAGTTCTCTCTCCCATCCCGAATTGGAGGGAGTGAGCAAGTGGCTGCATTGTGCTTAGTTGCCAGCTGGGATCAAACCGCAACAGTGGATTTTCTTGTAATGGCAAGAAATTTCAAAGGAAATGGATAAGATTAGCTACCAAATAAGCATCACTGATATTGAAAGGATTTTATACTACTAGAAAAAACAATTTAGTGGTTTTTAAGGAAAGTAAAAGTACAGATTTTAGTCTCATGAGCTGCATTCAATGTTTTTTTCTATTAGCAATTACTTTAAACCTTCAAAATGTAAGTTTAATCTGTGGGTATTCACAAGCCTGTAAATACTTTTGTATAGGACTGATTACATTTCCCACTTTCTCCCCCACTGTCCCAAAGCAAGGACATCTCCTTTGTGTCACTTTTATTGCTATTAACTCACATTTTAAATAGCCAAAGATGTTTCTTTAGGGCTTAGATGCATGGTAAGAAAAACAATTACATTCCTCAAATTATCAGGAAACAAGGTCAGAGAACATACAAATGTATTGAACATTCTGTGTATTGAAAATAGGCTTAAAAATCAGGAAGTGCATGGAATTGTAAATGTTAATAATTAAAAATAAATTATTACAATCAGTCATCATTTATTAATTTTTGCATGCAAGATCAGAAACAGCCATTCTTTCGGATTAAATATGCATCCACAGCAATCATTGCTCTGACAGCTAAATGAGGGTATACATAAATTACTCTGCTGAAACTCAACATTTACATAAACAGGAATATTCCTTAGATTCATGAAAATTTGAAAATGTCCTTGACCCTTTCTTTCCCCTCTGCTCTTTCACTTTGCATTCTCACATTCTCTGAGATATACCGAGAAGACCTCTCCTATTCATTCAAATTTCAAAATGAGCAGGACCCTTATAAAATAAAATAAAAACTTTATTTCGGGCCTCAAAGTAGTCTCTATAGATTAATGATATTTTTAATTGAAAAGCTGGAATACTGGTCTAGACTAGAAATAATTATCTGTTAAAAAATAATGATGACTACAGGAGAAATCAAAACTGTTTCTTTCTTTTACCCTATTTCCCTTTCTGAGGCAGGCTAGATTTTCCCATTTCAAAACACTTCAAATTAAAGCACCAGGCTGAAGGAAAATCCACTTCATGTCTTTAGTACACCTTCTTTTATTGTCTCCTTCCAATCCAGCTCTTTTTTTGCTATCTTGCATTGGGCTTCCAGATGCCACTAATTCAGACTTATCATCATTTCCTGTCTCTCATTTCCCAGTTTCAGTGCTAATAGTTTAACAGCTAATAGTTTAACATTTCCTTTAATTCAGAAATAACCTAGGTCCTCATAAGTGTTTCAGAATGCAGATAAACTGGTTTCATAAATAAAGTTTCATAGCCTGTGACAGGAGGAAAGTATTCTTGGAAAACTACGTTGAGAGGTGTCTGCAAATAAAGCACCATCAAAAAATCTTAACATTCCAGGCCAACAATGTCATACAGCACAGTGCTGTACCATTTGAACTTAGCAGCTCAGGCAAAGAGTGAATCCAAGTTAAAGATGCTAGAAACGGTGTCACCGAATCCAAGTTAAATACATCAGGCATGATTTCACTGCATGGAGGTATCCAGCCAGTTTTGACATCTACCAGAAATATAATTGAATATCCTTGAAATCTACAAAGAGCGCAGTGATTATAGGCTAGCAGGCTTTCCAAAATGTCAGGGATGACATTGTAATCAGGTGCAGAAGACATCTAGTAACATTGCTGCCGTCAACCTACCAGCCACCTATTGGTTACTCTAAAGACAGTGGATTCATACTAGAGTGGGTTCACAGCTGATGACAAGACAGACTTCTTCATAAAGGACAACAGGGACATAAAGTACAGTTATCTGCTTAAGTCCTGTAACTAACATCTTGCCAAGATATTTTGGGTGGAATAATAAAACATCTAAAATTACAATATAGCAACCACAACAATAAGAGAAACTTTATAACGTGCTTTTATTTTTATCTCAAATCAATATAGTATTTGGAAACCAGAGCACCGACATAACAAAGGACTGGAAATAACCTCTTGCATCATCAGATATCGCTTCCTATCATTGTCATTAGCTTTTCCAATTCCATCCAGAAACACATTTTTTACTACGACTGTCATTTGGAAGGATGATCCTGATTACTTTATAACCTAAGAATTTCTTCTAACTTCTAGCCTAAATTTACTCACAGCCAGTACATGCATACTGATTTTCTCTAATCTTTTAGAAACGCCTGATACGTTATGTTCAGGGATAACCATTACCTTCTCTATGGCCAAACTACATGCAAAATTATTAATCTTCCAGTTTTATCATATTGAAGCTCAGGGATGTCCTTTGACTAGTCAAAATAGACAGATCTTTTTCTTCTTCTGTCATTTTCATCTACTCTGCCCAAGTTTATTGTGGATTTTCCTATTAACTCCTGAGCAAGTGACTTTGAACTTTGTTTTATTATTATATTTCATCCAATTTCTGTTTCTTAAAGCTTGAAAGTAGTCGACTTTGCCTGTATAGCATTTTGATCATTCTCTGTGTTGAAATGCTTTCCTTTATATTAACACTAGATTTCACTAGCTCATTACTTCTTCTGTCAGGTTCATCTAGTAACATCATTCAAAGATCAAGATTCAGATACTCACTGTGTTTAACAAATCCATGCTGTGGAGTAGGTTTTTAGGCCTCAGGACTCTGTCTGAATCATATCAGAATTTAAAAAAGCTTCTAAGATTCAGCATTTTTTTTTGGTTTTTTTTAGGAAACATAATTGCTTCATAATAAAAAGTGTCAGAAACCTGAAATAACTCTCCTGTTTGAAACCCAACCCTAATATTGAGTACAGCTCCACTACTGTGAGTGTAACTTGTCACAAGTACCATATGTAGTTGAAATCATTCCCCTAGTTTATCCTCTCAAACACATTTGACTAATTTATGGTCTGAGAGGAACAGGGCTGCTGATAATTCTAGTTTGTAATTACTTGGGCGCTTTATCACAAAGGTATTTAAAAATATGCTTAATGTAAGTATGAGTGTAGTTATCAAAGGCTTCTCTAGGAATGGTATGATAGTGGAAAGACTCTGCTATCCCACTGTATTTCCAAAGCTTTCAATCTGAGTTTCCTCTGGAACCATGCTGAGAGCTGTGCCCACTTAAAACAGCTATAAATATGTTGCAGCCATTCAGCCATTCAGAGAGTCAAAACTACTAGATACATCATCAATTATCTAATTTTATTCCACACATTGGCTACAGAATGTAGTATTCTTTATTCATACTAGCCCGGTTACTATTTTTTACTTACATACTCTGCTGCATCAGGACTGTTGGCTCAGCAGGTCTATTAAGATATTTTTTATTATTCTGGTGTTCTACACAAAAAATAATCAGTACTGGAATTCTCCAGTCAGCACAAGTGGCTTGAACAAATACCAAAACATGTTTAATACTGTGGAAATGTATTATACAGTATATATTACAAACTTACTCCAAAGCTTTACTTTTTTCTTTTAGAAAGAAATAGAGTCTATAAAGAAAGCTGCACTCAGAACCCTGAGGCAGATCAATTTTTATGGCTATAAAATTGTTACTATATTTTATTTCCTTACTAGAAATGAAGAAGAATTTCTGATTGATGATGTTTTCTGATGTTTGATTAATTATATACAAAGATAAAGAGACAAGGTTGTTAGCTGGATAACAGTAATGTGTCAAAAATTCAGCAATAAAGCAGTAAAAGCAACAGAAAATCTGTAGTGTAAAGCTTATTCTGACCTTTTTCATCATATTGTGTTGATAGAAGAGATCAAACTTTGGGGGACAAATGACTAGTTTATCTAATGCAGCAAGCATGAATCTTAGTAAGCTTCTGTGCAAATTTTGCATTATGGAACAAAATACCATTAAACAATGGGACCAGAGTTGTTTTGTCATTTTCTGCAGTCCGATCCATCCATGGACATCAAGGCATCTAATATTTCTATATTATGAAAGGAAAGAATTTCCAGTATTCAGGAAAGGAGTGACAAGAATGTCCAAGTAAGCAACTTCTGAGAATTGATCAAGTATAAAGCCCATTCAGCATAGTGACTCATTGACTGCATTTATCATAGTAAACAGTTTCATTTACTAAGGCCATCTGGCACGAAACTGCCAGTATCTCAAGTAACTTTTTCTCCAGAACAGAGTGACTGCATGAAAACTGCTTAATGGAAATAATTCCTGGAACGCTCTGATTTTCAAGGAACATTTTAGAAGAAATTTGAGAGGATTCATTGTAACAGCTTTTTAATACCAACAATCACATTGCAGTGCAATTGAATGTTTCAAGGTGCTGTTTAATTTAATAGATGTAGATTTAGAATCTAAATATGTGCACTAGGTCAATTAAGGCCAGTGTTTAATACTGCAAAAAGTGACAGAGAAAGCAGACAAAGAAATAGAACAAACAGGGGGAAGCTTTCCTATAGATTTACTCCCAATCAGAGAAGGGCTGTTTGAAGAGCTGAAAGACAATTTGAGAGTGATCTTCAAAATCTGTTATAATTCACTGAAGAAAAATTCAAGAAAATTATTCTCGATAAATTCACCCAATTCGTAAGAGACACTGTATGTGAAGCTAGTCAAAGGGAGGAAGAGTGTCATAAGGAAATGACATTTTCTCAGAGAAATTACTTCTAGGGCACTTGTGAACTGACAACTAAAGGAGGTAGCAGGTGACCTATTTGGATAAATCTGTCACTTTTCACTGATCGAAAAGCAGAGGAAAAGCACACAAAGAGTGAATGGAAAACCAAACCACCCAAGCTCCTCAGAACGAACTGGAAGTTGTTTTGACAGTCTTGAAATGAGAGCCAAATAGGAAGAGACACCCAAAGTATCAAGAATCAATTCCATGATGATAACAGTAAAAATAAATACAAGGCAGTAACTGGTACAAATAACCTGACAAGAGGGAACACTTGATAACAAGCAGGTGACCTAAGTACAATTTAGGACGCTTTTGCAAAGAACAACTTCAGTTAATACAAACAACAAATGCTGAGATCTTCAGACAGAAAATGTAAATGGCAGCCAGGACCATATTTCGTTTTTTTCAGATTGACTCAGTCTGATTAATTTCATGATAGGGTAATGAAAAGATAGCTGAAGTAATCTTTGAAAAGACAGCAGTTACTCTTGAGAATTTGTGGAGGATGGCAGATGGATCAAAAGACCACAAAAAGGAAAAACGCAGTGCTGAACTTCCTCAAACAAAAGGAAAATACTTCAAGGCTTTTAGATTGTACGTTCTAAAAAACTCTGAAACAAATAATCAAACAGCCAGTTTGCAAATACGGGGAAGATAACAAGCAGCTGATGTATATTTGTCAGACCAAATCATGTTAAGCAAAGTACATTTCCTTCTACAACTGAATAATAGATCTTGTGGGTAGCAAAGAAGTGGTATGGATATATATCTTGACTATAGGATGCCTTTTGACACTGATTAATATGACAGTATTGTAAGCAAAGAAGGGGAAAAAAGTCCTAGAGCAAGTATAAGATTCTCCACAGACAGTATGCACTAATACACAAAGGAGCAAAAAATTATTTATATAAAAGACATAATGTTGTTTACCCTAAGAAAAGGGAGGAAGGATAACATTGTTGAAGTACACAAGAAGCTGTTACAGATGAGGAAGCCATTTTTTCCCTTTTTCCATGGTGGACATGAGAATGAGAAAACTGCAGCAAGAAAGATTCAGGGAAACTCTTGGGAAAAACCACCAGTGCTTTGGGATAGAAAGTCAGACCCATGGGCACCAGGAGAGAAAGGCAGAGCAGGCAAGGCCATCATTGCCATCAGAGGGCTTTACAAACAGAGAAGGTAAAGGTCTGTCAGGAATGGAATAGGTGCAGTGAAAATGTTTTGAGCGAGGAGACAGACAAGATTAAATTTAGCACCACACAGTTCAATGTGCTCAATTTTCTGTAACTCCCTCGCCAATGCCTGTTTAGGTATCGCTGTTCACACAGTACAAGCCTTCATGTTCTTTGGTGGGTAAGGTGGGTTCAGTTTTGAACATCTCCCTAGAAAAAGACAGATATAGCAGCCCTTGAATGATATGACAGAAGGATTTGGAAGCTGATACAAATCTGCTGCCTCCTTTATGCTTAACCTTAGTGCTCCTAGCATGAAGCGGCAAATTCTGAGGGGGGGTGTGTTTCGAGGGAGCACACAACATCCCACTGCAAAGGCCATAAAATATTAAAAGTAAATCAGAACTTCTTTGTGAAGTAGAAAGCTTCTTTTCAGGCTTTGGAATTCCCTTGTTTACTTTTCCCTGTCTGTAAAATTCAGGTGATTATCTTTTCTTATTTCTTGGGCATTTGTGTTGAGCTTAATGACCATATGTCAGCAAAGCCGCATGACAAAAGGGTCTGATTTTAAGATACCTTAAGCAAAAACCTTAAAGTAGAAAGGCTGCCAAAAATAGCAAGAAATTCTATATTTCTGCTTCTTTTTCATCATCATTGGTTTTGTATGTAGTCATGGTTTAACCCCGGCCAGTAACTAAGTACCACAGAGCCGCTCACTCACTTTCCCCCTTACCCAGAGGGATGGGGAAGAAAATCAGAAAAGAATGTAAAACTCAAGGGTTGAGATAAGAACAATTTACTAATTGAAATAAAATAAAAGAAATGCTAAAAATAACAACAATTGTAATGAAAAGAAGAGACAAGTAGAACAAAGGGAAGGGGAAAAAACCCAACACGTGATGCACCATACAATTGCTCACCACCCGCTGACTGATGCCCAGCCAGTCCCTGAGCAATGACCAGCAGGCCCCAGGCAGCCGCCCCAGTTTGTATACTGAGCATGGCGTTCTATGGTACGGAATATCCCTTTGGCTAGTTGGGGTCAGCTGTCCTGGCTGTGTCCTCTGCCAGTTTATTGTGCCCCTCCAGCCCTCTCATTGGCAAGACATGAGAAACTAAAAAGTCCTTGACTGGGTATGAACATTACCCAGCAACAACTAAAAACATCAGTGTGCTGTCAACATTGTTCCCAGCCAAATACAAATGCACAGCACTGCACCAGCTTCTAAGAAGAAAATTAACTCTATCCCAGCTGAAACTAGGACATGTGTTTTTGTGAAAAATAACAAACAAAATAATAAAAATCATACATTTTCAGCTACCTAAAAATAAGTTTAAATTATGTTAGGCTTTGGAAAATTAGAATAATTTCTGGGTACCTTTAAGCACTTATAAAAAGACAAACAAACTTGACATTTGACTTTGCAAATCATGCTAAAATGAATAAAAGTGCCCTGGGTAACATAAAATCAGAAAATAAAAAATATTAAATGCTCTGAATTGCAGGTGGTGTTCTATCTTGAGTGATGCTGAGATTACATAATCAGATGATCTTGGAAACTTAGAGAATCCTTCATTCTGCATTGCCCGGACCTCATGCTGCTGTCTCCAGGGCCTGGCTTCCTTCTAGTCTGACTCAGTCACCCAGTCTCTCCAGTAGCGAGGCTGTGTGTGTCTACCCAGTAAGTAGTTTAAACTATCTACAAAATATATGTATATATACATATATATATATATATATATATATATATATGTATATACAGGTCTGGCCACAGATCACAGGCAGACACACAGAGCTCTCACAGAATACCAAAGCTCTGATTGCCTCATCCTCTTCCCCTCTCTGACTGAGCAGGATGGAATTCGGATGGTGTGAAAATATGTATATGCATATGTGCAAGGTGGGTCCATCCACCAGGTAGGCTCAGATATACAGTCTGCCCAGTAGCTGCCTCTTAATTGTACTCAGTTGTTGGCATCTGGACTTATGAGCCCCCAAGGCCTCATATACATACAGACTAAAGACCCCCTATCAGAAAATATTTGAAGGTGGAATTTAATAAGGAGATAGGACAAACTGAGGTGATCAGGCACAGGGTACAAACAGACAAGTGTATTGACCAACAAACTATTTATATAACAATGGACACATTTATTTTCTTATCCCTCTATTTCCCATACCCCTATCAACTAAATACTTTGCTTTTTCTGCCTCTGGTTCCTCCCCTATACATCTTAAAATAAGCCCTGTGCAATCCCAAAAATGCTCTTTCACCACATCACATAAAGAATGTATCCTACACCCCCAGGCAGTGACTCCCCTTAGTCTGAAAGATGATTCAGAGTTCCTCCTGATGGGTCATTGTGATAGGTCTCATACCTGGACAATGGAGCTCATAGCTCTGCTAGGACAGCCGCAGGAGAGGCCTAGGCAAGGTGGACATTCCTCCAGAGCCCTTGATTTGGGTTCGTGCCTGTCAGTGTGACCCTGCACTCCTCTGATCTTGTCAGGATGGTGGTACCTTCATTCTTGGTGGCCTGGGAGTAGCCAGGGAAGGTTACCACGTTACTCCTCCTGCCATTGTTTCTCTGTTCTTTGTGTGTACAGATGAGCTTCTTACTACTTAACAAGTACTACATGGTATGAAGTTTTTCAATGACTACAAAATTACATAGGGATCAGAATACAACTACCAGAGAAGGAAGGATTTCTGAATATATTTTAGTGTAGTCGTCTCTGCTTTTATGAAAGGTAACAATAACCTTTTCCTAAACTACCTTGATAGATTTTCATCTAAGCAAACAGCTTAACCCGTAAATACACCGGTATGTATGTACCTAAAAAAATCTGCATTTCCATACAATAAAATGGGTATTTTTTTTTTTTAGTTTGGAGATAAGAAGACTTAGGGAAAAAATGAAAGAATTAAATAGGCATTTCAAAACTATTTTCACTTCCCTAATCTCCATTCCACTTTAAAGAGTTTTCTGAAGTTTCAGAAGCAATCTGAAGCTCATTAAAAACACACATCCGTCTCCCTTTCCTCTTTGCTAGCAGCAATACTCCCAAGCAAAGTGATGCCATTAGCTCCTTGCCCCTACTGGCACACTTGCTAACTCTCCCAATAGTTCCTGGAGTGCAGAGCATGAGTTATTTTTAATCTAATATCTTTCATTTATGCTGGATTTCATAGCTGAAAATTCACCTTGGTTCATCTGAGGAAAGCATACCTTGTTTAGCATCTGCTCCTTATCATCTACACTTCTAAATCAAGATTGTCCCTGTGATATCTAAAAGAATCACAAATGTATTAAACTAACAGAAGGAGATCTCTTTATCTTTCCTTCTTCGCCCTCTGCATTTCTCTTGTAAAGGTTATTTTTTTTTTAAAAAAAAGGAAAAGTTCTGCTTTGGTTTATTATTTGGTACATTAACTCAAGGGATTTTGCTGTTGTTGCTTGGAGACAGCTGGAACGAAGGGGGGATTTCACATTGTGCAAGTAGGTTTAGATATGTTATCTCTCATTCTGCCTACCTTTTCACGTTACCTGATGCAAATGCCAAGCTGAAATCCCCAGGCATACGAGAAACATGTCCCATTTGCCATGCTTCTTTTTCCATGAGCTAAGGTACACCTCACATTTTTATATTATCCTTTCACTGAAGGGAGAGGGGATATCAGTTCCAAATTCACTGTGAAAAAAACTAATTGAAATTGTTGCCATTGCAGTGATCACAGTCCAGGTCATTTATGTATGGATAAATTAAAGTTTATAGACACACTGATAGACAATGCAAATGCTGTGTACAGTGACATTAAATAAACAAGATGTTATTCATCATTTCAATGTTATGTTTCCTTCAGTACCTGTAACTGATGTTCTTCTTGAGCTTCATTACCTATAGAATTATTCAACTCTTCCATATGAATGACAAGTGTATTACAAAAAGAAGATACTGGCTAATGTGTAACGTTTATTGCATCAAGAAACTACTTTTAATGCATATAAGTGTCTCTGCTCTATGCATACTGGAAAAAATTACACGGTTTAGCAAAACTGGTTTTGATCTCAATGTGAAAAGAATTTCAGCAGCTCCATTCACTTAATTGGATTTGCTATGCATTGTAAACCAAGCAGTACCTTTCACTCAGCTACAAAAATAAGCCAAGGTTTAAAAATAATGCAGCTGCAGATATTTACAACATAAATTGTAAATATAAATTGAAAGTCACTAACAGGCCCATGCATCTTTTCGCTTCCTCACATAAGGGCTAAACAATACATTTATGTCTGCTACTTGTAGAACATAAGGGGTGGGTGCTGCAAATACCAGGTGTCGAGAAACATACCTATGTGATTTTAAATATATTCTTACTGTCAGCTGGATGTGAAATACCACTTAGACTGAGGTAAAGCATTTAACTGCCTTGCTGGATGAATATAATAGTAGCTAGCCTCTGAGAGTGCTGGGATACTTTAAAAAATCCCCACAGTTTTATGGGCATGTGTGTCACCACTGTGACCAAAATGTTTACTTTAGAAAATAGTACTCTATTAATTTTCAAAGTCAGTTCCTTGAATTTGAAATTTTAGAGGAAAACTGGCCTGCTTTCTTCCAACCTTGTTGGTTTAAACATAAAAAGTTGATGGCAGCTTTGAAGTCCTGAGTTAGATACATGAACTTATTGTACTTGCTCTAGATCTAGGCAACAGAGGACATATTTGCTAGTTATTATTACTTCTTCAACTGACAGTCAGTTCCTTTCACCTTTGACTGATTCTATTTTAGCTAGATTAAAATCATTCCTCTCCCTTTCCGAAGTCCACAGTCCTTCACCTATAAACTCTGAGAGTTTTTACACATTTGCATGCAAATATTCTCACAATCTTATTGCAACATATATTTGTTTTCTCAGATTTTGTTTAAGCTACCAAGGTGGGTCTTGATACTGTTATTCCTTGAGATTTTTCTAGTCTTATATTTTTTGTAATAGCAAGTAAAAGGTAAATTCCTATTCATACCATAGATATTTGTTTTAATGAGTATTTACTTGGGTAAATGAGTGTCTGCATAATTGAGTAATACAGATGCCAGGTATAATTAAGCATAACAATAAGTTATGCCACCTGTTTACAAATAAAAACCATAAATTCAATATTTAGTTTCTTGAAGCATCTTCTCAACATCAAATGATTATACTGCTGCTTCCATACTGTAGGCATCTCAAGATTCAGTTAATTTATACCTACTACTTAGAATAATGTTTTATAGTAGTTTTAAGGGGAGAACAAAGTGATTCGTTTTAATAAGGAGGGGAAGTGGCTCCTTTCAATACAGAAGAAACTTCAGGCAGGATTCTGCCTTAGGCTATATGTAATCTCCTGCTAATTCCACGATATTTAAATGTTCTTGGATATGACTGCAGTGTGCTTTAGGTACTTCCTGTTAGAATCTGCCCAAGGTGGCAAGAAAGGTTACAGTATCAGCAAAAGACTTCTGGCACTTTTGTTAAATTCCTGGCTTCACCACAGATTTAGAAGGGGAGCTGCTACACGTTATTTAAAGACTAAGCCAAAACAAGGATCTAAGCTCACAAAACAAGATTGTTCAGACTAAGTAACAATGAACCTTCTGTGGTCGAGTACCTCATGCTAGCACCACCACAAATCTAACTGTGCAGCCTAGCAAGCACCATCCAACAGTCCCTGAAACATCTGTAGTTCTTCACTGTGCATACATCTGGAGGCATTTTAACCTGTGTTCAAGCCCCATCCAAAGTCCACTGGGACTAAGAAAATAAGCAGACTAACATGTAAACCCACTGACCTGGTCAGCATCGTTAGAGCAGCACTAAACTCCCTCAAGAATAACCACATTTTCCAGAAAATGTAACTGAAGCAAGTCAGAAGAAAGGAAAAGGGTAGTAGTTGGAGGTATGAGAACTCAGGTGAGGACCCACTTCCATTCTATTTGAATTTATCACCAAATCCCCTGCATATTTCTCCAATAACAGCACAACAGAAGAGTATAGCATTTATTTATCCATATTATCTTCTACTGGGTGCAGTCCTGGGAGATGTGCATTTGAGTCCCCTCAGGCTGAGGAGGATACTTGTTCTGGCTTTTCCAATTCCCAAAGTATAAATTCTTTCTTTTATTGATTAGTTAACTTTTTACTTTTTAAAAGAAGCATGGCTGTTGGAGATGACACATTTAATAAAAAGTTTTGGAATTTATGTTATAGCTGAGTCTTAGGGTGCACTAGGTAACTAATACAAGAATTGAAGCATTCTAAAGACAAGACAATTCAGATTATGATTATTCAGAACGTAAATTTTTAAATCACATTTTTGAGGCACTTAAGGCAAGATTTTGTATTCCATTATTAAAAGACCAAGTTTTCAGACATCAGGGTCTTTTACTTGATCTAATACTTACACTAAATTTTAATGTGTTGAATGAGTATGTGATGTTCACAGATAACAGTGAGATCTTCCCTATAATCATTATTCTATTAAAAAATCTTGTTTTCCTTTGCCCTGAATTAAAATTTATGCTGTATTTTTAACTTGGATTACACAGGTAAGTGAGTTTAGACTTGGTGGTTAATGCAAGATGTGATGAGAATTTTTTTTTATTATATTAAAGACAGAAAAGCTTCACTTTTTCTCTCATCAAAGAAATCAAAAATGAAAGATTTTATATGTCCTGAAGATAAACAATTTGTTCAACCCCAAATCAAACAATTTTTTTGTCATCCAAATTAAATTTTTAATCTTATCTTAAAGTTAAAGCAACTAAACTTTTAAACAAAATATCTAATAATGAAAAGCAGGAACCATTTGGAACATGGCAAAACAAACCATTTTGAGTATTCAAATGCTCTAGATAAGAATTGGAGAAGGAGTTGCAAGAAGCCGATTTATTTGCAGAATTCAAAGTCAATTTGTAAATACTTCTACTTGCCATAATACTTTCTCTTTTACAAAACGAACAAATAAACAAAAAAAAGACCCCACCAAAAAAAACCCAGAGTGCCCATCATAATTCATTGAATGAAGAAAGCCGTGTTAAGCTGATCAGCAGGTGGAGTTAGTACTTACATGGCTTAATACTTATTTACGGTTGAATCATAGGACTCAAAAAAGAAGACAAACAAGCTTACAGCTACAACAATAAAGCTCTTTGTTTCAGAAAGTAAATAAAATGAATTTATATCTTCCAAGGCTGCTTATATAGAATCATAGAATCATTTATATTGGAAAGGACCTTTTAGATCATCAAATCCAGCCGTTAACCTAACACTGCCAAGTCTGCCACTAAATCATGTCCCTAAGTGACACATCTAGACATCTCTTAAATACCTCCAGGGACGGTAACTCCATCACTTCCCTGAGCAGCCTATTCCAATCCTTCACCACCCTTTCAGTGAAGAAATTTTCCCTAACATCCACTCTAAACCTCCCCTGGCACAACTTGAGGCCTTTTCCTCTTGTCCTATCACTTGTTATCTGGGAGAAGAGCCTGGCACCCACCTGCCTACAACCAACCTCTTTTCAAGTAGCTGTGGAGAGCAATAAGGTCCCCCTAATGCTCCTTTTCTCCAGGCTAAACACCAGTTCCCTCAGCCACTGCTCAGAAGACTTGTGCTCCAGACCCTTCACCACCTCCACTGCCCATCTCTGGACACATTTCAGCACCTCTGCATCCCTCTTGAAGTGAGGGGCCCAAAACTGAACCCAGGATTCAAGGTGCGGCCTCACTAGTACCGAGTACAGGGGACAATAACTTCCCTAGTCCTGATGGCCACACTCTTTCTGATACAAGCCAGCATGCTCTTGGCCTCCTTGACCACCTGGGCATACTGCCAGCCCATGTTCATCTGGCTGCCAGCCAGCACCTCCAGGTCCTTTCCCACCAGGTAGTTTTCCAGCCAATTTTCCCCAAGCCTGTAGCGCTGTGTGGGGTTGTTGTGACCCAAGTGTAGGACCCGGCACTTCTCTTTGTTGAACTTCATACAGTTGGCCTCAGCCCATCAATCCAGCCTGTCCAGATCCCTCTGTAGAGCCTTCCTACCTTCAAGGAGATCAACACTGCTCCTAACTTGGCATAGCCTGCAAACTTATTGAGGGTGCACTCGATCCCCTCATCCAGATCATGGACAAAGGTATTAAATGGAGCTGGCCCCAATACTGAGCCTTGGAGAGCGCCACTTGGGACTGGCCACCAACTGTCTTTAACTCTATTCACCACCACTCTTTGGGATCAGCCATCCAGTGAGTTTCTTATTCAGTGGAAGTATACCCATCCAAGCCATGAGCAGCCAGTTTCTCTAGCAAATTGCTGTGGGAAATGGTTTCAAAGTTTTTAATAAAGTCTAGCTAGACAACATCCCTGTACAGCCTTTCTCTCATCCACTAAGCAGGTCACCTTGTCATAGGAGGAGATCAGGTTAGTCAAGTAGGGCCCACCTTTCATAAACCCATGCTAACTAGACCTGATCACCTAGTTGTCCTGTACATGCCATGTGATGACACTCAAGATTATCTTTTCTGTAACATTCCCCAGCATGGAGGTCAGACTGACAGGCCTGTAGCTCCTTGGATCCTCCTTCTTGCCCTTCTTGTAGAGATAAGTGTCACATCTGCTAACCTCCAGTCAGCTGGGACCTCTCCAGTTAGCCAGGACTGCATGATCGAAAGTGGCCTGCTGAGCACCTCTGCCAGCTCCCTTGGTGCTCTTTGTGGATCCCATCTGGTCCCATAGACCTGTGTGTGTCTAAGCGGTGCAGCAGGTCACTGACCATTTCCCCTTGGATCACGGGGGCTTCATTCTGCTCCCCCTTCCTGTCCTCCAGCACAGGGGGCTGTGTGCCCAGAGAACAACTGCTCTTACTATTAAAGACTGAGGCAAAGAAGGCATTCAGCACCTCGGCCTTTCCCTCAGCCTTTGTCACTATGTTTCTCCCTGCATCCAATAAAGGATGGAGATTCTCCTTAGCCTTCCTTTTGTTGCTAATGGATTTATAGAAACATTTTTATTGTCTTTTATGTCACTAGCCAGATTAAGCTCTAGCTGGTCTTTGGCCATTCTAATTTTCTCCCTGCTTAACCTCACAGCATCCTTGTAGTCGTCCTGAATTGCCTACCTCTTCTTTGAAAGGTCATAAACTCCTGTTTTTTTCTGAGTTCCAGCCAAAACTCTCTGTTCAGCCAGGCTGGTCTTCTTCCCTGCCAGCTCATCTTTTGGCACATGGGGACTGCCTGCTCCGGAGTCTTTAAGAATTTCTTCTTGAAGAATGCCCAGCCTTCCTGGACTCCTTTGCCCTTCAGGACTGCCTCCCAAGGGACTCTGCCTACCAGGCTCCTAAACAGGCCACAGTCTGCCCTCCAGAAGTCCAAGGTAGCAGTCCTGCTGACACCCCTCCTTACTTCTTCAAGAATGGAGAAAACTATCATTTTGTGATCACTATGCCCAAGATGTCTTCCAGCCATCACATCACTCACAAGTCCATCTCTGTTTGCAAATAACAGGTCCAGCAAGTTGCCCTCCCTAGCTGGCTCACTCACCAGCCGTCAGGAAGTTACCTTCCACACACTCTAGGAACCTCTTTGTCTGTTTCTTCTTTGCTGTGTTTTATTTCCAGCAGGCATTTGTTAAGTTGAAGCCCCCACAAGAACAAGGGCTAGCAACTGTGAGACTTCTCCCATCTGCTTATAGCATAGTTCATCTGCCTCTTCATCCTGGTTTGGTGGTCCATAACAGACTCCACCATGATATCTGCTTTGTTGGCCTTCCCCCTGATTCTTACTCTTAAACACCCAACTCTATCATAACCACCATCAAGGTCTAGACAGTAAAAATATATGTAATGGAGTTATAATTTTATTAAAAAAACCAACAACGAAAACCATCAAACCAAAAATCCAGCATTCAGGAGCCAGCAAAGTACAGAGCAGTGCTTATTTGCATTTTCTTCCCTTTCCACTCTCTGGTGTTAAGGATCATTCTTCATGACTCGGGAACCTACTCAGAACTCCAGCACAAGTTGGTTGTAGTATTGTTGAAGGCATTTGCCTAGAGAATGAAAGCTGGAAACCTGGAATCTCTGCTGTTAGCAGTAAACTTGAATTCAAGCATCTCTCTTCCCAAGCATATTCTACTTGCATATTACATTAACAATGGCCATTATCCCTTCCATGATATTGGTGACCTGCAATAGGAAACAATAACTGACACTTATATATACTAATATTTTTGACTCGCTCAGGGGAACCAAGAAGGAGTTTCTGGGTAATGATCTTTATTTCCTTTAGTCATTTATGTCAGTGTTGAATACCTGATTTATACATACTTGAAGATCCCCCAAATCTATTGACATCATGCAAATAGTTTTCTCCTAGGTAGCCAGCATTAAACCTGATGACTTCAAGTTAATTCTTAATGATTGAACTATGAACAGTTTTTCATATTAATTTATTAAGAAGATTGCCATAAAGTAAAATAAAATAATTTAACACTTTCCTAACTGCCAAAACCCATAAAAATACCGAGTTTCGCTCTCATATTTGAATGAAAGTTACTTTTCATGACTAAGATGTGCCAATGATTACTGCAATCATCATAAAATTGAAGAAAGCTGTGAACTTAGATCTAATTCAAAGTCCATTGAAATCCCTGAATTAATTAAATTATCTTCATTGATATTTGGATCAGACCTGCTGAATATGAGGAATAATCATAAATAATCAGTATGAGAACAAAAATAAACCTGCATCTCATGAATTAGAGTGAAAGCTATGATGCATAATATGGAAATACATATAGGAAAAAAACCCACAGAAGTGGTAAATCCTGAACAGCATACTCAATCAGATCATTTCAATGATATGCCTGCTGGTGACCTTCCACTAGATGATAAGCATAATTGGAAAACATAATGCATTATGCATTCTAGCGTATCGTCCAAAAGCTCAGATTTCCCCTTTGCCCACCAGTCATTAGTTCATACGGGGAAATTTCATGGTTAATGTGCTAGTATGTGATTCTATACGTACTTAAAAGCCATGAATTTTACCTTAAAGTATATACCCACACTCCAAATAATGACTTCTGCAATTTGCAGATCTATTACTTCCCCTCTTCACTCTAAATGTTTACAATAGACAGTGGAGATTTCAATTGTGCTTCTGTCCTGATAAAGACAGAACCTTTTCCATTACCTCAAACTCTTTCCTTAGGACTCAGAATATGTCAGATCCATCTTTTTGTCTAGACTTCATCATCATCTAGAGACAACTTTATTCATGTCGGTAAGGTAATTTTCCCCATAACCAGTGTTATGCGTGCTGCTACATTTTTATGTATGATATGATAATATTTGTAGTATATATTTCTCATTCTCATTATTTATTTTTTCCCTTAGATTTCTACATCTTTCATTAAGTAGAGATCTACGAGTTGCTGTTAAATTAACCTGCCTTTAGTCATCTAGGTAGCCATCTAGCTTTATCCATTAGGTTTATTGACCTTTACTTGCTAGATAATTATACCTTTTATCATAATTCTGGACATTCTGCATTGCTCTTTAAACAGAGATTTCCATTTAGATAACCTGCATAAAAACGAATTAAAAAGTCAGTCTAAAAGAGAGGATTTAGAAAAGAGAGCTATGTCACAAAAGGCAAATTCTATCACGTTTGCATTAACTTTTTTAAATTACTACTTGGTTATAGAAGTCCACTCTTTGCCAATTTATAGCAAAACTGAGAGACTAATGTACAATTGGCAACATCAAAACCCAGAAAGAGCGATTCCTCTCTTAGAGGCTGTCTATTTATAGTTTCAGATGGATTCTAGGTCTGTGTAGTGAAAATCTTTACAGAGGATTGCTAGGTATGTTGCTATTACATTTTATTTCTTTTACCTTGAATGACCTCAACGTTTAAAATTACTCAACAAGGCCAATGATTACTTTACCAACTATAAATATTGGAAAGTAGTCATACCTTCGGAAGGGAGACGGATGTATATCATGCTGCAAGTTTTTATTAGTACATATTCTGAGAGTGTCTTAAAGATCTCTTTCCCTCATTTTTATCCTGTTAGATGTGAATCAGTTGCATGGTATTTAGTTATAAAACCCCAGCTATTTATGAGGATTAATGATTTAGTTATCCATTAAACAGCTCATGATAGCTACCGATTTTGAAATTTATGTATTTATTTGTGTTTACTGATAATTGTGGAAGTGATTTATTTACCCATAGATAAAATATGTATCACTAAGTCTACTTTATAAAAGGATTAAAAAAAAAACTTTTGTGCACATGTATTTATAAATATATAAAAAGAAGGTGCTGAAGGTAGGTGCTAAGGATCAAATCATACAAAAAAAAAAGAGGTAGACTGCAATCAAGTATCTTAACTCTGGCTGTGTACAGCTACGTATGAATAAATTTTATGTAACTGTAGAGACAGACCAATAAAAATTTACCTGGGCTACATTTCAACTGAAAGCACAAATGCAGAAACAACTATTGATCTTAGAAGTTAAATTTAAGTCTGCTCCATATAAAGTATTTTAGTCCCATAAGGCACTGTCTAGGATACTCATGATGTAATAACTTGGGCATGTTGTGGAGGTGTTTGAAAAAATTTATTTTTTGCCCGATTATATAAGAATCTGTTGGCAAGATGAACAAGCTATTTTGGCATTATCTATAGAAATTAAGTTCTGCAGTTCAGCAAAGACTTAGCCATGAATGTCCCTTATGTAAGTATTCCCATCAGTTTCAGTGGAACTGTACATATGCACAGTTTGGCTATAATGGAAGCTCTCAGGACCATGAATCTTAACATGATGGATATTCTGAAAAATCTATATTAATGGAAGCAATATCAAGCCTTTAGTATATCTTAATAGTTTCTTGTTGTTCATTTAGCCTCATATTTCATTAATCTGTAGTGTAAGGCTTCTTGAATTCTTTCACAAAATGTGGGCTTTCAGAAGGGCCATGGTCATTTTGTGTGTACCTCATGCAAGGGCCTGACCTTGTAAGGTACCAAATGTCCTCTGCTACCCAGAAAGACTATCAGCAGCTGGCTGTATAGTGAACCTTGCAAACAAAAGATCTAAGACAAGGCAATGTCAGTCAGCAGAGAGCCCAGAAAACTAGCCTTGTAGTCCATGGTATAACATTTATATTGGTAACGGTGAGTACTGCAGGGAAGGGAATGATCTGGGAAGAGTGTAGTGCTGCAAGGATACAAGCCCTGTAATTATTTGTCTTGGGAGTTTGCTTGTTTTCTTTTTAATGTGTCACATTTCTAATTTTTAATTAAAAATAACAGCTACGTCATTATTTTACAGTGACCTAATTGACATAAAGGCCAAAAGCATAAGTAAATAGGTCACATAAATTTATATATAGATATTAATTTTATGTGAATTCCTGAATTTCTGTGATATTGAAATTCTGTAAACTACAAGAGCTTCAAATGTTCCAATATCCTTCATTTATGTATGGCACAGAGAAAAGAATGGCTTTTCAAGATGCCAGTAACTTAGCTCTACAATAAAACATCAGTCAATTTTAATTAATTGAAACTGACCCTTCATGGAAATATTCAAGTTCAGTATTATTTACAAGGCTGAAGTCTGGTATTGCTTTAAAACTGCTTATTGGGATGTATATATATGTGCACATATGAACATACATATGTATGTATGTCTTATTTAACTGCATAGCAATTAAATAGAATTGGAGATAGAGAAGTTAGCTTCTTAGAAGGACTACACTCAATGAGATAACTGTGTCCCTGTATTGCTTTCTGCAGGATCATACCAACACTTTATTTTCAGTTTTAAAAAGAAACAGCACCACCTTGTATCCTGAAATAAAGCTACAGCTGTTCATAATCTTAGTGGCTATACAATATATACACATGCATAAAAACATAATTGTTCACAAAAAACCATTTTTTTTTGTATTAGAAATGTCAAAATAGAACATTACACCTTGAAGCCTTGGTTCATGACATATCTATTTTTTAGAATATTATTAAAGGGAGTTGTATAAGCATTTGAACTAAAGTGTGTTTCTTTTCATTACTGAAGGCACTTGAATTTTGTTGTTTGTGAAAGAAAAGATTAAGTTCAATTTGCATTATCTACAGGATCATACTACTCGGTTTTGTTATCTAAACAATGATAGATGTTGGTGAAAATGCTTCAAAAAAGGTCTGTATAAATTATTCATCACTATATTCATTAGCTGATACTTGCTCTGCTGTGCTTTAAATGTTTATCATTGAAAGCAGAGATAATACAATACGGTAACCAGCTGTCCACTACTGAGTAAGAAAAAAAAATTTTTTTGTATTCCACAGATGAAAAATCTGTTGTCCAAATTATATAGTGAAAATTTATTAATATATTAAAAGTAAATTATTATCTATGTGTAAACCATACTTAACAAAAAAAGAATTATATTTGTAATGAGAACTGTTTGCAACTAATCTTTCAAAGTACTTGTTAGAGAAAGAACTATTTCCTCACTTATCATGTGTCATGTTTGCTAAGAGAAGGATGGTTGGAAAACTCCCTTCAATTAGATACATTTTTTAGAGTATTGCATTAGTCAAACAAAATAAAAAATCCCTTACAGAAGTGGAACGCATTAAAATTACAGCCAAGTACTGCACCATGTCTTGTTTTGTTTCTTCTCCATTGCTTACAACACCCTGCAGAAGGCAGGACACAAATTTCCTTTCACTACCAATTTTGACTTTTCTATTTCTAAATACTGATTTTTCCCATGTCACTCATCTTCTAAACTCTAAGGGCAAGATCTGACTGCCATCAGAGCTGACTGAGCTACTGAAACAATAATTTAATTGTTTCTAACTCTGAGAAAAGAATGCAGGTCTAACCTGAACTATTGCTAATATTAACGTGTTAGAATCTCAGTGTATGCATCAAAAGTAGTTAATCTGATGACTATAAATACTTTTGGGCAAACTCTCAGGTACAGGATTTTCTGAAGGGTTCTTTTCGTGGAAACCTGTGGAATATGTAAGTTTGAACTTGAAGGAAGGCCAAAACACCTGGAATCATGATACCAGCATAACTGCCAAGTGTTGGCCCCTTTTTCAGAAGGCAAGGGTGGACAGAATTAATTGAGTAGGAATATTGCTGAGTTGGGGACATGCACAATGCACTAGGAAAAGAAAATATATTTATATTTCCTGGCTTGCAGAAATTAAAAGAAAACTGATGTGGAATATAATCAAACAGTTCGGCAACACAGGAGACCCCTGGTGAATTTGGCATCATTTATAAGTCATTCAGTTTGAGCGATTAGTGGGAAAGTGGTAGACAACATGAAAAGAAAGATTAAAGCAAAAAAAGGAGGCCAAACACAGTGAGAGATTGGAGAAGAAAAGGAGAAGATACGTAAAATCACTGTTGTTATTAAATATCACAAGAACAACAGTTGTGGCATTATCTGAATCAGACAAAGATTTCAGATGTTTCCAATATTCATTGGAACCACAGCTACATAGCCCCTTCCTGATGTTTTCTGTATTTTTCACTAGCAACTTTCTTTTGACATATTTCACATGATTTTATTACTTTGGAACAGATATTTATTTATTTACTTTAAACTTGCAAGCATTTTAAGCAGGCTTAAGCTGGCTTTCAGGCAACTGTTGCTTAACTGTGGAAGTGCTTAAATTCAGGCTGGCTCTCACTGCTCGACTTCAGGACCCAGTCATGAGCTCTCTTGTGTAGAACCACTTTTTATGAGCTGCTCCACTCCTATTTCCAGTGGAAACTGAAATACTACCCCAAAACAATACATAACTCTCTTCAATCTCCATAGAATCCACAGCTGTTGTCAGAGCAATCCTAAAACATCCCAACAGAAGAAAAACTTTCACCAAATATAGTGACAATAACTAACATAAAGAAACAAAAACCTGCCACACAGGGGTTTCTCTCCCTTGTTATATGAAAAAGCCAGAGAGCTAATATATTCATCATGAGAAGAAGGTTATGCTCCTGATTCCAGGACATTTCACAGAGTGGATCCAACAGCCGTTGAACAATATTTAAGAGAGTTAGTGGTAGATGAAAAATTTAGTTCCTTTAGAAACATTAGAAGGTTGCTATTAATAAGGCAGATAGTTGCTGTCACAATGGAAATTGGGTTTTCTGTCATGCTTTTTCATAATATTTTAATCTACTCTTTTTCCCCCTTTTATTTTTCCCAACAGCAATGTAATAGCAATGTTTTCTGTTTCTTGAAATCCCTAGTGTGTTGGACAAAAAATTATATAAAGCATGCAAATATAAATTCATCTCCAGGAGCAACTGTTGCTAAACAGGAATTGACTATGCCCATTTCATAACATTTTTATAAAGTAAAGAATGCAATGCTGATGGACTCGTTTAACCACATTGTATTTTAAACATATCATGATATTTTTAAAATTCATATTCAGCAGCAGCAGATCTCTCTGCTTCTTAAAAAGCCTCACCCTGCCTCTTTCAGTTAAAAATAGGAGATACAGGTGATATGTTAAATCCCTTTGCTGTGTATTCTTTCAGAATTCTTAATAATGACTTCTTCCATGTATGCAAAAGCATACATAATCCATAATGATGTTTACAGCATCATTAGTACTTAGTCATGATTCTGAGATTATAATTAAGCATTTCACTTCATTTTGGGGGGGTGGGGGTGGGGTGTAAATTAAACAATTTCTAGAACATTCCATGATATCATATAATCCTGCCAGTTTTTGGGGTTTTTTCCCAGCTAACAACATACTTTTAAGATTTTTATTTTATTTTAATCACTGGAATTACCTTTTATGATTATATTTTCCCAGTTATTCATAAATATTTCTTTATCTTAATAGTATTAATTAGCTAACCAAGATAATTTTTGTAGCAAACTACTAAATATAAATAAATGTAAGCACCATGTTTCTAATAGCCCGAACAGAAACACTAAAATTGTGACAGATATCCATTTATCCAGTCATTTTTTCAAAAAAATCACTTAAGAAAAAGGATGAACTACTGGTTCAAAATGGAAAACAAAATAAGAATATTCTGAAGCTGAACCAAGGATGTTACAAAATATTGCATTGTAGTGTTTAAATAGTTGCAAGTTAACTTGTGTTTACTATTTGCTTGTACTGATTACTAGTCCACATACTATGATAATGTTTGTTTCATGCTATGAAATTCATTTTCTTAACAGAATAAAATACACTGGTGGTTTGGGCTTTTTAAAATTTATCTAACCAGTCACTGAGCAAAGCTACTTATGCTCTTATTGATGTGTACCTTTTCAAAGAGTACCTATCCAGCTGTGGGCAGTGGCATATTCTCTCTCTTCTACTGGGGCTGAAAGCATGAAAGTTCACTAGAGGAGGGAGGATGAAAGAGATAAATGTATTTCATATGGTCCTTGTATAAGCATCTGTCCTTCCTATGTGATACTAAATCCGTAAAGGGAATAATGGTGGCTCCAGGTGCTCATAGTGACATAAGACACGAATTGACTAGGAAATACACAGGCCTGGTGAAAGCAGTAGCCCAAAGGAGCTTTATGCAATTGAAGGGAAACATCCTGCATGCCTTCTCAGTGCCTGCTCCTTGGCCAGCAGAACATGGTTTTACGGCCATTAATGCATATGGCTTCAGCTTCCTCTCCATGCGTGGTTCATTCCAACATAAGCACCTGACACCAGTGATAGCTCCTTTTCTGTGTTTTTCTCTACAGTGCCAGACACATAAAATAAAAGGAGTATAGGAGGAACAATTAGAAATTGATGCAACAATAATTGTCCTTGGTAGACATGTTCCTCTTTCTAACTTTTTATAAAGTTATTATATTATTAGTACGATTACTGTATGAAATCCAATCGTAGTGTGTGAGAAGAAAACATAAATACAAATTTGAAATTGGAACAAGCAGCTTAACAGCTTTCAGAGGTGTTTTCTCTGGGTTTGGTACTTCTCTCACATCAGGCTTTGGCAAGAAGCCCAAGGCCTGAATGGCTTTGTACATTTTATTTATTAAAATACTCTGGAAACAGATTAACTTCCTTTGTGGATTATTTAATATTGTTTCACCTGCTATCGAGAGGAATAGCATGCACATTGATGAATACACTGAAGGTGGCCTACTTTCAGTGTATGGAAATTATAGATGCCTGTCATTCAACTTTTGCAACACTACTGCATGAAAGATATATTTTCAAACTCCTACAGAAAAATTACAGTGGGGAGCTGCTTGCATGAGAAATCAACAAGCTCATCTTTTTCTCCTGGATTGGTAGTTGGTATTGCTTTTGGACTCAAGTTCTCTGTTACTTATTTTGAGTGGGGTCTACAATATGAATATCAAACTACGTAAGAATTTCAATTTAAGCTATAAACCAAAGCAGAGATGAACCACTGTTAGTATTTCTATTGGAAAGTTTTCTTGCGTTTCCCTTTTTAGCCTTGTTCGTTAAGGATACAGGTCTTCCTTCCGAGACATTAATTTCTGCTACTTGGTTGTCTGACTTTAGGTACACGAGGTAGATGCAGAAAACTTACAAGAAGCACTTGCATATTGGTGGAAAGTCTCTACTGACTTTACTCTCATCCAGAGATTAGCAATATTACCTACAGTGTAAATTCTAAAAAATGTAATGTACACTGCTGTATTTGGAATTATTCCAAAAGTCAAGTAACTGCCAAGCATTTGTCCTAACAGCAGGTATAGCTTTTATCTTTTTTTATATCACAGATAAATGTATCATACTTTGCTTAAGTAAAAGCAAAATTAATAGCCCACGGTGAATCAAACTTCCCTGTTTACAAGCAAAACAAAACAACGAACATGGAATGTGACCGCTAAAAGTGATAAAGCTGCATCACAGTAGTAAAAGATTTGCTCCTGGATGATTTAGAGTATATGTGTCAAGCTTTCAGATACCTTTTCACAATATACGTGCTGCTCAATTTTCTCGCTTGAAAATGCATAACCTTATCATTTATACACAACTGCTAGCACGCTATTGACTTCAGTTATCTGCCTCTGCCTTTGCTTCCTGTCCCTGGATCTTTAGGACCTTTGTCATCTAAATATTTGGAATTATGTCCTTTTTTAAAGGTCCTTGGTAATTATTTTTCTTCCATGGAATTCACATCCTTTAAATATCATATCAAGTCATACCCATTGTGGCTGCTTTATGTATGCAGTATATTTAGCTCTCATACTGCTTTTTCTTTTCTTCCCAGGAATCAATCCTGCCTGGTTTGCAATCATTTTAGTACTTCTCTCACTGAACTATCTACCTAGAAAACCTCTCAGAACTGTCCGTATATTTCAGGTGTTGAGATGACTGGAATTGAGCACAGAATTCCTGACATGACCTCGTAAGAGCTACGCAGAGATTTACACTTCATTTCTGCATGACTTCATGCTTTAGTGCAAGCAGGCAAAAAATCCCACTTGCTGTTCTCCCCTGAGATGCACTGAATGACTTTATCTAAAGTTTACTGTCCACAATCACCCCAAGGTCTCTCTTACAATTACCCCTTTTCAAGTTTATCCTTCGTATAGAATACTGCAGTTCACACTAATTCTTTCATACATGAAGGGACTGAATTTTCTAGAAAGCCATAATTCTCATCTAACTTCACTGTGGGTTTAGACATATTTATTTTTCCTTATTTTTGTATAAGTACAGTGGCTTCATACTGCCCCTTAACCCTGCAAAATACCACATGCATATTATAACTATCACACCAAAACTGGGCCCATTGTGGAAAATGTCATACAAACACAAACTAGTCAATAATTTCCACCTCAGTTACCTGCAATCTACACATAAGACAGGCTGAAAGAGTTACAAGTTAAGCTGAGTGTGGTAGGTTGATCTCGGAGGGCTGCCAGACACCCAACCCGCCACCCTCTCAGTCCTGCTCCTCCACAGGATGGGTGAACAAAATAAGATGAAAAACATCATGGATCGAGGTAAAGACAGGGAGATTACTCACCAGTTACCATCATGGGCATAGCAGACTTAGCTTGGGGAAATCCATTTTATTTGATTACCAAGTGAAATATATTTGAACAGGGAGAAACAAAGACAAAAATTAAAACATGTCCTTCAACTATCCCCTTATTTCCCAGGTTCAACTTCCCTCCATTCCCAACTCTTCTGCCTCCCCCAACCCTAAGCGGGGCAGGGGGATGGGGAGAGGAGCAGAGGTCAGCAAATACAGCACCTCTCTGTAGCTCTGTTCTCCTCACACTTTCCCCCCAATCCTTCATGGGTCCTCTGCAGGGGCTGCAGTTCTTTCAGCACATGGCATGGGGTCCCCCATGGGCTGCAGGGTGATCTCTGCTCCGGCACCAGGAGCACCTCCTCCCCCGACTTGTGCTCTCACCTCCGCGATCACAGTGTTGTTTATCACACTGCTTTTCCTCACTTCTCACTGTCTTGCAGTGTTTTGCCATCTCTTAAATATGCTTAAATTTTCCCATTTCCCACCCCCAGCCTGGCTGCAGGCCCGGCCATGCCCTGTGCTGGGCCCACTGGGGCTCCAGCTGTGCCCGGCATCCCCATCCCCTCTTCAGAGAGCCCCCCCCCGCAGCCCCCGCTGCTGGTGCCTGGGCACCCCCCCCCAGTACACTAAGAACCAGAGGCAAGCTAGAAGTATGAACAGCATAATGATGATGAGTGAAATACTCGTGCCTAGAGAATTTGGGGTAGGTTTTATTGGTGGATTTTAATCAAAAGATTAAACACAGACTGGAAGCAGGAAGAGGAGTCAAAGAGAAAAGCTAAGTCAAAGAAAGTCAAGAGAGAAAATAAAATAAAAGAAGGGAAAAAAAAGATACTTTAATGACTAGCTTGTGAAGAACTGAGTAGACAGGGTTTGGACCAAAATGTTAATCAGCAAAGGAGAGTGATACCTCCACCTCCTTTAAGAAAAGACAATGGCAAATTTCATCCTCAGATGTGAATGCTAGAGAAAGCAGGAGGTGGCAAAGTAAACTGGTTTGCATTCTTAAATAGACCAGCTATGAGCAAGTGCTTGCTATATAAGTAGAATAAATAATCTCCATTACAGAAATGTATGTTTTCCCTGCTGCTCTCCATCACAGTTGATAGCTGTTCCCTTTAGATTATTAAGTCTTTTTAGCCTACACATAAACCCAGGCACTTTATTAAATTTCACCTGTTTGTTCCCTTTTAAAGATAAAAGTAAATGTACTTTGCTACTATCATTCAAGTTAGTATGCCTATGTGCTCATGAACCAACCAGGTATTCCTTAGAAATAAGATGAATGCATCTCTAGGGGGTGTTCTCCAGATAATTAATATGTAAACTACATAGAAAATTGTATTACAATGTCTTCCAGGCATGATACTCCCACACACCACAAGCATTTTCAACAGTTCTTTTTTATTTTTCTTTGGTCCTAGTTCTTTATTACTATCTTCTCTGCTTGCTATCCTTCATTTGAACAAGATTTACTCTCTGGCAGCTATCCACTTTTTGGTTCTTTGTGCAGGCAACTTGAAACAGGTTTAACAGATGTTCCAGGCTTAGAAGATGTTTTTCGGGACTGGTTGATCTTCCCAGCTCCTCAGAGGTAGGTGTTTCCTGGATAGAAAATCATATAGGAGTATGAAGGTGTCCCAGATTCAGCTGGGATAATTTTCTTGTCAGTAGCTGGTGCAGTGATGTGTTTTGGCTTTGGTGTGAGAACAATGTTGACAGCACACTGATGTTTCTAGCTGTTGCTGGGTGACGTTCATACTAAGTCGAGGACTTTTTATTTTCTCAGAACCTGCCAGTGAGAGGGCTGGGGGTCACAAGAAACTGGGAGGGGACACAGCCAGGACAGCTGATCCAAACTAGCCGAAGGGTTATTCCATACCATGGGACATCATGCTCGGTATATAAACAGTGGGGGGTGGGGGTTGGCTGGGGTTGCCAGTCATTGCTTGGCGACTGGCTGGGCATCAGTCAGTGAGTGGTCAGCAGCTGGACTCTGCATCACTTGCTTTCTTTCCTCACCTCCCTTTGGATTTCATTCCTCTCCCCTTCTCCTAGCTTTTCATTGTAACTGTTATTATCATTATTATTATTGTTTCCACTTTATTTTATTCCAATTATTAAATTGTTCTTATCTCAACCCTGGAGTTTTACATTCCTTTCTCATAGTCCTCCCCATATCTCTGGTGAGGGGGGGAGTGAGTGAGCATCTGCATGGCACTTCATTACCAGCCAGGGTCAAACCACGACAGAAGGTAGTGAGAACAATATCGTAGAGCTGGTTTGTGTCGGCAGGCAAGAGTACACACGCAAACTCACAAACTGAAAAATGAAATATCTCACAGATGGAATTTGACTGGGAAGCCTGAAGCACCGCTCTTACTTCTGATCCTAGATTTGTAACAGGTATTTCGGGCAGTTTAATGATAAAGACCGTAGTACCATACTTAGATTTAGATTGTTCTAATGGCTGTAAAGAGAACAGTGACTTAATTGAACTAACATTTTTTTTCCCCTCTCACTTCTTTATGGAGCAGAAGTCACCTATGACTTTAATTAATATCCATATTTATTTTGCCCTATGAACTAACATAATACAACACTTTATAGTGGGGAATCTTAAAGTAATGAAAAATTAATTTTTATTATCCCATTCTACTGGTGAAAGAACTCAGGTATACAGCATGGAAATGATGCATTCAAAACCACACAGTAGTAGAGTAACACATTGAGGCATAAATGTGCTTAGGTGTAATTATAAAAATAATAACACACATCCAGTAACTCCTCATTGTCACCCACTAGAACTAAAAATAAAAAGAAAAAAGAAAAAAAAAAGAGAGGAGAGAGAAAAATCACTACTGTTATTTCATAATGCACTATCAGGTTTATTACACTTCACCTATACTTTTAAAGAACTGAGATTACATCAACAAACCATGTTTTTCTGGGAGAGTAAAAAGCTCAAGTCCACGAACTGGTAATGCATACCACAGTGCTACAAGCTATGGATGTAGTTCTCTGTGTCATGGAGGATTAATGGCATTATTATTTATATTCACTGTAATAGTAACTGTACATCAATATAATGGTGGATAAGTAGCCATTGGCTTCTTCATCTTAGACATTAAGGATGTTGTTTACCATTTCTCATTTTCACACAGTGTTGCTCTGTAAAACAAATAGTATAGGCAAAAATGACATCTTGAAATATATACGTTTATTTTCAAAGTACAGCAGGGAGACGGAAGGTCACTGAACAATGTAATTGATGGCAGTAGCAAAATGTTTCCTAACCTGCAACGTTGCTAGACTATGTGGATCACAAATGCCAAGTCAGATCAAAGCATAGAAATGCAAGGTAACACCCTCTGTTGTTCACATTGATTGCATCAAAGGAAATAGAATGTAAATTAGGAAAGCTTTGATGAATGGATAGGCAACCAAAAGAAGTACAATAAAGTGCTGGGTTTCTCCTTCCTAGCAGAAGCATACACTGTGTAACCCAGCTAATCAAAATGTGCAGTGCATATCTCAGCAGATTGAAATCAATTGTAACATGAGATAGCCTTTTATTTTATTCATCTTGACTCTACTGAGTGATTACTTTACCTTCTGCTGTTCAGTAGCTTTCAAAATAATGCACAACTCAGTGGACTTACTTAATGCTTGTGTGTCGAATCTTTACTACAGTTAATGTATTTACCAGAGACTGGCGGTGCAGAAGGCCACAGCCTCATACGCTTCCTTGAAGGATATGTGTTTTACAGCTTCACCAGAGGAAACTTTGATTTCTGTGCCTGATATAAAGTTTGCACGTTGATGGAACCACTCTTTATCCTTACAGTAGAGAGTGATGGCTATACCAGTTTAGCATTGCTGCCAACCAATTAGTGGAACACCATTGATCATGTAGTTTCACAAAAGGCCAACAAGCTTCCCACATGGTAAAACAAGAATATATTCTGTAAAATTTATGGCCAAATTACTGGCAGCTGAGGTGTTCAGTGAAATGTAGTCAATTAATGTGATCACTGTAAATCGTGGTCACAGCTTGCTGTGTAATTAACAGTTTATAACAAACATAAATAACAACACAAGTGACTCCGTTTAGCAGTGGCACGAACTGTTATTGATGGTCCACATACTGAAGAGTGGAAATGAAAACAAGACACATATACAGCAGAAAAATTGTTTAACCACTAAGGCAATGTTTTAAGCGACATACAAATGACAAGATAAAAAGTGGTAAGCTGACAGAACATACCAACCAAAGAAACTCTATGGCAGAAGAAAAAGAAGTCAAAAGATGTACTTGAATTAATGAACTGAGATACATTACTAAAGAAATTTCTAAACAAATGTCTATCACTGGTCTCTTGAGTTGTACTCATGGGTCTCATACCCTCCTGAATTTACTAGCCTTTTTTCTCATGCTCTCCTGAATTTAGTTGCAATCTATTTTTTTCTTTCCCACTGCATACCACTCAATGAAGACAGCTATCAAAATTCAGACTTTGAATTAGAATTCTATTTTGCTCTAATGAATTGAATAAAACTTCCCTAGAAAAATGTGTAGCTACTTTTTTAAAGAATATCATGTACAAGATCCAAGCCCCTCTATGAAATCAATATATTTTCTTGGGCAAATATTACTGATCATGTAAGTTAAGCAAGTACTGATTTTTCTTTTTCATTGAGGGAAGTGTAATTATGCCATTTTTAGAAAAGAACCCCACAGGTGTATCTAGTTTCATAAAAATTAAGAACCTTACAATTATTCATGGTAACCAGTTTATGCAAGTTCTCAATGTTACTTGTCTCCAAGTTTGTTTGTTTTTATCTCAGTACAGAAGGATTTTTAACTCTAGTGTAGAGTGAAGTTTTGAAAGCATGGGTTTGTAGTTCAGAATGCAAAAGTTCAGGGTTGTTCAAGCACAGGTCTCTGGTAAGAGTTGTTGTGAAGAAAGGTACAGCAAGTCCAACTGCAGGGTCTCCACAAACAGCTCTGCTTCAAAGCCTCAGCAAGGGTTTTCCCATTTTTTGCTTGTGATCTGCTCTTAGAGGAGGCTTTTGCTATTCAGCTTTAACCTCAGCTGTTTTGCAGCGGTTCTGCAGTTGTACGTGTGCTGCGCTCTACCAGGTAACCCCCTTGGCCCAGACTGTGACCCCCACCTGCACAAGCTGACACCTCAGCTTGACCTCAGCCCATTGTCACAACCCTGCCTGGCCAACTGGGGACTATGTGTGACCCTGGGGCCCCTCACCAGACCTGATCCTGACCCCTCCCTGTGGGCCAATGGCCCAGCCTGGCCTCCACCTGACCCTGTCCTCTGGGAGGTGTCACATGCCTGGGGATGGAGATGCCCCTGGTGCCCCATGGCTGTCCTGCCTGCAGTGCTCAGATGGGTGCTGGCTGTCAGGTGTTGCCCTGATGAACCCCAGGGAGCCCCTGGTGTCCGGGCTGCATGGAAATCCTGGCCCATGACACACCATGACAATTAGATTTAAAAAAAAAAAAAAAAAAAAAAAAAAAAAAAAAAAAAAAACAGCAAGAAGGTAGTTAAACATCATGGCAGGTTCCCTGTTATGCAGAGATACCGAGAGGCTGTTGAATTTCCAACTTCAGAGATGTTTCAGAGCTCAAGTGGACAAAGCTCTGAGACAAGGACATGCTGCAAACTAGAAGCTGACCTTCATCTGAGTGAGATGTTGGAGATGACCTTCAACCACACTGAGAAGAGACAAAAAATGTTATGTGTGTAAACTGAAAACTCCAGGCATGCTTCTTTCATGACCACAATTTCTAGCATCTTGTTTTAAAAGGAACAGGCAAGTCAGCAGATCATTCCCTGAGGTACACCCCAGAATCAGACACATTTCTCTCTTCAAGTGGAACTGTGTACAGTGTAGGAGATGACTCAGTATTTAAGTATAAATAGTTAGATAACTACATCAGGTTTGTAAGTTACAAACCCAGAGCAGGATACCCTAAAATTATCCTTTGCTATACCTAAGCCTTTTTGCATATCTGAAACTTAATGACTACCGACATTCTAAAATAAACTATAATTACTAACACACACAAATAATAATTAAAAAAAGGGCTCCAGAAGGAAAATTTGTTCTGTTTAAAATTGTTGGTGATTCTTTGTGTGTGTAAGATAAGATGTATGAATTAAATTCCTAAGAACTGAGAAAAGGAGAACTCAAAAAGTCTTAGTTGATAGCAGGCATCAAGCCCTGCTATCACGGATACCACATTTTATAATCTCCAGTTTAAAAACAGCTATATTTTTTCATGCTAGTACTCTTGGAGAACAGATCCAAATTCTAAGTGCTCCACTGGTCAGCAACATTAATCTAATTTTCAGCCTGGATTTATTCACAGCTAGTTTATATCAATCTGTTCTTGTGCCAAAATTATTCTTTAGTTTAAACAGCACTTCTTCTTTCTTTGGATATCCGTAAATTAACTCATACACCGTCTCAACTTTGCTTGGCTAATTAAGCTAAGCTCTTTTATTTAGAGGTAGGCTTTCCTAACTGCCTTAGCAGCCCTTCTCCTGGCCTGTTCCAGTCTTGGTTTATCTTTCTGGAATATGTCTGGTCAGGATTTTGCACAGTCTTATCAGGGTCTTATACAGCAGCAGTACCAATTCCCATTTTTGCTAGTTCTCATGATTCAATTCAGAATCAAATTTTGTGGCTTTACAACTGAATCCCCTTGGTAGCTCTAACTCAGCCTGTGGATCAACTAGAACACCTGACTATGGCCCATTTGCCATGTGCAGGCATGGTTACTGAGGTTAAAACAAAACCTCCTGCTATAGATCATTAAGGGCCTGACCTGGCATTTTGTGCTCTCTAATTTCATCCCTTTGTCATTACTTCAGTTTTTAAATGTATGTGATTTCCCTTTTTTGTTGTTTGTTTTGGTTTTTTGTTTTACTTTATGAAGACTAAAATATTCTGTTTTGATAATGGCTTCCAGTTTTTGTGTTACCATTTTATCAGAACAATATTGAGACACAAAGGCAAATATTCAATATGAAAGAGCTGAAAGGCATTCTCCTTGGAGCTCCTTCCAGCTGTCCTATCTTTCAAAGCCTTACTGATCCCAGAAAGACTAGTTCTACACTCCTAGTTCTATTAGTTATCTGAATAGATAAAGAGTTTTATCAAGTTATCTATGGGTTACTTTGACATGACGATCTAGTATTGATAATCCATATATAAATTGCACCAGGAGACCTTTAGATTGGGAATTAGAAAAAGTTTATTCACCAAAAGGGTTGTCAAGCATTGGAAAAGGCTGCCCAGGGAAATGGTTGAGACATCATCCTTTTTGGATATTGGAGATATTTAAAAGACATGTAGATGTGGCACTTAGGGACATGGTTTAGTGGTGGACTTGGCAGTGTTAGGTTAATGGTTGAACTCAACAATTTTTAAGGGTCTATTCTAGCATAAATGATTCTATGATGTCCTTCTGCCTTTACCATCAGGACTGTAATTATGGTTTTCTTTTGCTTTTTTTTGTGGTATATATTTTCATACCCTTAAGAAAATACAATTCACTTTAGAGTTCAGCAATTCTCCTTTTATTCACTTTCTGCTCCCAACTGCTAATTTGGTCTTTCCAAAGATATATTCCAAAGTTATCTTCCAGGTTTTTTTTTTCCTTACTTTTTTTCCCTCCTTAAATATGTATCATTGGTTGGCTAACTTCAGGGGACTCAGGAGTTCTATCGTAGTTGAAATTCTTGCAATATTATACCAATTAAGAATAAAGAATTGCTGTGATCTTATATTTTCCTGATGAAAGAGCTCCTCTCTGACCTCAGGTATATCTGTTTCTTCTCACACAAAGTTCTACCAAATTCAGCAAACATTATTGCATTTTAATTGAGAAAAATAGTAGTCTATTTTGAATAAGAGTACTACCCGTTTATGAATCATGTCTATAGGCACAAACCATCCATTTATTTTTGTTAGTGCTAAATGAAAGGAGAAAAAAAAATCATGTTTTCTCAAGAAAATGTAAAAATATGCCCTCGGTATTAACAGGATGTTTATCATTACATATTTGCCTAATGTCAGAAAAAATCTAAACAAATCTATCATTATTACATGTAGAGGTTTACAGATTAGGTCATCTGTCATAGTATGTAGTTGTTATAAACCAAAGGTCAGATCTATATCAAGAAAATGGAAAGTTTATTTTCTTTTCATCATATTTTTTAGCGTTTGACTTTCTTCAGTCCAACATATTTAATGTGTACTTTTGCAATATAATTAATCATGAACTAAAAAGTTTGCTGAAGGTACTATACAAACAAGAATGAAAATCAAACTCAAGAAGGTGGTTGATAAAAAATCATCTTCACATTCACATGAGGTGAGGGTTCTGTCCTGTAATGTTTAAAGGGAAGAGGAGGTATGTCAAGAGGCTAGAAATAGACAATACACTGTAAAAATATACAGGCAATGAACAGTGGCTTCCGAGTTATTGCAAACTAAGAAGAATTCATTTTTGCTATATGATAAAGGACAATCAATGACTATGTACATAAATGCCAGCAGACAACTGATCATGTTGCAAATCGAGATATATGTGTACTTTGGCAGATTAGTCAGCTGTTTGTGCAGTTGCTTGTTGCGGATGGGGCTCCAGAGGATTAATTACACGGAGGCAGCAGGCTTTTTAGTTACTTAGTTTTGTCTGTACAAGTAATTGACTGTGCAGCTATGAGCAGCGCATGATGCTGTGACTACAGTAACGACAGACAGCAAAAGACAGGTATGCCCCGACAACAGCAGGACTGGACAACAGGACAACAGGAGAACTGGGGAGCAAATCACATGCTTTCCCTGAGTCTACGATTCACTTCTGTTGCCCCAAGACAAGGTGCCCTGGTTAATTGAAAGCAGATTACATAAATGGAATAATAAAGAATTCTAGATGGTGCCAGAATCGTTAGTGTTTTCATCCAATGTAGAGCACCTTACGCCAGATCGTCAGCTGCAGTAAATTAGCGCGGTGCACCTACATTAACAGCTGTATGACAACAAATGAGAAACTAAGGAGCTGAGTTTAGGAGCCATGACTGTTTGAAACAAGCCCAGAGTATTTTATTTTTTTCTTTACTCTTTAATGGATACTTTTAATGAGGATATTGGTAAGCTTCTCTGCACAGATCCAGGATAAATAATCTCTTTATCTAAAAAGGATAAGCTTTTAAAAAGTATTAATATTATTATTTAAATATTTAAATAATATGCAAATGTTCCAGCCCACGGGGTCTAACCTGTTGCTATAGTACATACTAGGTACATAGGATGGACTGAACTTTCCAGTGAATTTTAACACACTCATAGTATAGGATGACACATCCCTTCTAAGGCTGCTCCTTCCTCACTGCTCTTTGGGTTGGCTGGCTTCCCCACAAAAAAGTCACTGTTGCTGCACTGCTTCCTTAATTGCAGCACTTCTATGCATTCTTCATCTAGACTCAACATATGATTTAGCCCCTGTGCAATTGTTTTAAAGACTTTATTAATAAAGTTAGAGACAAACAGGTTGTATATTGGTTTATAAACTTTCTGTAAGTGTCTCAGTTTGCCTTTCACTATTTGCAGTATAGGTTTGGGCTGGAGGACCCTTATACTCTTGGTAGTCTCAATTTGCATAAGGAAGTATCAATAAGAGCCACAGAAAAAGTATCTAAAGATCCTGAAAATCCTGGAGACACTGAAAATGACTGGAAGACAGTAGTTTTCTGGAGGGATAACTGAAGGAGGACAGGCATGCAGCAGACAGTGAAAAATTGCTGGATGTTCAAGTGATGAAATAGCAGTAATTCACTGAAGGAGACACAGGCTACAATATCTATCCCACCTGATGTAAGCATGGCTCATGAGTATTAGGCCCATAGTACTGTATTTGAAAGCAGATTTCAAATAAAGAAAAGAACTGGAGTTTCTGCTCTTAACTCTTCAGAGGCCAGTAGTATCTTCTGCAGAAGATATGAATTTATTTTCCTACCTATGTTACAACAATTCTAAAGCCATCATACCACAAAACCACTTGGTAGCACTTGGACGTGGACAGAAGATGGGCATGATGACAAGCATTTTGTTAGTCTCTGCTTTATTTAGTATGTTCACTAATGATATGACAGAAGCCATTTCCAGGTTCACATCTGATAGGATAACACCTAAAAGGTTTTAAAGAACTGTTCTTCCAAGATCATGAAATGTATCTGAACAAGATACGACTGTCACAGACAACTATGGCAAGAAATTGTTTTGAAAACAAATACCACACCAACCATGTTGAAATATTTATATTAATAGCCTACTTAAATTTGAACTGGGCTACAAATAACTTTTAAGAGCAAAAACTTAAATTAGTGTAACTAGGGAACACCCTAGATCAAAATTTCATGTAAAAAAAAAGCTAAAATAATTTCTGTTTTTCATCTCTTGAACTAGTTGCTGAATAATCAGGAAGGGTCAGTAGAGATCCAGTGTGAGAAGGCGGCAGTCTGGTGCTCTTTTCCTGCGATCCTGTTAGCAAATGCACTGTAGCCAAACCAAATCACATCACAAATAACAGTTTAATCAAACTGTGGCTGTTATCATAGGCACATTCATGATACTGTAACTACTACTGTCAATTCCCTAGGCAATCTTTTTTCCTAAAATTCATTACATCACTCAGTTAAATAATCACATGATACAAAAAATACCTCATTTTCTACTAGTCAGAGATACTTAGGTTTTACTCCAGTAACAGGAAATGAGAATAGGAGAAAGCATCGTTAAATCTAGGAGATGAATCGGCTTCAAGTTTCAAGTCCAGCCTTTTCACACTTCAGGTTCCCATAGTGCCTTTGGAGCAACTTAAAGATTCAGCATGGCGTTATCCAAGTTGCCAGAATTAGCCATCTTCAGGGCATCTGTGACCCCTATAACATGGTGGAAATTGCTACAAACGCTAATGCAATGGCCTCCACGGAAGTCTTCTTGCTTTGAGCAACACTGACTCAGAAGCCACTGTCTGACTCAAGGATATTTAAAATGTGTTTGTGTGAACATTTTCGACTGCTGGATTTGCCTCTATGAATTAGTGTAAAAATACTTTTTCCTTTGTCGTTATTGGACTAGTCTGAGCATAATTACTCCGATATGTACCACAACTATACCCTATGCTGCATGATATTAGGTAGTACTAAAAAGAAGTGAGAGGTTGGAAACAAGATTCTGACAATTTTCCCTTCCAGTATAAACTCTTTCTTATAAATCTCCATCAGCCTCTGTAATGTTGATCTCTATATAGCTTCAGCTCATGTCACTTCATGAGCTTGCTGTGCTATTTTTTGGTGTTGTCTTCTTCCTTAATGGACTGTATTTTTCTGAAGTCACACATTGAACAAATACAATGACCATTTTAAGTACACTTTTCTAAGCAAAAAATGAAGAACTGCTCTGTGGAAAGGTGAAGTAGTTCTTCAGATGCTGGCATCATGGACTGGAGGATCACACCACCAATTGTTCTTCTCTCAAAAGTTAAGCTACTCATTTCCTCCACAGAACCTCCTGAATTGTAGCTTCTGTGTACACAGTATTTCTGAACGACTGAAAAGCATGCAGATCACAAAACCTCCAAAATCTTTCATGATAATAACTCAGACTTTTGCATTTTCACATTGTTGCCTTTTTTTTTTTTTTTTTTTTTTTTTTTTTTCCCAATCTGTTTAAAATGCACATGATCTTTAGTTTGGCATGATGATCATGATTCAGAAGGTTATATTTCTAGTATGGCCTTGGGCCAATCACAGATTTTCTTCATTTTAATGTTTCTTTTGTAAAGTTTGTTCAAACTGAATGTAGTAAAGTTGGTCCTTCAGAGGCTAAGAAAAAGAAAGCAGTCTGTGCTACTTGACAGTATGTTATCAAGCATAGCAGAAAAGTCTGTATTTATAAATAAACTAGCTATACACTACAAATGTTCTATTTGCATTCTGAGTTCCTTAAAGTTTTGGGGTTGTTTTGGGTTTCTCTTCTCACTAGAGGAAGTAGACAAAGAATTTTCACATGAAGTCTGGCAGCAGAGAAATGAAAGCATCCCACTGCAACAAATTTCATTTATTTTATAGGCTAGGCATAAAAAGATATTATAACAGGAAAGAGATGGTATCTAATGTACTGTGAAAAATGTTAGGAAGGACAGTTAAAGATTATTCAGCTCCCTTTTCTCTACATCTAAAGGGACTTCTGCTGTTTTAAAGGCATATGCTTTTCCAGCTACTTCTTTGAATGCATTTACAAGACTGAAAAGCAAGTATAAAAAATATTGTGTCCAATTAAAATTATTTTTATATGAAAACTTTTTTTCAAAATTAGCAGCGTATGATCCATTTACAGGCTACACATTTCTAAAAAAGTTGTATGGTTTTCTAGTGCTCTAATAACAATAAGCAACCTACCATTTCACCTGGAAATGATAAATTTTGATTTCATCTTCCACTTTTTACAGCTACTAAAACATAAGTTCCAAACATTACTTCAGTTCAGTAACTTCACAAGCTGTACCTGCTTGAGTGTTGATCCTTCTAGAGACATTTCAGGTGTCTAATTCTCTTAGCTGACAAACTTACAGTGTCAGCTGCAATTTTCATAAACTGGAAGCAACAAAAAAACCTAATATCCTTCTTCAGTTTTTGATTACTGCAGCTGTTCTCAAAGCTGTAACAAAGTGAATCATTGAAGCAGCAAATCTACACAGAGACTGATGAGAGCTACTACAACAAAGAAATCTGTATTAAATAAGTAGGTAGTGAATTTCAGCTAGCTTTGTAGGTCTTGGCTTATAGTATATGGCATCAAGCATAGGGGCTCATGGTGATAAAGCATGATAATCATTAGAAAACTGCTTGGGAACGGTGACTGGGTTGAATAAGAGTAAAAATACAGGGGTTTCTGGCAGAAGACCTGAAGGGAGTTGGTTAATATTCTTATCCCTTCTTTTCCCAGGCCTGATCAGTTTTTTAGAGGCGTGAGGTTTAAGAATTTGCATATTATGAATTTTTACAATGTTGCAGATTCTTTTTTCTTCCTTACATGCCTGCAACTTCATATATATGATATCTTCTACTTCTGCTCTCTTAAATATGTATTACACAAAAACACAAACACAGAGAACACATATTTTTATAATGTGTTCTCTATGATCATTCATAAAGATGCTCAAGGGTCACATAAGCTCTTGGGAAATGTCTGATGGCAACAATCTCCCACGTCTGGAAGGGTGTCTTATTCATAATCTTGAAGAATCTGTCCTATGCCATTCCATGAATAAATATTTCAACAATTTACAAAGTAAGCTTAACAGAAGACCACTCCAAAGTATCTTTTAGCAGAGCTTAGAGTCCTGAAGTGATCCGAAACTAATTGTCTCATACCAATAAGTACTTAACTGTCTGGGGTATGGAACCAAACAGAAGGTACTTGCTTCATTACATATACAGGGCTTTTTTTTTCTATGGCTGTTAGTGTCTCACCCTTACCTATACTCTTCAGTGTAAAATAATTCTTAATATTGTTTCTTTTAAGTTTTAAGGAAAAAAAAAAATCTTAATTTATAATAATACTTTCTCAATGAGTTCAGTGAAAAATTGAAATTACCTGGCTTGTCCTAGAGAAAACTCCGGTGTTGCAATAAAGGGAAGTGGAAAAATTCACATTATTTAGTGTAGATAAACCCCACAGTATATTTCTGCTTACCTCAGATGCTTTACCAAATGGCTCCCTTTAGCATTAAAATAAATAATTCTCTTTAGTTAGTACTGCCAAACAGCAAAACAGTGAAACACACTCTTCCATGTTTTCCCTTATTACATTTCATATGTGTCTGGGAATGTTCCTACACCAGCTAGAGTGCTGCAATACACTGTACTTCTTTGTCTTTATTATTGGCAAATAGTTTGAAAATACTGAGCACTGAAGCCCCTGAGAGCAGGAGAATATCAATAGCCAGAGAAGAGCAACCTGCATGTTTGCAATACAAAAGAGGGATATATTGATTTGTGGGGAGTTCACCCAAATTAATTGTGCCAGCCAATAAGAAGACACCATCAATTATTTGTTTAGCTTGAAAAACATCGGTGTTATGAAAAACAGACTTCTGCAAACAGAGTACAACAAAATGCACACATGGAAGAAAACTACACAGTCAAGCATAAATAACTGTGAAGTACTGCAGCTGTAGAATTGTTTAACATGATTTTATTTCAGTAAACCAGGATAAAATAGGAGGAAGAAAGGAAATTAATTAATCAACAGGGAATCTAGTAGTAGGTAAAAAAATGTGTTTATAGTAGAAGTTTATGTATACATGGCAAGATAATTGTTTTGACATTCCTCAAAATGAAAAGAAATTAAAAAGCTGATGATGACTGAACATAGTGAAGAGCAAATGGCTGAAAGAAGCAGGAGCGATTTCCTATGAAAGGAAGAAAGGAGAGAGCCTTTTTGGCCAAAATCTACCATACACACAGCCAAAAGAGGCACTAAAGGCACTTTCTGCCTTGGAGCAAATGGGGAAAGACAGAGATTACTTACGAGGAAATCATCCAGGGACTACAAGCTGAGTTCCAGCTGTCTATGAAACAAGAACTGGATGAGAAAAAAAACCATGACATCATAAATGGGCTCCGGAAACCCTATGCAGATGCCAATAAAATAAAGACTGATGTCATAGACCGTCATCATATCCACTGCCAACTTTGGCGAGTGCTAGTACATACTGAATTACTGATCCCACCTTTATTGAAAGAGATGTCTGTGTCCTGATACCTGAAAAACAGCAAATTCTGTAAAGACAAGTTAAGCTACAGTAACAAAAGATGGTTTCAGCCACTAGTTCAAAAGCTGATTTAAAAGAGAGATTGTTTAATCTAATTTATCTATGCTATATTGCTCTTAAAACAAATCCAAAACTACTTGCAATTAAGATACAGAGGAAGCTAAAGAAACAGCTTGATATAGTTAATTTGTTCCTGGTTACTAATTTAGCTGAGCTTCATATATTAAGTTTTAGATTCCCTGTCCATAGCAGTACAACTCAAGTGCATCCATCTGTTTAATAATACCATACCTTAGCAGAAGCCTTGGATTTGGTGTGCCTTCTAAAGACAAAATTAAGGAATTTGATTTTCAAGCAGCTCAGTAGCAGCCCATCAACAGGAAATTAAGTTTCATAAAACTTACTCCTTTACAAAGTTATCCCTAAAAGTGGAAAGTGTCCAATTTCTATCATTGTATTTTCATTTTTTGACCTTCTGGATAGTTCTGCAAAAGAAAATGTAATCCAGTTAAATATTCTGTGGCATAAAGATGTATTCATTTAAAAGAAGACAAAACCACTCTATTACCTTATGCTATACTGCAACCAATGACAAAGGCAGAAAGATATAAAATATAAATTTAACATTTTAAAAAATAATTATTTTATTCATATAACTTTCATGCAAAAATCACAAAAGCTACTTTAACTGAGCTTTCTCCTTTGCAGAATTACCTTGACGAGAAATCCAATCATATTTTAAAACACCCGTTTCAGAAAAATCAAAAGGATTTGCAGTTCTTGAAATACCTCTGGTAAGTGAAAATACATACCAACTTTCCATTGACAAATGAAGTGCCTTAGAAGATAAAATGGGGTACTGACTGAAACTTAAAGAAATCAAACTGTAACATAGTTTCATATTTTGCAAAAGGGTATGTCTGTATTTTAGTCACTCAAATCAGGTATAGATGTAACTGTAAATCTGTGAAATAAAAATGTAACACTAATACCCACACATAACTACAATAAATTCCAGAATACTCCATTGTTTTCTTTAATAAAACCATTACTAATGGCAGTAAACAAATGTGTAGTCCTCCAGCACATAAAAAATGGATCACATGATCTTACATCTTATGAGAAAGCCATATGCCTTGACAGATCTTTCTGTTCTGTAATACAGCATGGGTATTGTAATATAGTTCCTTTCCACACAGCTATATCTCGCTATGTGTCTCGGCAGGCACCTTTTTTGTGGAAGATATAGATGAGGAGAAAATGATAAACCTGTGAATAGGTTTGGAAAAAATCATTCCTTATTAGGAAAAATAAGCTGGAACAGAAGTGAGAGGAGGTATCAAATTAACAGGCATGAAAACTGACAAAAGCAAGAGGACACAAGAGACGATCTGAACGCACAGAATAATTGACCAAAGGGGTAGAATCAAAGAATAATTTAGGTTGGAAAAGACCTTAAAATCATCAAGTCCAACCACTAAGTTGGCACTGCCAAGTCCACCACTAAACCATAGCCCTAAGTACCACATCTACACCTCTTTTAAAAACCTTCAGGGATGGTGAGTCAACCACTTCCCTCGGCAGCCTGTTCCAGTGCTCGACAAACCTTTTGGTGAATAATTTTTTCCTAATATCCAATCTAAACCAACCCGGCACAGCTTGAGGCCATTTCATCAAGACAGTCAAAACACTTGCTAACACCCAAGGCTACCCCACCACCTCTCCTTCCTTGCCTATCCCTTCTGAAGAGTTTATAGCCCTCCTTTGCAGCACTCCAGTTGTGCGAGTTATCCCACCATGTTTCTGGGATGGCAACTGTCATAGTTTTTGTGCTGCACAATGGCTTCCAGCTCCTCCTGTTTGCTGCCCATGCTGCGTGCATTGGTGTAGATGCACTTCAGTTGGGCTGTTGATCCTGCCACCTTCTTGGGGGGAGAAGCCCTAGTTCCTGTGTGACCATTCTCAGGTGTTTCCACGGTTTGTAACATACCAATAAACCCTGAGTCTTTGCTGAGGCATGGATCTCCATCCCCTGCCTCCATTGAGATGGCAGATCAAAGGACCTTGACATCACAGCATTCCTCAAACATTGGTGTGCTGCCCCCAGGTTTGTCTCTAGTGAGCCTGGGTTTATCCCTTTCTCCCTTCAGACCTAGTTTAAAGTTCTATCAACGAGCCCTGCTAACTCCTGCGCAAAGATCCTTTCCTGCTTTGGGAGAGCTGTACCCCCTCCATTGCCAGCAGGCCTGGTGGGGTGTAAACTGGCCCATGATCAAAAAATGCAAAATTCTGCCGGTGACACCAGGCTCAGAGCCACGTATGGAGCTGGTGGCTCTTCCAGTTTCTTCCCTCATCATTCCCTGCAACTGAGATGATACAGAACACTACTTGTCCTCCTGATCCCTTAACCAGTCATCCCAAGGCCCTGAAGTCTCTCATGATTGCTTTCAGATTTCTTGTTGCAACTTCATTGCTGACTACCTGAAAAATCAATAATGGATAATAATCTGAAGGGCTGTATGAAGTGTGGTGAAAATTTATTAAATTAATTGCTGCTTATGAAGAAGTATTTGTCTTTAATTAGGAATCATTTAACTTGGACAGTGAGTTCAGGGAGCTCAAGGACAACTTTAATGAGCTGGGTTTTTTTTTCCTGAGCCCCCTGAACGAGCAAGACATGAGCAGGACCATCAAGACAATCAATACTATGTGCAACTATGTCATAATGGTAACTCCACCAAGCTCAGGCACCTGGCCAACCACCCTGGCATGTGTGAACCTTACAAATCATGAGATAGTGCAAGCCTGCACTTAGCCAGAACTTTAAACTTTACATACACTAGATGCATAAACTATTTGTTTTTCACTGAGTATAAAGGCGGGCAAGCTCCGGGACTGGGCCAGAAGCCTCACCTATGAGTGGACTCGCCACTCAGGAATTTTCCCAGTTACTGACAGACTCCTGGCACCGGCTGCAACAGGGCTTCCCAGCCAAAGTGTGGGCCTGGATGATGTCAAAGGTGGGAATTGGTGATGTATCATTTTCTTAGTCTCTGTAATGCTTTGCGGTAATGATTTGATGCCTCGTTCCTACTGCTCTTTTATCATATTGTGCATAATAACTAGTACTGTTTCCTTTTAACATATTGCATGCTATTTTCCTTTACTATATTGTAATATAATAAACTGCATTTATTCTTATATTTGATTTGGAATTCATTTTTGGTTGGCATCCAGTCAGTCAGCAAAACACTAGGGTAGGAAGCTTTATCTTCACATTTTTATCCCAGGCCCCAGGGAGGCAGCAGACTTCCCCAAGAAGTGGGTCTGGTTTGCATATTGGACCTTCTGTTCCCTTCAGAAGAGAGCCTCCTATGACAAGGATCCATCTGTTTTTTTCTTCATGGAAGCAGTTTTGCAGCAGGGCATAGGCCGACTTAACCTCGGCCACACCTCCATGCTAAATGAAGCACCATCCTCGTTACTGTTCGGTTCCACTTGCCGAGCCTCAGAGCTAGGATGGCCGGCACCCGGGGAGGCAGGGTAGTCACAGAGGGGATGCACCTGCTGCGCCAGGCAGGAGCTTGTCCCCATTGCCCCTGTCCCTTAAGTCGCTGTGTTCGGCCAAGCGGAGAGAGGACAGGGAGTCCTCCTTACCATGTGTCCTGTCTGCCTGTTGGGTCTGTCCACATAAGGTAGGGTAATACAGAGCTAGAACATAAGGAATGTGTCAGACCTATGGCGCATCCGACCCTGCAATTTGCCTGCACTAGTGGCAACAGAAGAGATCTGCTCAAAATATTTGAGGGTGACTAACTAAACATGTTCAAGGAAAAAACAAAAGAAAAAAAGCTAAAATAACCTCATATTCTAAGGGGGGTGGGGGATCTGAAAACATTTTGTAGCTGCTTTTTATATTTTAATAATTCTGTACTTTCCCAGCTAAGCAGTAAACACAATTGTAAAACTATTGTAAATAGCCTCTCTTCTTACAGCTGCAGTACTGCTATTCCTATATCCCAAACTCTCTTCTGTGATCAGACACGAGTTCCACCATATCTGTAATGTCATCATTGAAAAACAAGATTCTACTTTAGAAATCAGCCCTACAACTACATCTTTCAAGGTCAGCTCATTCTATTTTATTCGATTTTCAATCCAAATAATCTAACTACTTTTGAAACTGAACCATAGCACATCCAAAACGATCTAAGTAGTGATGGAATTGCAGTGATTAGTTCCCAGTTTGGAGGACTAGAAATCTTAATTGTCTACATTAGGGAAAAAAAATATTCTTGCTTGTCTTTCTCTAAGCTTCACTCTAACAACTCCCGATCGCACCTGACCACACACAGAACTGTAATCATGGCTTTGTTCTGAACCAACCACATTGTCAGGGTATTGTAATAAATGTATAATGGTCTTCCATGAAATGAGAGTAAGTATAATTTCACGTGAAGAATCACGTTCAAAGGAGAAATAAGTGTGTCAGTGATTACTTTTTTTCTTTAGAAATGAGCATTTTATGCCATTTAATATGATGGACAATAGATATGGGTCATACACGAAAAGACAGGAATATGTTCTACCTATGTGCCTATTTAAAAGTGTGTAAAAGGTTATGCTCGGCAAGATGAACAACTGCCTACTGGCTGTTAAAGCACTGAGAACCAACATGCCTTTTTTCCTCACTCAACAGTGTATCTGATAAGCCTGCACGTTTCTAAATTAAGGGTAAACTTTCCTTCTTCGCATAAAAAATATCTACATTTAATTAAACACATTTGAGCCTGATAACAATTTTTTGTATACTGGTTGACACAATAAATATTTCATAATGATGTACTTTAACTTTTATACATAGATATGGGTAAACTTCAATGTTAGAAAAGTAAGGAAAACCACATATGTTACATTCTCCGTGAGTGAAAAGTGTCAGAGATTTCAGCGACAGAGAATTTTGATTCTTCTACTTCTGCTAAGGACAGTCCTGTATGTATAACCTGCACTTTGGTTTTATTTTCACAGAACCACCGAATAGTTGCAAGGGGCCTATGGAGACTGTATAGCCCAACGCCCCTGCTCAGAGCAGGGTCAGCTACAGCAGGTTGCTTGGGGTTTTTACCTGTCTCCAAGGCTGGAGTCTCCACAGCTTTTCCGGGAAACCCATTCCAGCATTCAAACACCGTCACAGGAAAAAAAAAAAAAGGGGTGGGGGTGGTGGGGGGTCATATTCAGACAGAATTTCCTGTGTTGCAATTTGTGCCCTTTACATGTTGTTGCTGTGTCCAGACATCACTGGGAAGAGTCTATTAATGAGAAAAACAAGGAAGAATTTTCCCAGTGGGAACAAGGAGATACAAAGTACCTTTCTCAGAATTGGAATGAAAAGGTAAGCTTTGTGGAGAATGAGAATAAAACAACACTGATAAACTAAATCAGCCCAAGAACAGGGCAGAGCTTAACTACTCTGCTTCTCGGTCTTTTGCTTTGTCTACCCCGTGCAAGGCCACAGCTGCAGCCTTGTCACTAATTCTGGGCACCATACTTCAAGAAAATTCTTATCAGTTGCAACAGAGCAAGAAGAAAGAAAAAAAAGAGTGATGAGAGGTCTATTAGCTAGCCCTCCCAGGAACGACTGAATGACCTAGGTTATTTAGCCTGAGGCAGAGAAGACTACAGCCAAAAGAGACAAATGCAAGATGATATTCACGATATACACAATGCATAAATACCTATTTTTTCCCTAAAGAGAGTTGTTCTTCATGCCTGTGGCAGACAGAACTAGGGATTACACTTTTGCATTGCAGCAAGGAGTATTTAGAATAGATATTAGGAAAAAAATGTATCTTCTGGAAAGGTAGTGGAGCACTGCGTTAGATGGCTCTAGAAAGTATCAGTCTCCATAAATGGAAACATATGGAAATACATATTAGGAGCAACATAAATATGGATCCCTGCTGCTCACAGGCTAAATAACCTCTCAAAATTCATGCAGTCCTATGAGCCCCTAATATTAAATTGCATAAACAGGCACTTATTAATTATACATGCATTTAAATAAAGTTAATCTGTACTGATTTAAAAATAAATTACAAAACATCAACTTATCTCTTGAAAAAATGAAATTAAACACACTGTTTAACCAGGGGAAGAACTGAACCGAATATGGATCTATACGAGTAAGAACCAAAATGGAATAAAATTCTAGAATTATATCAGTTTTTTATTAAGAGTTGAACTAGAATTAAATTACTCCCTGAGGAACAGAATAACTGGAATCCATTATTTGTTAAAGAATTAAAGCAACACTGCTGTGTTGCTGATGCTGACCCAGTATTTTGGGCTTCCATAATCTATTTCTTCCTAGATCTATGATTTATGATATCTGATGACTGACCTTTAAATTTCTGCCCTAACAAGCAGGTTTATTTGCATGCCTTGATAATAAAAAAAGGCCTTCAGGCCCATAAGTATTAACTTCTTAAGCATACCACATTGTCTCACATATAAACTCCTAGAAATTGTCACAAGCAACACTATTGGAAGTCTAACTAATTTCTAGTCTTCTAAAACAAATCTAATTTATACTGCCTAATGTGCCTTATTTTGCTACCTAACAACTATTTCTAAAGGCAGTAGAAAACTACCCTTCTAAATCAAACTGGTTTTTGAAATTCAATGCAGCAAAGAAAGACATAGTAGCATTTTTTCCTAACATGACCATGAAACAAGCATTCCTTTTAATTTTAAGTTTTTCAAACACCACACATACCAATTCTCTTTCTAATTAGAAAACATAAAGGTCAAATTTTCTCTTGTTATCTCTTAAGAAATGTGACATTAAAGTTAATGAAAGCATTTATTTAGACAATTCTTTATATAGAGGCTGGGCTTCTTCAAGATAGATACTACATATGTTGGGTCTGGGGTATGGTGGCTTGAAATCCATGTGGATACAAATACAAATGCATACACATGTGAACATTTACCAGAACAGAATATGACTCTGTTTTCTATTTAGAGATACCAAATTGTGTCAATGTCACATCAGAAGGTGAAGACACTGTTTTGATTAGATCTATTTCTCTAAATTATTCTAGAAGTCTATATTTATGTCAGTTACCGGGGTAGAAGCATGTCTGAGAGAAATCTTAGTTGTATCATTGTTATTCCCAAAACTTCACTTCTGCTGTTAATTTAAAAAGGAAGGAAATTAGGCTTAAAGCAATGGATAACGCAAAGTCATATAGAGAGATGAAATCTCCAAGAGCACCGTAGCAGGTAGGGGGAACTTATCTGCCATTATCATGATTGATAACCTTTTAAAATGAAGATTTACTCAAAAATACCAAAACCAAAGGCACCATTTTAGCTAGAATAGCAGGGTTTGAGCTAGCAGCTGCAACAGACTACCATCTATGTCAATAAAACACAAAAAGGAATGTAAAAACCCTACTGATTATTAAGTTAAATGATTTTACAGGCAGTGGCCTACTTCCCCTTGTTTAGCAATACTGATTAGGTAGCTGGTGGGTAACAGAGATCTAACAGTGGGGAGAAGAACCTTCACTTCTCTCTGTGTACACCTCCATCGGGAGGAGACTGAATTACACTTCTACAACTAGACTCACCACTTCAGTCCAAAAAAAGCCAAAACTGCAGCAATGTGTCTGACAGTGTTACCCTTACGGTATCAACTATCTTTTTGAAATTTATCCTTTTTCTTTATTAAAAATGTACATTTAAGAAATAAAAATGATAAAGATGCAAGAAGATGTTAAATCCATTGAAGCATAATAAATAAAATAAGTACCAGCACTAGTACTATGGATAATAAGCCAATGCCACTTGACACAACTGTTCAAGTACTTGAAATTATAACAACTGATTTCACTAAGTTTAACATTGGCAAAACCCCACGCTTTTCCTTAGTTCCATAAAAGGCTGAAGCATTTTGGTGAAATGAAAGCAAACCTATAATAGGAACAAAAGAAAGCAAAGAAACAAGTGATAATTTTCCCAAGATGCCGACCTACCTATAGAACCTTGAGCAAGCTGGAACAATTGGAACACATTCACCATCCTGGCTTCAATATAGCAGCAAATTGTTAGAAAACTCACTGAGGTTATCAAAACCATCAAAAGATGCACATACACTCCGTATTTAATGTGTCAGATTAAGACTATTTGGAAGAATGTGTGCTAAGAAATGAATTACTATTCTTTCTAACTGAATGAATGGGTTATGGAAATGGAAAGAAAGATAACTAGCACTTTTCACTACACTTGACCAAAGAAAGACTGCACTAGGAGAAAAAGTTTTCAGATATTTAGGTCTGTAAGACACTAAATACCAGAAGTAGGTAACAGTCTCGTAAACATGTGCATTCTAGATGTGACAGTGACATACAAACAAACACCTAAAAGGGAACTGTCAAGGTAAAATGACTTTACTTTCAGACTCCCACAAGTTCAGACAAACAGGTAGTACATGCTTTATTCAAGCAGGACCTTTGAAAAAGAAACTGTTGGTCTCATCACTCAAAAAGTGCACTCCTGAAAAGTTTAAAGTTACTTAAAAAATTATTACAGAGTTTACAGGAAAAAAAAGAGGCTCTTCCAATGACTAATTAAAATGACAGAGGCATTCATCTGACTCATTGGTTAGTCACAGTACTCTAAGCAGTAAAAATAGTGTCTCATTAGTCTTTTAAACATTTATTCCTTATTCTACATGAAATTGATACTTAATCACTTTCCTAGTGTACAGCAGGCACTTATTACACAGGGAAAACTTGGAGAATGAAAAGTTTATAAAATCTCTGTCAATCTCTCCTACATGTTAGGAATGATTCATTATAATGGGCCACGAGCGGCAGGGTGACTCTGAATGGAAGCCTGTAATTAACTTTGCTTCATGTTTTATTGATAGCATTTTCTGTTTTCTGAGATCTATTCATACATCCTGAGTAATGTGCAAGCCTATGGATCGTGCTGTGCTTAGATACCCTAGCACCAGGGGATATATGCAAAACTAAATAGATTAGATGGAAAACGTACCACATCCCTTGTGATCTGTATACACATTTAGATTCTCCCTTTTCTGTCACCTGTTTGATGTTGTTTCTGTCTCAAAGCACACTTAATATTTAGTATGAAACATGGAGGTCAAAGTTCTTTTTTACAGTGTTGGGCCAATATTTACTTATATCAGTCATGGGCATGCTAATAGAGAACAGGAAAAAGAACATAGTCTCCTTTAAAAACAAACATATCTGTACTTTGACATGCTATAAATCTTACACCTCAGAGCAAATCTGGAGTTGCAGACTATTTGCAGTTACAAAGTTGAGGAGAGATGCCTTCTGTTATCCTCGAAGCAAATCACCCACAAATTGGGAAAAATCTGTTGGGGTTTTGTAGAAAGGGTAATTTGGCAAGGCTAAAAACAAATCTATAAAATCCTTAAAAGACCATGGATTATTTAGGAACAGACAATGGGAAAGGCATTTGAAATCCCTCCTGTAAATTATGTTCTACTTCATGTAAACAATATAAGCAGAAGCTCACAGACCAGAATCTTCCTTCAAACAGTTTTGACCCTAGTCTTCACATCGGGTATCACATTCCTGATCAATTAAGTTTTGAGTTTTATATTTAGAAGGGAACAATGTCAGTAGGAATACATATTAGAAAACCCTCGTATCACATGATTCAGACAGTGGGAAATTAAAAAAGTGACTTAAATCTCCTCCTATCTGCAAATACATGTTCTTTTGAAAATTTGGAAACTCTAGTTCTAGCTGTGGCTATTTTTTCCCATTTGAAAGATTTTGCTATGATTTTTTGACTAATTTTTAAATAATCATAATAGCTGTTGCTCTGAATTTCTACTTCCCAACTCTGCTCATTTTTTTCTACAACACATATGTACCACACTTTGAATGAGATAGAATCCCTGGCTTCATTGAAAAAATTGCTTTTTTTTCTTTCTTTTCTGAGCTCCTACGGTATACCCATTTCATGTTTCTAAATCTCAATAGCTTCCTTAACTTTAAAGCCTCAGTCTGAGGAGGTCCCTCTAGTTTAAGGAATGAAGCAAATATTAATGGAAAAAAGCCCCACAGTACAATCACATAATTGACCCTATCTGAGCTCTTGTTATGTTAACAAATTATTTTGATGGTAAAACTGTGAATCTACATATAGGACTTCTGAGGGAAACGCATCAATGAGGAATTACTTAAGTAAGTCAGGCTGCATTGTAGACAAGAAAGAGAGAAAACAGAAATGCAGAAGCACAAATATATCTGAATTTCCGAACTATTGAGTGGTCAAGTTAGCAAGCAATGCTATCCCTTCAACACTACTTTTCTGCCTGTGCACTTACTCAAATTCAAATTTGAACAATGATGTAAGAAGAGGAAGCAAACTGACAGCTCTGTGTCATAGACAAATCTAAAATTGTGGCTATATGGGTGATTTTCTTAATTAAAACCAAACTGAGAAAATAAGTATTGGGTAATGGGAAGCCTTTTTGTCAGAAACACAGGTTATATTTTGGTTTCACTGATAAATCTGGAATATGAAAGTGTAGGCTGAAACACAATTCTGTATATAGGCAGTCACAGGCATTCAAAAAAGCATGGCTCATACTTTAAAAACTCATAGACCGATTTAATAATCATGACTTTTCCAGGAAATTTTACATGTTGTCCCCTTGTCTTCTTGTTCTTCAGTTTTAATAGCACATTTAACTCATATTTCTGATCATTCTTCTCCCAGTATGACAGCTAGATTCTCATACAAACTCTTGATTCCACGAGTTAAGGTTTTGTGACAATTTGCTGAAAAATATTACCTTGCAATTAAATCTCAAGACGGAAGGCATTGCTGCAGTGTGATGCTGGTTCCGAATAATTTTTCTTGATATAGTACAATCACTAGAGAATTTTTGCTCTAGTCTTTTCAATAAACACTTCCCTAGTTTGAAAATCTAAGCTGTTTACAGTAACTTTTTGATAGCTATCTAACAATAGCTCATCATTTCAAGCAATTTAAAAGTCACACAGGCATATATGTCACTTGTAGTACAATCACCTGCTGTGAGTTATAAAGCACTGAAATTTTCCACAGTGAAGGCCTAGTCTAGTTTTACTAACCTCTCAACTTCATGTAGTGACTCAATAAGTCATAGTAAAAGTTAGTGCTAGCCTGGTGGAGTAGGTGCAGGTTTGTAAACCAAGAAATTCTGCATCCAAAATTCTGCCTGTACCATAACTTTGACCTACACCTTTAAAATTACTTTAAAACAAAACAAAAAAACCCCTCCAAAACTTAGTATATACATATTTATTTGTTTTAAAATACTTTTGTATTTAAGGAGAGTTACAGCTAATGAGTAAATACTTTTCTCACATAGGCAATGTTAAACCAGATGCTAACACATAACTAACTCTCATTGGCTTGGGCAGATCTTAGGATTCCAAGACTCCTGCAGATGTACATGTCTACAAAGAGGTGATAAAACAGGACTTTTTCCTGTGAGGTCCTACTCTTGGTATCTCTTTCTTACATGAAGAAAAGTGCTTATATAAAAACTGAGTGTATAGAGGGAAAACAGTTACTTGAATTGATCTCTCATGTGCATCCTTTAAAATGCAAATAATCCTTTAAAATATACTTTATCCAGCTTTTTCAGTCTTCTGATAACCTTTCTGGAATGCCTTGAAAGCAGTCAGTCTTGCAGCTTTTCTATCCCTTCTCCAGCTCACAGCCTTTCTCTCTTCTATATATAAGAAATGAGGGAGATGCTATAATCCACTCCAGTGCTACTCGGTTGATGCATTTACCAATTACTGTATGAACCATCTTTTGAGAGCAATATTTAAGTACTGCATATATTTAGATGATATCATGAGATCCCAGCCAAGTCTCAAATATTTTAAGATTACCTAGATAACTTTCTTTTCTTCTTAATTATTAGCCCACTCCTTCTGAAAAGCATGGTCTGTAAATTAAAGAAATGCGATGGATGAAATGTTATTTTTTGCCACCATCAGCAAAAAGGTTTTCCTCTATGAGGCTGTGTCAAATAAAAAAGCATAGTAGGCCACTAATGGCTGTGACCTGTGGCAGCCTTGTTGTGCTGTGTAACTGAATTATTTACTTTTCTAAATCTCCAAGTGTGCCACTGAGAATGCTAGGTCAGCATATATAGTAAACAAATCACCAATCACCCAACAACTGCTATACTGTCTGCCTCCACAGTGAAAGATCTCTTCCCTAGCTTGAACTTTTGGACCTTGAATTTGACCCTGTCTGAGCTCTTGTTATGTTAACAAATTATTTTGATGGTAAAACTGTGAATCTACATATAGGACTGCTGAGGGAAAGGCATCAATGAGGAATTACTTAGAGTAAGTCAGGCTGCTTGACCCAAGCATGCAAGATCTCTAAATTTATTTCCTTCTCACTGTTCTGTATTGTCACTGCAGCTTTAATTTCTCCCTTCTCCTCCATGAAGCCATTTATACTGATTGCATCAGTGCCCTTGGCAATTTATTCCATATTTCTAGTATTCTTTGATGAAATAGCTCTGCTGGAATTCCTGTTTACTTCTAATTTCAGTTCATTTCCACTGTTTTTTCAAACAGCAGGTTACAGTTAATTAAAATAAATCTGAAAACAGATACATTTAATACAGGAAATGTTTGTAAATGGATATTTTCTTTTAGCAATGTTTTGAAACTCTATGTTATTAATAAAGTTGCACAAATGATTACCCTAAATCTCATATTCAGGTAATTACAAAAATAAAATCAACATCTGTTATTACAAATGCATAATGCCAAGTCATAATGTGCAGGTTAGGGGTTAACACAAATAAATTGGACATGGTACATAAACACAAAACAAATTATTGTATGGTAGTGTAATTACATTCCAACCATTATGTTAATTATAATTTATATCAATTCAATAATTAAAGAAAACAAGCTCTTCTTTGGGTTTTGTATTCAGATTCTTCTGCATACTAGATTATTCTATGCCAGCTAGGGTGGCACTGGACCATAAATCTGTCAGCAGTGCATGGTGGCATTATTTTTAATATGTAAGAGAAAGCTTAGTCTATATGATAGATTTGAAATAAATATTTAGTTAATTAAATTGGGTCAAAAGTATAAAGATAGAGTTAAAGAGGGCATAGAAAATCCAATTGTAGACTGTCCAAATAATTAAATTAAATATTTATTACCTTACAGATACTGACCTAAAGTGTTACTATAAAATGTATTTATTGCAAAATCAGATCAGAAAATCAGAAAAGACAGAAAATCCAATCATATAAACATATGGCTGAAAAGAATTTATAGAGATATTTATGCATTTCCTTATAGTAAAATACAATCTTAGCTACATTTCATATATGCAAAGTGAGAGATTTTTAAGAGTAGTTTAGATACCAACATAGATGCATAAATACTGTGACATGTGCCAATAGTGAGTATGAAGATGCTTTACCAGGACATCACATGAGTAGTCTCCTCTACTCTCACAGTTAGCAGGTTAATCCTAATATGTGACCTATCTTCATTCTGCAGATTAAGTTAATTACCCTTTGTTTTCTGTAAGAATGGAAGCACTATCCATGTCATCATTACAATCCTCTTTTCACTAGGATGGTAAAGAGATAAGATAGGCAAAGTTTGTTTGGAGATGCAATCTCTTTTAAAAAAAAGACACAGTGGGAAAAAAAACACAACAGACTTTGCATCGCTATGTTTCTTTATCAGGTCTGAGGAGATGCAGAAATATCTAGACCTGGTAAGGAACAGACAGACATGTTCTTGTTGCTTCCTTCAGAAATTTCTGCTTTACCTAGAACTCTCTTTAAATGTGGTAGCAAAACTTTTCAGAGTACTTTGATGCAGTCACATCAAAACTGAGGAAAGCTGAATAAACAGGAATTATCTACCATATCTTTGCATTTGTCTCTATTATTAGCGTGTTCTGACTCAGCATTTGCATCACCAGTACATTGGCAACTTACACTTAGTTTAATTTCAGTATTTCCCTCTGTAATGTTTCCACATACTCAAATACTCACTCAAGGTTTTACTTCTAATGTCTTATCTGGAACTCTGAACTCATCTTCACTGTTATATTTTCCAAATAACCTAAGTCACTCAGAGTTGCGATCTTATTCTTCAATATGCTTTCAGGTTCTCCCAGCTTCCTAACACGCACAGATTTTAGAAGTGTACAGGAATGTGCACTCTGTCTTTCATAGCTGTAGTTAAAAATGTTGGCCCGAATGAAAGCAACATCATGGACCTACCTGATGCAATCACTTTCAACTATATAAAGCTGAGGTTTTTAATTGTATATTTTATGGTGCTTTCATCTCTATCTGCAATTCCTAACAAGATCTTGTGAGCAGTCCATTCAATATCTAGAGCATTTTGTTGTTGTTGTTGTTGTTCTGTTTGTTTGTTTCCCCAGTGTTTTCCATTAAATCATGAGAACAGTGTTTAGTAATCTATGAAATGTTTTTCTTGGATGTTAAAGCTCCACAGAGCAAAAAAATTTGTCTGTCCCTGATACAAGCTACCAGTGGCTAATGTGGGATTCATATACAAGATACATCTGATTCTCAGACTCCTTTTCTCTGGACCCCTCCATCAAGGGCCACAGACGAGTGACCCTGGGCAGAGGTTAAGCTAAGTGAACAGGTCAGAAGCCACCACTGGACACGACATAAATAATTGCTGAATATAACAAAGAACAAAGCAAGAAGTTGGCAAAAGTTGCAGATAGAGCCATGAGGAATCTAGTTGCATAAATGGTTAAGGACAGGGGGGGGTGTGTGTGTGGTGTGTGAATTTCACGGTAACTCAAGGGCAGTAATGGCGATATTTCAGGGTGTGGAGTCTTGCACGGCCAGAATTACCTAGGTAGCCTTACCCCTGAGGAAACACAATATATTCCTGTGGTACTCAGCTGCAAATAAATTTAAACTGGAGTTTCTGCTGACAAAAAGAAAAGGGCTTTTACCTCAGTGATGCCATCAACTTCAGTCATCTTCATATCACAGTAATCAGGGGAGGTACAGAGGGCTGAATGACAGCACTCACTGTGCTGTAGAGAAATGGTCGTTTAAGACTGTAGCAAAGCTGAACACATGGTCAAAACTGAAGTGCTTAGGGGTTGTCATTGCTCAAAATCCGACAAAGTTTTCCTTCGATGGCTCCAGCAGTACTTCCCTGTGTCATTTGAACATCCTGTGCAGGCTGAGCAAGACACGCTCTCCCGTGGAAGTGCGATCTCACCAGTGACGGCTGAAGTGCAGTGCGGGAAACTGACCTGCTTCCAGCGCTCCTCGGACAGCGCTGATGGAGCTGGAGCACACAGAGGACAAACACCCGAGCTCATTCTCTACACATGATGTACTTCACCTTGATTGTATTCCAATAGTGCAGTGATGCACATTAAGGGATTTTTCAATTTTATGGCAAAACTCTACAGCAGCATGGAATGTTATGCTACTTACCTGCCTGCTACAGCAGGCTGTACAAATGAGCAAAGGAATGCTCTTAGATTTAATCTTATTTTAATTATTCATAGGCTATTTGCCTTAATTATTAAGACTGCAACAAGCATAAAAATGTTAAATTTCGCAAGTACTCAACAATTATTTTGTATATAGGTAACCAACTCGTAGACTGCAGCTGGTTTGGGTTTTTTTATTTGTTTGTGGTTGTTTTTTTTTTTTTTTTATCAGGGAAAAACTCTTCATGTACTCCTGGAGGAAGAGGATCAGGTCAGGGAATATTTAAGCAAACTGGACACAGGTAAGTCCATGGGCTCTGGTGGGATGCACCCATGAGTGCTGAGGAGCTGGCAGATGTCACTGCAAGGCCACTCTTGATAATCTTTGATCAATCATGGCAAATGGGAGAAATGCCTGAAGACCAGAGGAAAGCGAATGTTACTCCTATCTTCAAGAAGAAGGATACAGAGAACTACAGGCCAGTCAGCCTCACCTTGATCCCTGGGAAGGTGATGGAACAGCTAATTCTGGAAACTGTTTCTAGGCATGTGAAAGACAAGAAAGTCATCAGGAGTAGTCAGCATAGCCTGATCATAGCTTGACACTTGAGAAACTTCTATGATTAAATGACTGGCCTGGTAGATGAGGGAAGGGCAGTGGATGTTATCTACCTGGACTTCAGTAAGGCCTTTGACAGTCTTCCGTAAGATCCTCACAGACAAGTTATCGATGTATACACTGGATGAGGAAACCGTGAGGTGGACTAAAAAGCGGCTGAATGGCTGGGCCCAGAGGGTGGTGGTCAGTGAAACAAAGTCTAGTTGGAGGCCAGTGACTAGTGGTGTACCCAGGGGTCAACAGTGGATCAAATCCTGTTTACATAAATTGGTTACTGAAAAAAATATCTGAATTATTCATTAGTAACTCAGATCCATGTCCTGCAGCAATAAAATACTGAAATTATATTTACAACATTTGGTGCATAGTAAGAACTTTCCCAAATAATTTTAGCACCTTTGTAAGAAAGATAACCTTGTTTGCCTAAACCACTAACATATTTCTTTCTATAACTCCACAGCTTTTCTATCAAACGAAGGATATAATTGCGCCATCAACAAAAGACTTTAATCTGATTCAATCACTAGAGAATCCAAAAAGAATCAAGATTCTTGATGTTATTCAGATATCAAATAATGTACACTATGAAACATCTACATAAAGTAGGTGTCTTTATGTTGCTTCTTTTCTGAATTTGGGTCACTGGGTATGTGTCCCTGTTTGCATTTTCTTTGAATTTTTTTTCTTTCTCAGATTCTCAAGTGTCTTGATAGTCTACATTTTATTTTTTTTTTAATTACTTGCACCAAAAGTAAGGATCTTCATTCATTTACCCAGTAAAGGTGTCTGTAGCACTATTTTCCTGCTACTGATGTATCCTGGTATACTACTTGTCCTCTACTAATAGTCCAGAACAACTCTGGTCTTCCATACATCCGCTATTATATACCAGTCCTATATCAGACTCAAATATCGTAATGCATCTCCAACAGTACAAGCTGCCTATATTTAGCCCACTGAATCAAGTCCAAAGCCTAACTTCTTTTTTTTTTTCTGAATTATTTAATTCTTACTTTTCAACAGACTGGACCCTATGTTTAAGTTTCAATGGCAAAAAAAACCTTAGTATTTCTATTTGAGGATGTTTCATCACCAATTTCAGTTCTAATTTCAACATATTTCCTAAGCAGAATGCAAGCTAGCCTCCAGAAAATTAAGCCTCTTTGTCAGTAACTTTGCATCACAATCCAAGATTGCACTTCAACAAAAGCAGATGAAAGAAGTGGCATTCAATTTCTTCATTAAGAACACATGGTTTTTTTAGTTTGCTCAGCTGAGTGCAGTTGTAGTACAGTTTTTCTGTTTTTCTCTTGTCTGTTAGTACCAAAAGCTTAGGAGAAATGCTATCAATCTTCTGCATGGTCTTTTGCAAAACATTCACCACTTTGTGGTGACATGGAGAATATTGATATTGTCTGGGCTTATATCAAACCCTTTTAAAGTTAAGGAATCTAGAATATATGAAAACATATTCTCTTAACCATCTCCTATTTCAGTTGAATCTCATAATTCAGGTGAATTAAAGTATCTTGTCACTGTCAATAATGATGACATTAGACAAATCAAACCAAGTGGAACAAGAGAACAACCTCTTTCCTAGACTATGACACAGGACTTTAAGACATAATTCCTGAAATCCCACAGTACTACTAATATTAAAGGAAGTCATATTTCAGTTTCTGTTGTAGAAAATGAAACCAAAAACTGAATAATACAAGGAAAGATAATTCAACACTTGCTGTAATATTTTTCTTTTCTTAATTGGCCATTTTTTATTTCATTTCAACACTTCGATATACAGTCATATGTATATTATATATTATTTGATCACTGTTTTCTTAGGACAAAAAGCATAGGATTAAACAAGAGATATGTTCCCAGATAAACACAGAGATCCAGGGGAAACCAGGCTGGTTTTAGGTTTGTTTGTTTGGTTGGTTTTTTAAACATTGTCACTAGTGGTAGTGTCCAATAAGGATCTAGTCTGATATCCTTTAACAGCATTTATATTTTAGATGCCAGCTGAAAAAAAAAGCCTCCTAAGTTTTCTTTGTTCCCCATATAAATACCTTCCATCCAGTTGGCCAGGTGGCCTTTGCTGGCCTTTGAAGTCTGACCTGGCTACACAAGAAGCTAATGTACCTCTCTGAGGGGCCCTGGCTTACTTAGACTTAGTCCCAGGCAGGTTATTTTTTCTTAGAGCAATTCAAAATGTGCCAGGGAGGAAAACCTACTGCTGGTATTTTGATTAGACTGGGAAATAGTTGCTTTTTCAATTTACTCATGCAACATTCCTGAGTTCTTTCCTCCTGTAGAGCCTCTGACAGGAAAGGATCACAAATTAGGTAGCAGATGTCCTCTGACCTCCTCCTTCATAATAGCACAGTTGCACAAATTACTGCTAAGCCCTCCCTTAGTTACTAAACACAGAAGGTACCCAAATCCCATTCTCAGAAAAACCTTTAACCAAGGTCTGGCTACTGAGCTGGCACTGAGGTGGAAGAGGGACTCAAGTACTGAGGCTGGAAAACTATTTCTCCCAGCCAGAGCGTAGGAGGGAGATGACAGAGGACTCTCTACTGTAGGAACATGCCAACACAGAGATAACACTGAGTAGATGTGATTGTCCTCTCTGCTTCGTAATTCCCACCTATATAACGGGAACAAATAAAGTTCTTTGATGCGTGTCCCCTAGCAAAGGCATCAGCAAAGACTGCAGTCAGAAGGGAGATACAAAAGCAAGAAGGGAATGCCCCTGATTTTTGTACCTCGTTTCAGCTATTTACTGGAATTTAGACTTGAGTTCTTCCCCAAGGTGGTGGTACAGGAAAGCACTGCCCAGTTCAAACGCTGGGGCTTTATATGAGGAAATTATCATATAAAGATGATATTAATGAAAATGGCAATAGCTCCTAGCTGGTTTTCAAAGGAAGAACTTTGTACAGCTTCACAGCTAAAAAAGGTGACGAACACATATAATATTTTAGACATGATTAATTGCTTTCAAGGAAATGTTATTACTTGGTAAAGCTTGAGTTATAAAACAAATTGACTTCGGTATTCTTTTTTATTGTTAACATGGATCATATCAGCATCGTCCCATAATTAGTGGCATTAGTACAGCTGAAGTGCTAGAAAATGAACAGTCTAGCTTGGACAGGAGTGTCCCAAGCAGGTGTCACCGGTGCAATCTATGGTTAACATAACTATGGTGTGAATCCACAGATATTCTTATATGAATACTTTTTTTTTTCTTTGTTAATATAACTGTGTAATAAAAATATTCCCACATACTATCCTGTATTTTAGAGCATAAATACAAATATATTCCCCTGTTTTTTTTCTTCAGAAATAACTTTACAAACTGTGGAACAAGACTATCCTATATTATATGGAAACCCCAATGGCATGGGATTATTATTTATTACTGGCATCCGTAGTTCTTGTCGCAGAATAATTCTGAATTTATCTGTCACTGCAATGCCTACTAATCACCGTAGTTACTAACATACCAGTTTTTGGAGATAATAGTTGATTAGCCGCTGGCTGCTATTTTAAATGGGTATGTATGGTGCAGTACCGGTATGTAGCTGTCACAGCCAACATTACCTGCCACTCCTTTACCGTTGAGTCTACCACACCATTTACATTCTTTATTAGAATACAATTATTTGAGTATATATTGACCTATGTATTAAAATACTGAGTGAACATAGCCTACAAACACCAACATTAAATAAAATATAAGGTTTCAGAAAAAGCACTGTATACTGAACGTCTCAGGCAAAAAATTGCATTGTTTATACTTCTATACAGTTGTGTAGAGATATAACTAAAATGCAGATCTTCTTCCTATCTTTTGGCCAACATGACTGCTATAACATAATGTTGGCTATATTATTCTGCATCAATATACTTTCATTTTTAGTACATGAAATCTCAGCATTGCACTTACTCCACTTTGGTCCATAGTCAATATGCTATGAGAAACACAACTTACATCTTAGTGCCGAATGCCCTGGTAATTTCTTGTTTCATCATCCAAATATTGCAGAACTGTGGGAATCACAGCTTATAGGATTTTAAATTATTTTGGTGGGATTTTAAACTCCATATTTATACAAAAAGAATGAAAAATAACCTTTAAAATGAAACACATTTGTGAAGAAGCATAACAGTAAAGTGCATTAAAAGTTATTATCCTTGCATATCCTTTGATTTATTGAGTTGCAATACTAACCATGGTGACCCTTTCTTGTATTACTTCATCATTAATAGCTGAATTATCTTATTAATTTTCCTCTTTTGAGAAACACAGTGAAGGTAAATAATCTGGGATGTTTTTCACTATAGAATTTGTTCCTTGATTAAATGATGTGATAACCTATCATAAGACACGGTTTACATAATATATTAAGTCTGGCAGGATTAGCCAATGAAGAATAGTTTTCGTTAGTTTCTTTGGTTTAATTGTACACATGTGAAATCATTGCTTGCAGAATTACATTGGCATAAGAAACATGGTTTTTTATTTTTCACCAAAGGCAAAATCATTCCTAATGCTGGCTGGATGCACAAGAGAAAAAGTGGGGAATCAGAGGACACAGGAAGCCTGTCTGGGAAACTTAGTTTGATGTACTGGCTGCGTGCAAACTAAGAAATAGGTGTGTTCGTGTTTCACAGTCCTTACCCCCCGATGCCAGGTAGAATCCCTCACAGAGTGCACTACAGATCCATTCCTGTATACATACAACCATTTCCTTTCAGAAGAAACAAGAGTTCATAGGGAAGGATGGAGCATATCAAGACCTGAGAGCTGGAAATCACTCTCTGATCATCCAGTCCAGACATTCCTACTGAATGTGTAGGGGATGGTCCAAAATTCCAGTGAAATTGTTTCTCAGAATGTGCTGATAGGATGAAGCTTAAAAAATTTGTTTTGCATACTTGGGGAAAAAAATAGGATCTAGTGCTGCATGGATGAAAAAAGTGAAAATTAGGTTCCTACTCTGAATCACCTGTCAGAGGACCTCTTTTTAATTGATTCAGAGCAACAGCCTAAATGTAGGTAAGCAAACCTGTTCCCTGCACCAGGGTCTCCCTCACCACCAGCTACAGAGGAAGCCTAAAGGTACTTGGCCCCCCAGGCTAAAGCGTGCATTTGTAAATGCCAAGCCCTATCATTCTCTTACTGACATTTGACTGGAGTTTGAGTGTAAAGGTAAAATTTTAATGACAAATGGTCCATACTGTCCTACATTTTTGGAAATTTGTTGTCAAGGAATCAAGTTTGGGGGGGACGGGGAGAAGACAGACACGATGGGATGACATGGGACAACAACTAAATGCTTTCTGAAAAGAGTAGAGTGACAGGAGTTTGCTGGTTTATTACTTATGTTCAGTGCCTAAGGTTTTGAGATCCCGCCTATTCGTTGAAGATATATCTACCTAAGTCTGTTAGGTCTTCATGATGCAAACAAAGCTGACAACATAAAACCACACTGTTCTTTATGTGAGAACGCACTGTCTTTACATGGCATGACGTACGCTTGTTTGTTTTTTTCTTTCCCTTTGCACTATTTAACCTCGTGTTCTATAAGAACAACTATCTAATGCTTATTTTGCCTTAGGATCCCTATAACAGATATAAGCATCCGCTGTTGGGGAGAGCAAGAGCACGGGGGATGGTAGGGAGGAGACTGAGCTTTTTTTGTTAACTTGCTTTCTGTAAGTATTACCACTATTATGCTTTTATAAGTTATTAACGTTATGAAAGACATCATTCTAAAACAGAACAATGTGTGATGGTAACTGTGCCATTAAGGTCTCTAGTGGAACATTAATTATTGATCTTTGCCTGAAAAGCATCAGAATGTTGTATTAAAGCTGCACAGAACTGTTCGCCTTACAAGCACTCAAGTGAACTATGTCATTCAAAGGTGACGAGGTTTAGCTCTACTACTAAATTCAGAGCGCTCTGAGAACCGTAATCGAATTGCAAACACAGCCAAACCGAAACAGGGTATCTGACACAGATAACCTTTTTGTTGGACAGAACACTTTTAACTCATTCTCAGTTTCTTATTCCTTGTTCTTCTGAGTTCCCTTGCTTCCTCCAAACCACGCGTTAAGCGATAAGGGTCTGGCAGAGGGGTTATGCCTCTTTTTAAGTGAGTGGTGCTGCAGTCAGTTCTGTTATCATGCAGGGATGAAAAAGCCTTCCAGGTAAACTCCCAGATTTACAAGCCAGTAGCCCTCCCTGACAGGTGTTATACCGCAAGTAAACAGTGGTCTCCCTGCTGTGATAGGGGCTAAGATAAGGACTGGTGGAAGAACACTACCGAAAACCAGTCACTGGGAGAAAGCAAGGCCTCTTCCTGCTGCAATGCCACCAGCAAAGCCTCTCTCCTTGGTTTTGCAGGAATTTTGAAGTTTCCTTCATTACTCTGAGCTACTGAAGAGTCACAGCCCTGCTGACAGAGAAACTGTTTGGTGTGTTGTTTTTGTCATGTGGTGTCACATAGCACAGTCATCCCCCTCTAGTCCCTGCTATTCATAAGCATATGCCTTACTTTTAGCACCAGTGACTGACACATAGTGGGACTAGAAAAGTACTTTAGGCAGCTATTTTTTATCACCTATATGTGACTATACCCAATTTTATTTTACCCTTTTTTCCTTTGTCCTTCTCATTTCTGTCTCTTACAAAAAACACAGAATATTAATTTCTGTCTCCTATTAAGTTTGTGCTGACTTTGAGAGAGCATCTTTCCACTTCTGGCCATTCTTAAACCTAACAGACTACAGACTGCACTTTTCACATTCACAGAAGTATAAGGTAGAAAAGCAATTTTTCAAACAACATTTTTCTTACTGTAATTGCCTTTTGTCTGTCATTTTTCCTCTTGCTGATGGCCATTAAAAAAGGACTGACTGACTGATGCAGTGATGTTGGTCAAACCTGGCCCTAGAGATGACAGCTTGAGCTTCAGCAGGTAAGGAATCAGTCCATGGGCTGGCAGACTAATTCCCTTAATGTTATCGTCCTCAAATTACAACCGCTCTGTCTTGAGACCATGCTTTTATTGCAGTTTGGCAGGTTTTCAGACAAACCAGAACAACCTACAGCAGCAGAGAATCTAGTTCTGATACATGCCAGGATGAAAACATCAAGATTAGAATGAGACATCAAAAAGGAAATTAAATCACAGGTATACTAATCTATAAAAGGGTAACCCTTGTCCCTAAAAGGAATTTCTAACTCTATGTCACCTGCACAACCAAAGTTAAAGGTTCAGATTCTGGTGTTTTGTTGGTTTTTTTTTCTTTCAGTATTGACATGATTGCTGAGCAAGGATTAGGTAAACCTTTGTTCCAGAGGCTTTCCAAGAGAGCAAGAAATGAACAGGGAAGGAATGCAAAATCCTTAGGTCCTGAACATTAAGAATAAACTATATGAGGTATCGGATATAGACTATGAGCTATCTGAATAAACTGCACCATAGCAGAACAGATGTACCCCTTAGGTGAGACCACAATGTCCTGTCAATGTAGCTATGTCAGAAAAAGTCTGTGGGTATAAAATCACACTACCTGACTGGTACAAGTTGGCAAAACCTCTACAATGGATACAGCTGTGTCAGCAAACAAGCAGTTTTTCTCAGCCTGTGACCTGACAAAGGTGTCATGGCTTTAGGAGCAAAGCTTTTCTTTTGCTGCATATGAAGTATCTTGGCTATGGAGCACCGTCAACATTTTTATAACATAGTATATGGGAAAAATTTGAGATGTAGAAACGAGTGTGTTAAACATCTTACAAACTACCGTGTAAAGGGCATACATGGAGAGAATGGAAAAAAATCCAGAATTCATTAGACACTTGAAAGGAAACATAGAAGACTAAGAGGGACTTTCCAGCTACTCTAAGACTTGTCCCATATTTAATTTCATGATCTCTGGTGTCATCCACAGCACACATAATTGTACAATGAAGGAAAGCAAGATAAACTTGCTATTACTTTATTTCTAAATTCTGCTATTGTAACTCTGTGAAAAAACATGACTTAAATGCAGAGAGTTTCACTGAAGTTATTTCAAAATTAAAGGTATTCACCAGCTACATGCAGAAATGATATCAGAATTCATTTGCAAGGATTTAAATCTCCCATCTGTAAATTGACAGTTAAATCCAGCTCAAGCTGAAAACAGCCAACAGTCATCTTATGACTGTTCAATGTACTGTGTAAAATTACTTTAATTCAGTGTTGGACAATACCCAAATAAAAATATGCATCTTCCCCAACTCAATGAGTGACACTTTTACTGACGGTATCACCATTAAATCTTGTGTCCCCTTAGACAGCTCCTCCAGCAATTGGCCTTTTGCCTAGTGAAACTGATAGGTACCAACGTTCTAACAATTCAGCTACGTCCCCATTACTCTCTGCAGTTGTGGCTGTGCTGAGCATCGCTGCTTTTATTGGAGCTCTGGGAAAATTTAAGCCTTGCCCACACGGAGCATGTTAACTGGACAAGCATTGCTTGGTCTTTCAGGTCCAGTCTAACACACCCAGCTCCCAGTCAAATTCCAAGGGAAACAACTATTCAAATGAGGATGATACATTTAAGAAGAAGCATATTTAATTACTGGGCAGTCTGCCATACATCGAACAAATTTCCACTCCTGTAGTTGTTCCCCCTGGCTGTGCTTGGAAACTGGAAGTGTAATATCAAATCAATGTAACCAACAGAAAACACACAAATCCTGCATTACTAGAAGCCTAGCAAAATCCCTGAGACTTCCTTAATTTTACCAGTGTTTAGTGCTTAAAATAAATCACAAGTGGCATTTCAGAGTTTCCATGTAAGTGTCAAAAGCAAGGCCTAAACAACATCCCAGCATAAACTCGAACATCTATCTCCCTGTGTGTTTAGTAGTCTAATGCCTTGGCCCTCTGCAAGACATAATAATACTGGTAGAATATAAAATAAGAAAACAAAACAAAACAAAACAAAATAAAACAAAACAAAACAAAATAAAATAAAACAAAACAAAACAAAACAAAATAAAATAACCAGTCCTCTACCTCATATCCACTAGTGGGATCTGAACCAATATTAACTAGAATAAATGTCAAAAGTACATTTTTCAATACAGCATACAGGTAGAAACAGTGTTGCCAGCTTAACTGCCTTTATAGTGAGTGCCATGTATATTCTCCGGATTACAAACCAGAGGGCCACAGGACCATTTCCCTTAGAGAAATGAAAGGTATATTCTGATCAAAAAGTCTCTAAAAAATAATGGTCCCACACACTTCCAAAATGAAAAGGTTTATTCTTATGCTTTAACCCTCCTATACAATAATTCCTAAACTTCTAATCTTACTCCCACTGGATTTAATCTACTTTCAAGCAAGTGGTATTTACTGTCATCAAGACATATTTATTTAATGTTTTACTAGAATTTAAAAGATAAACATTACCTGAAAACCACTATAGTGGTTTTTGTTCTGTAGGAAGTAGTAATTTATAGGCTTCTTTAGATTTTGAATTCTGAAGCCATAGTGGCCTCTATTGTTGTCATATTAGAATAGCATGTATTGTGAGTGTAGTAAATAAACCACCTTTAGGTATTTTTCATTCTTTGAAAGTACATGACAATAGTCTGTAAATCAACCCAACAACCCAGCTCCAACTTAAAGACATTCCTGTGACAATTACATCCCCATGTATCCATCTAACATCAGAACAGTCACAGATATGTTAAGCTTTGTTCTCAACTGAACTTGGGTTCTGCTTAAAAAATTCTGGAGGATGCAAGGCCCGTAAATGTTTATCAATGTGCTGAGAATATCAGGAAAGTCACAGAAATTAAAAGTACTTTTTCTTCTTCTTAATCAATTGATTGCTTCTGTGAAGACAAAAGATGGAGTTGTATACAAATTTAGCCATCAACAAAAGTTGGTTAGATCTTAGCTTTTACTGTAGAATTTTTCAGTGATATAAAGACATCCATTAATAATAAAAAAATGATACTTTTTTCCAAACACAGTTTAACTGGACTTAAAATATACGATATAAATCTGCTTTTGAAACTAGGCCTCTCTCTGCCCACTGACTGTGCAAGAATCCCAGACAGTTCCTTTAGATGATATATCTAGGTTTTGGATGAATAAAGTTAGGCAAGATGAATGTCACCCTAAAAGATTTAATCTGAGGCCAGTTTACAGAAAACCAACACCATAATTACTCCATAAAAATGCCCAAATGCAATTTATATCAACACTTTATATACCTGAATGAGGTTTTCATTGTGGAAAAGTTGAGTAGTATCTAATTAATATCAGGTTTTGCTCAGCACTCTCAGGAGAGAATTAAAATGATGCAGAATTTCAGTTCTATGAAGTATTGAAGTCTGCTATTAAATACTCTATTGAGAATAGACTAAAACTCAATTCCCTTGTTCCTTTTCCCCTCAGGAAGCATGACTGATCTTCCTAATTCTCACTACTACAAAGTCATTTATATTCCTTGTGATTAACATCATTTGACAAAGTTGTTTCCTTTCCCAATTTTTGAGCCAAAAATAATCCCCATTATTATACTGTTGAACCTACAAAAAAAAGAAGCAGTCTTTTGCACAAAAGAATAAGATTAGATGTTTAAGATTTCATAGTTCACAGCATCAAATGCTATTAATATTCGGGGGGAATGAATATAATAAATATAGATCTTAGTAATCATATCATATCTGCAGGAAAGTGTGCAATATTTGTCAATTGACACTTGGAAAAATAATTAAAAAGAGAATATATTTGTTGATATTGCAAGCTTTAAAAATGAGTACAATGGGCTTTTTTCATCAATAGCCAAGGACATGATGAATGAACCTTGACTAACACGGACATACAATTTAGAATGGAGACAAGCCTAGCACAAAGTAATCGAAGATGTTGAGAGATCACTGCTCTCATATTTCAGTGACTGCAACAAATGGATATGGTACATGCAGTGTAAATGGGGAACTTGATTCATGATCTGAGCAGATCACTCTGCCAATCTCATATTTTATGTGGCTTCAAAGCTGCCAATTTTGTGTTAAATTCAGACTGTGAACTTTTCTAGTTGCTACTTCCTTGACATTTCTTCATCAGTTAAAAATAGTAACAATCAGCCAGGAGGTGGAAAGACAACAAAACATACATGTATGAGGTACTTCCCTTTGACAGATGTTTGTTCCCTTTTAGGTATCAGTGAAGAAAAAATTCAAGTAGCTTCTAATGATAAGACTAACTGGAAGAGCAATTCAGTAGTAGTGCTTTGTATACGTCAAGATATATGTTTGCCTTCTGTCAGTACCTTGCTACTTACCCTGAAGAAGGATCATATTAAGTAGTTAGATAAGTCAGTAGGAATGGTTATTATACAATTAGCATTACTGAAGCAAGCACTGGGGCTGTCTCCTAAAAAGTTGTTCTTCCTTGCCCTTCAAAGAACAGATTTAGTAGATGTGACAGAACCATAGAACAGCTGAAGCTGAAGAAACCTCAAAAGATCATCTGGTCCAACCTTTTGTGGGAAAGGGAACTTAGATGAAGTTATCTAGCATCCTGTCCAATTGCACCTCGAAAGCCTCCAGCAATGGGGACTCTACCATGTCCCTGGGTAGATTGCTCCATTGAATGATTTACCTGTAAAAAATTCTTTCCTTATATCACGATGAAGCCTCTCCTAGTACAACTTGTATCCATTGCTCTGTGTCTTCTCCATGAGGCTCCTTGAGAAAGAGAGCCTCCATCCTCTTTGCAGTTGCCCTTAAGTACTGAAAAACTGAGATGAGGCCCCCCCTAAGACTTCTCCAAGGAAAAAAGACCTAATTCCTTCAGTCTCTCCTCATAGGGCAGGTTCTCTAGCCCTTTGATCATCTCCAATTCCCTCCTTTGGACCCTCTCCAGTCAGTGCCTTTCTTGAATTGTGGGGACCAGAACTGGACACAGTATTCCAGGTGCATCCTGACAAGTGCTGCGTAGAGTGGGAGGATCATGTCTCTGCCTGTCTGCTAGTAACACCCCTGCTGATGCAACCTACGATCCAATTTGCCATCATTGCTGCAAAGCCTCACAGCTGACACATTTGGCTTCTTGTCCAGCAGGACCCCCAGATCCCTTCAGCAAGACTGCTCCCCAGCCACCGATTCTAGCTTTACTGGGCAGTTTGGTTATGTCATCCCAGGCGCAGGACTTTGCACTCATCCTTGTTAAACTTCCTACTGTTCTTGCTAGCCCAGTCTTCCAGCCGCTCCACGTCTCTCTCTAAGATGGCTGTCCCTTCTGGCTTGTACACCTCACTGACCACTTCAGTGTCATTAGCAGACTTTGTGAGAGTGCTTTCAATCCCATCATCCAGACCATTTATGAAGATGTTGAACAGCACAGGGCCCAGTATCAATCCCAGGGGGGGACCCCACTTGTGACAGGTTGCCAGCTTGAGTGAAAACCATTGATGACCATGAAATCACCAAGAAATATTACTCCATTACAAACTGAAAATAAGTAGTAAGTGATGGGGAAAATACAGATCTGTAGGTTATATAGCACATTACAAGAAAGGTTAATTTACAAGAACCTGCATCTTTACAATGTCTGCAGGGTATGTTGAGCAAATAATTTTTTCTGAAGATACAGCACTTTTTCCTCACTTTATCACTACGAAGTACTACAGTTGAGATGGTGTGATGATGACTTGATTTTAGATATGTACAGGCATTTTTATTTTTATTTTTTAATTCAGTTGAAACAGAAATTTTGAAGACAGAATTTATTGGGAGAACCTTTTTCTGAAAGTACTGAATTTCAGAAAATGTAATTTACTGAAATTACAGATTCAGAAGCCTGATGGTATAATTTCAATTTAAAAGAGTTAAGTAAACTTTTTCTGCCTTTTAAACCATCTTTAGACTTCTTATAAATCTGTGTAATTCAACATAAAGCATCTGCACAGCTCTCATTTCCCCCAGGTCCTCATTTGGAACAGGAAGGCAGAGCTAAGTTCAAATGCAACTTTGTGCTTTCGATGTTCAGAGGCTGCTAGAGGTTTCCCATCTTTCTCAGAAACTCACAGCATCCTTGGGGTTCTGTTTGCTATTCTAATAGCAGAATTAGGAGAAGACACATGGTAAGAGAAAGAAATAGAGCTGGAAGCAGCTGTTATGAAATCTGCTTCAAGAATTCAATTGCTTATACATCCTTACTCAGGCAAAGCCAAAAAAGCAAAACATATTTTTCACCCTGGCACACCAGCTGGTGTCGCTGCTATAGTCAATGTAACTGTACTGCTTAGAAAAACATGTATTAGAAATTGCATCATCAATGACAACATGAAAAAGGACAGAAATACAAATAAATATAAAAGTCTCACTCATTCTACCATAAAACTTGAAGCAACTGGATTTATGTAAATGAAACATAAAGTAGTCGTTGAAATAAGTTTCAGCTTTTAAAATGTTTAACCCTTGAGCATTTTCACTGTTATGCTATCTTACAATGTTGCTGGGGACAGTTGATGAGGGCACTGATTAAATCAATGTGAGGGTGGTGACTGAGAAAATCAGAAAGCAATATTGTCTATGCTAGATAAAGCCTAATTTCCAAACCTGTGTACTAAAGTGACCAAACTTTTTTTTCTGGTTTATTTCACATATCAGCATGAATGGAACTGTCCCAACATGTAATAATGCTGTTAGTGACATGTAACACAGACAAGTGCTTTAGCATGCACACATGCAATACAGATTATACAAGAGTCATATGACCCTGCCCATAGGTGAGATCTGGCTTGTGGACCACTGGCTGGACCACTCTGATTTACCTGGGCATTACAAAAACGCCCATTCCCTGACCTAATCAGCAATATAAAACTTCACACAGTCAGTTACACCATAGACGTGACTGGGAACAGAGATGATGGGGATTTAGTTGTCCAAAAAGAACAAAATTTTTTCTGATGTCCCAGCATACACTGCCTGGGTTCCCAGTGCTACCCCCGACAAGTACAGGTCTTCCAGTGGTTCTGCATCGTATCCACCAGCACCACGCAGCTGGCTCAGCCAGCCAAGAGCAACTAAAATGACAGTAACTTACTGTTTTCAGGGAACTGAGAGCTAAATGACTCTCCCTTAACTAATCTTGAGTGTCAGGTGCTACCAGAAAATCTCCAAGGCTAGCTCTGGTAAACTAAATTTGGCCAGGAAGAGGAGAGTCCTGTGTATGAATGCTAAAAGGCATGGAATGACCTGTGTCCATGCTATATGGATATACTGACTATACTGGCACTCAAAACTAGGGTTGTCACAATTATACCGTTTGTTGTCTTTGTCCCAGTATTCTTTGGGAAAGTACTGAGACAGGCTAAGAGTGTGCAAGGAGCATTCAGAGTGTTTAACATGAGATAACCATTGTTTCAGTGCCCAGGACTGATGCTTATTTTGTCCTTGTTTGTAAGGTACTAATCTACTCTATTTCTAAAGCAGGCAGGTGGGAAGAGTTAAATAACTCTAATGACACTTTCCATAGGTGCCCACAGAAAGTTTAGTATTTTACTGTCTAATTACTAGAAAAACGACCCCCCGATCCGTGACTCATATAAAGAAGGGTGATCATCAGAGATTCTGAGCACCAAAATATCCAACTGAAATAAACCCAAGCACAGTGCAAGGGTAAGCAGAAGGTGAGAGTCTGCTTCTTTATTTGTTATCTGAACAAGGACTTTTTCAAGCAAAAAGGGATAATAAGTAAAGGGGCAAGCAATAAACAAGAACTTAGAGAAACACAAAGCCAGTAGACGAGGGATAACAGAAAATGCCAAAGACCAAAAATCTCCAATCACTAAATGATAGGCTGTTAAGAAACTACAGACGTAGCTTTGGACAGGGCTGACCCAGACTTTTTAACTGACAAGAGGCAGAATACAAGAAAAATGTGGATTTGGGATATTTGAGGGTGTTCTGTGGGACTATGCAAAACTTAGAAAAGAAATTAAGGAAGGAGATAAGGGAGGAACAAGGGTATGCATTCACAACGAAACACCAAGCTTGACCAGATTATGAGCTCAAGGCTATGGGGGGTCTGTGATAGGGGTATCAGTTGGGCAGAGTGTCCATGTGCTGGTATTTGGGGGATTCTGCAAATGTGGAGTGCTCCTGTGACAAGTGTGCAAGTGCTGTGTGTTTGCAGCAAGGACCAAGCTGGACTGTCTGGTGAGCCAGGAACCCATGGGGCAGGTAAGAGGGATCCAGGCAACAGCATTGGCAGTGGTGGACAGAGGAGCCATGCCGGTGCGTGGGGGCTCCACCAATGTGCGTGTGCTTGTGAACCTAGTGAATGTCACTGTCACTAGCGAGCTACAGCATTAGCGAGTCCTACGTGTAGGTGCTGCTTAGGGAAGCACCTTGTCTGTGGCAGTCAGTGTAGCCAGCCTTGTCAGCGTCTCACGTGCACCTCCCTGTCTCTCTGGGTTATGCACTTCTCTTCTATACTGTTTGAACTGGCAAACAGTTCAGCTTGGGACTGATCCCCTGGGTCTCTGAGCCCCCACATCCCTGAGCTCCCAGGCTGGGCTGCAGTGGGTGGGCAGGAGGAAACCCTGAGCTTGGGGCTGCTGGAGGTGGCAGCCACTTACAATATCCCTTAACACACACAGTCCCAGAAATCTCTATAGTTATCTGAAAGAGCTTGAAGCATCTAACCTGAAATGTTGGCTCCCATACCATAAGATAGGCAAGATCTAGCTACACAGCCTGTTAGTTACTGAGCTGCAAATACTTTTGGAAACAAACAGTAGAGGGAGTGAGACGGTTAATTCAGTAGATCACTTTCTCAGTAAGACTCATTAGAGAGTTCTTGGCAATTGAAAAGCTTCAGATTTTTTTTTCCCTTTGATGACTAGTGAAATAGATGTTGAAGCCAGAGCTTGACAGGTCACCCAAAATACAATTTCTTCTATAATCTGAGCTAGCTGAAAATTTCCTACTCTCAAGGAACCACAGATTCAAACATAATTCAAGTAAAATATGTACATACTTGTTTTCATGAAAAGATTGTCCATAATTCAACAAATACTTCTCTAACCTTTTGTCATACTATTACAAGGTACTTAAAGACAACAAATATATTCTACCTCAGTCTGCTTTGTGCTGATGTAATGAAAATAAATTCTTCTACTCTCCTCTTGTAGGTTGTCTAATCTAGTGGGAGATTTGTCAGTCCTGTCTTGATCTCAGAGGTTCAATTTATCTTTCTTGAACATAACTGACTAGACAATATCATACCAGTATAGTGGCTTTTTCTTAATTTATTATAAATCTCTCTCCTGACACTATTTAGATTTTAATTGGTCATTTTCATGGTTCAATCACAGCAGACACTCTCAGCTACTAATCTACAAGTTTGGTCTACGCTTTATACTTTCATTTTCCCTTGGGGGCTTACTGCACAAATATTGTTATTAAGGCTGAAGTGCATCACCCCACAGCCTGTAGTACAACTTTTTATCTCAAAGCCCTGAAACATGTTTTAAAGTTATCATTTAAAATGGTGTGCAGCACAGCGTCTGAACCCTTTGTGGGTGAGAAGATCGTTGGATAAGGTTTTAATTTCCCTAGGAAAACCTACTTATCCTCTAGTCGTTAATGAGGAAACATTCCACAACAGTCCACTACTTCCTGAGGCCCCACCTTTGGGGCTGCGGCTTGGGTAAGTGAAGGTACCTGACTGCAGACTTGGCTCAGAGAGGGAAAGGACGTCAGGGTGCTCAGCTTGGCATTTCCCTTCTGCACAAGCACACCTCCCTGTTAGGAGCCAGGATTCAAGTTCTCTCTGGAGGCCAGATCATGTGAGCTAAGCCTTGTTGAGTATCATTTGCAGGTAATCTTAATTGAATCTGAATTCCCCGAGAAAGATTAAAGCAAGAACTATGGTGTCTTGGCATTTTAAATAGTTGTGCAACCTCAGAGGAGGAGGAAGATGATAGGTGCAGCAACACAGAAGTACAAAAACATTGCATAGTCCCAACAAGGACTAAAGGCTCACAAACTGGGAAAACAACTCTTATTTTATTGGGGGAAAAATCCCTCTAATTTTATTTAGCTAGTTTAATGCATTAAAACTTTTGAAGACAATATTTTTGCAGTCAGCCTAAGGCTGAGGTTAGAAGGAAGTCGGAACTGGAACCACAGAGTGACATGTAATAGCTGCAGGTGCAATGAAGGGACAAGGTTTTGTTCAGAAATAACTATACTCTGGTTCTAAAAACACTTTAAATTGGCTGAAATTCCTATCAGGACACAATAACATCTCTGAGGATTCCCATTTTTCCTAAGACCACTGACGCTATAGCAAAAATGGTAGCATAGCAAAGTGGAAGAAAACTCTTCTTAACTATGATGGATTATTGTTTTCAAGCGATTTTTCGAAAGCTGTTTATTCTCTGTCTACATATTCATATGACATGGATATAAAACTTTGAAATATAATTTTAGTCTTTATTAACCTACAGTAAATGTTCCTCAGGGGATATTTTAATGCTTTAGCATAATTTATTAGAGAAAGATAAACCAAAATAAAACCAAGTTTAATCTGTTCTTCTATTTACTACACTTGATTTGGTTGGGATAATTTAATTATTTTAATTGCAGTTTAAATAGCTATAATGATATAATTTTCAATATTCAATACATGATTTAGACTGTTTGCAATGGAATTTTGAGCATTCACACCAGCTGATTAAGCTATTTAACAATCAACAACTGCTGAGCATATTGCAGCATATGATAATGCATAAGATTTATAGTGCTCCTCTTGAAGAACAAAACAGACATACAATTTTCATTTCTGATTGAATGCTTATTTTTCTACTATATATAAAGGGAAAAAAAGATAATATTTTGTGTTGTTAAAATATGCACAAAGAAAACAACAAATTATAATGTTAAGAATTACAGGCAGGAACTAGGGAACCAATTTTTTGGGGAAAACAAAATTAAAACAAAGATCGTCACCACAGTTCATCTCATGTAAAGTTCAGAATAAGTTGTTTTATTCAAATAATAATGGTGGCATTTTTCAACTATAAGCCAGGCTGTCCAAAATAAACTTCTTCTATATCATATTGACTTTAACTTCAGTGCAACATTCACAGGGACCTTGCATTATCATGTCTCTGAGTCATTGGAGTTTCACCAGGTCCAACTTCAGAGACTTGGACTGCTGACTCCAGGGAGACCAAGCAGTGGTACTGAAGTGATAAATGCTTCAAAACGTCCCCTGGTTCTGGAGAGTGCTTCCAAAGGTGTGAGAATGCTATTCACCCATAGCCACCGCGACTTAACAGCCTCTCCTATTAGCACATATTTTAAGTGGTAATTCTTAAGAAGGAATTCACAAAAAGAGTGACCTGATGTGCTGGGGCACAGAACTGTCTTGTTCTTTCCTGCTACAGGGACAGAAGCCTTCAATAGGAAGACAGAATGGGCAATTTTGGGTGATAATGCTACATCAGAGCAGACGAGTCTCTGCTTGCAGCTCTAGGCAGAACCCTTGGTCACAGCACACATTGGTTTGGAACTGCAGGGTCCATTTACGCTTATTAGGTTGGTCAGGTATGATTTCCCCTTGGTGAACCCATGCTGACTCTTCCTGATGACCTTTTCCTCCACACACTTCAAGATGACCTCCAGGATGAGCTGTGCCATCACCTTTCCAGGGGTTGGAGGTACGAGTGACTGGCCTGTAGTTTCCTGGGTCCTCCTTCTTGCCCTTTTGGAAAACTGGAGTGACACTGGCTTCCTCCAGTCCTTGGGCACCTCTCCTGTTCTCCATGACCTTTCAAAGATGATGGAAAGTGGCTTGGCAATAACATCTGCCAGCTCTCTCAGCACTCAGGGGTGCATCCCCTCGAGGCCCATGGATCTGTGGGTGTCAAGTTTAAGTGATCTCTAATGTCACCCTCCTTGACCAAGGGAAAGTCTTCCTTTCTGCAGACTTCCTCTCTTGCCTCCAGGGTCTGGGAAACTGGAAAGCTGTCCTTAGCAATGAATACTGAAGCAAAGGCGGCATTCAGTAACTCCACCTTCTCTGTGTCCTTCCTCACCAGGGCACCCACCTCATTCAGCAGTGGGCCCACATCTTTCCTAGTCAGCCTTTTCCTGCTGACATACTTGAATAAACCCTTCTTGTGGTCCTTGACTTCCCTCACCAGATTTAATTCCAATTGGATCTCAGCCTTTCTCATCTCCTCCCTGCATGTTCTGACAATGTCCCTATATTCCTCTCAAATGGCCTGTCCCCTTTCCCACATCACATAAACTTCCTTCTCTTGTCTGAAGTTTGCCAGAAGCTCCTGGCTCATCCATACAGGCCTCCTTCTCCCTTTGCTCAATTTCTTACTTGTGGGGATGCATCAATCTTGAGCTTGGAGGAAGTGATGCTTGAATATTAGCCAGCTCTCTTGGACCCCCCTACTTTCTAGATCCTTCATCTATGGATTCCCCCAAGCAGGTCCTTAAAGAGGCCAAACTTAGCTTTCCTGAAGTCCAAGGCTGCAATTCTACTTGTTGCCCTGCTTCTTCCATGCAGGATCCCAAATTCCACCATCTCATGGTCACTGCAGCCAAGGCTGCCCTCAGCCTTCACATTCCTAACCACCCATTCTTTCTTTGTTAGTACAAGGTCTCAGAGCACATCTCTCCTTGTTGGATCCTCCACCACATGTGTCAGAAAGTTATCATCAACACTTTGCAGGAACCTCCTGGACTGTGTGAGCCTAGCTGTGTTGCCTTTCCAGCAGATATCAGGCAGGTTGAAGTTTCCTGTGAGGACCAAGGCTTGTGACTGTGAGACTACCTCCAGTATTATTTCATAAAGTATGAATGGTTTGGGTGACACAGTCTTCTACATTTTAGAATGGAGGAAAAGTGTTTAATAAATATAAACAAACACTTTGCAAGTAAAAATAGAGCACTGGGAAGAATAGTCTGACATTTTCATTTGTTGCGAAGTCTTAAAAGCACAAATGAACCACTTCCCACCCCACCTCACCCCCGAATATTATCATGAATGGAAATCTGCTTGATTCTGATGTAAGGGAAGTGTGGTTGTAGTTTAGTTACAGTTCTTGGTCTCAAGCACCACCTAACCCAGGTTTATTATAATCCAGTAATTCTAAAACCATTGGATATCATCAGTCCATCTGTGGCTCTTTTCAGGGATTAGTTAAACTAAACATTTTGGGAACCACGTAACAGAGAACTGGAAGAGCATTAATCTATTAATCTCTCTTATTTCAACCAAAAAGCACTTGAATTCACAGATGCAATGAAATTTTGTACTAAAATTGTCTTTTTGTAGTAACCTCTAAATGTTTATTTTTAGCTTATCTTGAACAGAACAATCCTGAGTAGCATGTATATTTAATCTGAACTGGTGCTGCACCAAGCATATTAATTAGGATTCTTCCTTATCTTTCAGAAGAATATTACATATTTTATGCAGTGTTATTCCTCCTCTGCACAGCTCCAAATAAATTGAGGGTGCCAACATACCATTCACTTCAGCAAAACTTCACATAATTAAAAGTGCATAGAAATATTGCAACAGAAAGCCAGTACACTGGAGTCCCAGGAATTAAAATATAAATGTTACAACTTCATTCTCATACTCCTAGAACACCAAAGCAGTGACTATGGCTCTTAGCAAAAACCTAAACCCATTCTGTCTATCCACAATCCATACCCCAAGCAAACTTAATTGGATCATTGTTCTGGAATCAAAGGAAAATTTTCAGCAGATATATCCTGCCCTATCAAGTATTTTACAGACCCAGTTATTATAAAGTCTTTATTACTTCCTTTTGTTAAATAAAGCAACAAATAACTTTATTGATAATGTCAATAAGGTGTCACTGTTTTGAAGTAAAGGTCCACTTAAAAGCAAAACCTTTGCCGACTAATTTCTTGCCACCACTTTCAAATTAAAATACAGTGACTTTCCCATCAACAATATATGTGAATAAAATATATCCCAGACTTGCGGACACTATAATTAGAGGTGGAGTCCTAAAGGTGCATCAGTGGATGCAGAGACAAAAGAAAAAAAAAATCCCGTAATTTTGAAAATAATCTTAAAATTCTTTGATTTGCAGCTCCACACCAGAATCTAAGTGGAGTCTGATGAATTTGAGTGCAGGGTTTAAAAATTAAAGTCAAACTCAAGCATTCCTGGGTAAAAAAAGTTTTCCCCGAACACTTTGTAAACGAAACCACTAGAGGGCAAAACATGCATTGCTAAAAGCACGAGCCAGGCACCCTTAAATGGAGAAAAGTAACAGAAGTGAAAAGTCCCCCCAGATAACCATTTTTTTTTCTTTCCCCGGCCCGCGCCCCGAGAATTAAACAGAAGCTTGTAATCAAAATATCGATTTATAACACAATCATTGTCCCTTAACCTGTGTCTCTGAAAGGCAATCATTGGATGATGTTTCTCATGAGGTCACGTCTATGCTGTTGCTGCTTCTTTCTCATTTCTAAAAACAGCTACTTTCTGTAAACATTTAGGTGTTCTCTAAAACTTTTGGTTTAGGATATTTGGAAATAACAGAAATATTAACCTGCTTAGGCCTGCAAATTTACCAAAGTGAGGAAAAAAGATAACTAGAAAGACACAAGAGTGACGCTTTTGTTTAGCACTTTCATTTGGCCAGCTGCACCAGTAAGTATACACTGCACTTTCCCAAAGATCCAGCTGTACAGCTAAGTTGCATTTATGACCTCTGTTTGCTTTAGTAATAGAGCTCTTCACAGTCATCAGTGTGTCTATCCACAAAATCCTTAAGGAGGTAGTGTTCTCAAGAACTTCCAAGAGGGAAATTAAAATCTGAGACCAAAATGACATAGGGACAGAGTTATTAAAGCTGTTACAAAATTCAACTTCTAGGCATCTTTCTCTCTAGCTGAATTACAGCCACGAGTTAGGGGGGCAGGCATCACACAGAGTACATGGGGAAAGTCTGATGCTGAAAGGTAGAACCATGTACCAGCACGTGCTGAGGGCTGCCTGGCTGCAAAGCAGCTCTGCAGAAAAGTACCTGGGGTTCTGGTGGAGTCAGAAGTGTGCCCTTGTCATGAGTAAAGTGAACAGCATCCTGGGCTGGAGCAGGCACAGCATTGCCAGCAGGCTGAGGGAGATGAATCTTCCCTTCTACTCAGCACTGGTGAGGCCAAACCTGGAGTGCTGTGCATCCAGTTCTGGGCTCCCCAGTACAAGAGAGATACATTTTTACAAGACTGAGTCCACTGAAGGGTCAATAAGATGATTAAGGGACTGGGGAATCTCTCCTACGAGGAAAGGCTGAGACAGCTGGGACTGTTCAGCCTGGAGAAGGAAAAGCCCAGGGGATCTCATCAATGCATATAAACATCTGGAGGGAGGGTGTAAAGAAGATACAGCCAGGCTCTTTCCAGTGGTGCCCAGTGAGAGGACCAGAGGCAACGGGCACAAACTGAAACACAGGAGGTTCCCCCTGAACATCAGGAAACACTTTTATACTGTGAGGGTAACCAAGCACTGGCACAGGTTGGACAAAGAGGTTGTGGAGTCTCCATCATTGAAGATATTAAAAAGCCACCTGGACATGGTACCGGGCAGCCTGCTCTAGGTGTCCTTGCTTGAGCAGGGGGGTTGGACAAGATCACCTCCAGAGGTCCCTTCCAAACTCAACCAGCCTGTGATTCTGTGATCAACAGAGAGGCGCAGATGTGTACAGTCACTGTGTTCTCAGCTGGCCAGATATAAACGACCTTGTGATGTGAAGATACATAACCTTGTTTTTGAGATCTAGAAGACTACACCACAAAGTGCAAATGTTGAGGTGGAGACAAGGTATAATAAATGGCTTCATAACTAAATAGATAGTTTTCTTCAGTTTTTAGCAGAGCATGACACTGACCTTGCAGATAAGAGTAAGTCAAATAAGAGAAACTAAAAGATACTGTAACAGAAGTGAAAGCAGATCTCAAGGAACCCAACATTTCCAAATTACAAGCACCAGGCGAACTCCATCTCAGGACTGTGGAGGAACTGCTAAATGAAGTTGCAGGCCAGATAGCATGTATTCAAGACAGCTTCCATAAGGGGAGGGAATAATTCTGAAGAATAGGAAAAGATATTACTTGTATTCAAGAGAAAAGAATAGCCCAATAAGTACAGACTTTTTCATATGACACGACACATTTTTGCATCTATCTTCAGACTCACTTTTGTTTGTTAAAAAGAGTTAAATGTAACATGAGCTTCTATGAATTTATTTCCCACAGTAGGGTAATGAAGTAAAAGCTCATCCATCTGGTGTCTAACATGGACACTCTGAAATATAGTAGCTTACCTAAAGAAGAGAACGAATAATAGAAGTCTAACTTGAGCAAGGAATTGGCCTAACAGGAGAGAACACCAGACAGGATTAACCAGGAAACTCCTGCGCTGGGGTGACTGATTGGGGAAGCAACAAGTGGCTTTGGGCTTGATCTCTTTACAAATTTCCATTGCTAGAAAAGGAGCTCTCATCACAAAAGATAGGAGACACTGTTAACAAAACACAGCGGTGAATGACCTGAAGGACCATGCTAGTGGATATTTAGAAATACTAAATACATGGCTGTGCACTCAGTAATTAAAACTATTTAAATTAAAACTTATTTTTAATTCTAAATTTATTCCTATAACATGAAAGCAGAAAGACCTGATCATATTTGTTGATCACAGGTTAACTAATGTGCTATTAACATGATACAACTATCTAAAAGGCAAACGAAACACTGGCACATCATCATCAAGAATATGGTGACTGTCAAGCTTAAGACATGTTAAATAAAAAGGAAGATAACTAGGAAAGAGCTATTAAGATGATAAGGACAATGAAAAGTCTATCATAGGAAAGAAGACTAAAAGAGCTTTGCTTTTTTAATCTACCAAAGTGAAGGCTGAGGTACAAATTAACTCTTCTCTCTAAAGTCTTTCAGGGAGATAAACACTAAGGAGGAGGAAAAGCGGCTTCAACCAAGGAACAATGTCGGCACAAATACAGCTATGAATAAACTGTCAAAGGCAAGTTAGCAGAAGTCCTCAAGCAGCTTTCCAACAGCAGCTGGGACAGAAAGAGAGGGCAAGGGAAGTGCAAAAAAGTCTGCTGTTGAGATGGGACTTTGATATACTTATGAAAATAGGTTTCTGTTGCAGGCACCATCCACAGAGATCCACAGAGTCCCCTGTAGTCCTGGTCTTCTCTTGTGGGCATGGTCTGAGGTTTCATAAATAGAAGAATAAAGAGACTGTACTCAGAGAGGTCAACTACCATCTAGGCATATATCCATGCTTGGGACAGTTTGAACACTTGAACAGTTAGGCAATACCAATGTGCCACTACATTGAGGAAATTTAGTCAGTTTAAGTTAGGCAGCAACTAAGAGATCTGAGGATCTCAAGTGATGCATAAATTTCACTCATTGGCCCGTCAAGCATTCTAGCCCACAGCGAACTATGCATATGCACAATAAACTACTCAGCACTGTATGGCTCCAGCATGATAAATCTTTTAAATTGCTTTTTGGTTCCACTAGCCAAGCTAGCTAGGGCTCCCTATACTGAAGTTTGCACTGTATACACACCAGAAGTATCTTGCCCGTAATGAGAAGAAATCTGCAGCACTAGACAGCTAACTATTTTGAATATTATCATAAAATAGTACACATAGAAACTTATATCTCTCTGCTCTCAGAATGAACTTTCTAGAGAACTACTTCCTTGATAAGGGATAAAAACCTAAGCCCCCCCCTCCAAAAACAAACAAAAAACAAAAAACAAAACAAAACAAAAAAAAAACCACACAAAAATAAACCACCACCAAAACCCCCACACAAATCAAAACCACAACACCAAATCTCAAACCAAACCAACCAAACAAAAAAGGTTGAGGAGGTTGTGGGCTTAGAAAGCTGTTTTCCTAGTAGTAGGAAAAAAAGAAAAGTCAGGCAGGCACACCTACTGGACCAAGCAAATGACTATCCCTCTCCTGTTCTTACACTACGCTCATCACTTTAGTACTCAGGCTTAGGGGACAGAACTACAACTTTGAGCAGGGCATAAAAAAAGTTACTAAAGTGAAAACATCTCTATGATCACAATCAAAATATTCCACATTAACAAAAAAACTGAGCAACTTCTACGTAGGTATTTGGAACACGAATCGAACAAGAATGAAGATTAATGAAAAATAAGCATTAAGTGATTGCAAATGACAAATGTAGACAAGCTTTAGCAAGTGGAACAAAAAACCCCAAATGATTTAAGAAATTAAGTAAAATTCTTATATTGACATTGCCGGCTCAATAGAACTGTAAAAGAAACAAAAGGAGATGAATTGGGGGAAAAAACCAGCAACCACACAAACAAAAATCAAGGGGTAATAATTTTTTATCACCAGGATAAAGCAGCACATATTAAAACATAACAGAAGGGTGAAGTGACAGAGCAGCTGCAATAAGGAAAAGATCAAATTCAATGAATAAAATGAATCTACCTTGAATTCAATGAATCTATTCAATGACTTCAATATAGTTTAACAAAAGCAACAAAAAAAAAATCTTGCATTTTGTGTATTTTTTTATGAAAGCTGAAACTCATGTACCTTAATGCATCAGCCTAATAGATAAAATTTAACACAGAAGCACTTAAAATGATCTAGTTACTTATACGTTGCAAAACAATTGATCTACATTTTGAAGCTCTGTTTATTTTATTGGTAGTGCAAAGAAAGACACATCATGGTGCACACGAAGTGAAGTAAATTAAGTTTCATGAGTTGTCACTTCACACTGGATGTGAAATTGAATACTGCCACAGTGAAAAGAAAAAAGGAAAGTGCTTTATGACCTGTGCCTGCTAACAGAGGGGGAGCAAGAAGGAGACCTTGTCCTGTACAAATGTTAGCAATGGGTTTAATCTGAAATACCAAATTTCTGGTTTGGGGTACACCTGGATCCAAAAGAGAGACTGGGATCTCTCTCTTTGTGCTGGCAAAGGATAGCTTTCACTTTCAGACAATAGAAACAAAAATTAAGCCTGATGACTGTTTTCTACTGCTTTCTTCTCCTCAGCCTAACCTTGGTGTAAAGGTTTTATTTTCTGGGAAGAAACAGGTAACACTTTTCTGCACTCCCACATAAATCCTTTTGGTGGTTTGATCTTGGCTGGTCTACCTCGGCTGGTTTGACCCAGGCTGCTCTACTGCTCCCCTCCTCAGCAGGATAGGGGAAGAAAAAATGAAAAAAAGACTTGTGGTTCAAGATAAAGGCAGTATAATAAAACAAAAGCAAAGGCCATGCACAGAAGAAAAGGGGGAAAAAAACTAATGTTATTCTTTACTTCCCACCTGTAGGCAATGTCCAGCCACTTCCTGGGAAGCAGGGCTTCAGTGCGCGTAGCGGTTGTTCCAGAAGACAAACACAAATAACAAGTGTCGCTCCACCCCACCCCTTCCTCCTTTCTCTTGGTTTTATATCTGAGCAGATGTCATATGGTACGGAATATCCCTTTGGCCAGTTTGGGCCAGCTGTCCTGGCTATGTCCCCTCCCAAGGTCTTGCCCACCCCAGCCTGCTGGTGAGGGGGCAATGCTGGAGACACCGCCCTGACGCCACGCCAGCGCCGCTCAGCAGCAGCCAAAGCCCCGGCGTGTTCTCACCGCCTTTCCAGCTACCAGTACAAGCGCAGCGCTGTGGGGGCTGCCGTGGGGAAAATTAACTCCACCTCATTCAGACCCAATACAATCCTTTGGAGGGCAAGCTACCATGAAAGGAGGCTAAGACAAAATTTATAGGAAATATTTTTTTAGACTGGATGTCCTTTTTACATACTCAATATTTTATAAAAATGAGAATTTTCACTTACTCCATATAACTTATGTAAATTTATAGAAGTAAATTTATAATTTACTCCATAAAATAATTTATCCAACTACTTATGCTAGAGATTTTAGGAACATATTCTTCTGAAAATTTTTCTGGTGGCAGTTTTTATGGGCTGTGGTTTAGGGTTTTTTTTCCCCCCTAAGAATGTCCTCACTGGGTCACTGCTCCTCTTCTTTAAGGGAATGTTTCAGACAATCGAGCTGTCTCCAGGCTCACTGAAAACAATTTATAATTATTCTTGACATGGATCTTATTGATTTGAAGACCCTTGATATAGAAAAGTCAAACTGTGAATGATCTTCACAAGATCTGGATGACAGATTGGAAGTCATTCCTTTAAAATCAATAATCCTAGTGAAGTCAAATATTTTTGTAATTCCCTAGTAAAAATAGCAAAGTTCGTCACTGCCATAACTGCAACAGAGTACTATGTCTCCCTGAGAAAAATATATGTTCAGAAACCCTTTGAATCTCTACCTTGCCCCACTTCCCAACTTTCTGTTATTCCTTACCAGTTTTAGCTATTTCAGCTGCTTCCTTTTCCCCACACCTTATCTATTTCCCCACTCCCCCACCTCCATTACTAATGAATCGTGCCTTTATGGCATTATTTTCCACCTCTCCCGTTGACCTTATTTGCTTTGTCTGAAGTTGCTAGGGTTTTTTGTTTGCTGAGATTCCATTAGTTACTGGAATCACCTAGCTTGACACGATAAGCCAGCCCAGGCAGGCTGCCTTTGCATTATGGCATCATAAAACTGAAAGAAGTGAAAAGAAGAATTCATTTATTGCAGTATTAAGTTTCATAAGTTATAGTAAAAATGTGCACTTTTTTGTTTGTTTTTGTAAAGAAAATTAAGTGGTTGTTAAATCAGCTAGAATTATTTTTTTATTACAATTGGACAAGCACAAAAGATTAGAACATGTATATTACTTTAAATCAAGATGTTTTATAAACACTGAAGTGACAATTTAGCAGCTAAGGTTAATACTATTTTTTAGAAACTAATAGGATAGTTTGTCCTTTTCTTTTTATTCTGTACAACATTTCTCCCTTCTCATCTCTATCCCCCAAAAGCTAGTGGAGATGGGTGGGTCCTGTAAAGCTGTGCTTGCGCCATGCCACTGTACCCATAAAACCAGTGCTTTGCTACAAGAAGCAGAGGAGATCCAGAGGTAGCTTGGAGGCAGCCTTTAAACCCTGAGCAGCTTTAAAACTTAATTTCATAAAGTTTCAGTTGAAATTTCTATAGCAGGCCTGGGAGTAACTGAGACTCCTTGCTCTTGAATCTGAATGTTAAAAAGACGTGGTAAGAATGCGTACGAGCCAACTAACTGGAATGGACCATTAGACCATAAAATAAAAGCTAGAAAGAAGGGTCTGATTCTGTCAAGAGAAACCCTTCCAGTCAGAGGAATTACTCACGAGGGACAGTGGTAGTCCATTCAATAAATACAAACTTTCACTGAAAGACCAACTAGAGCACATACCTCTTAATCTAATGATCTAGCTCTGCATAAGAAACTTTAGTAAAGTTTAAAGAAAAAAAAAACGTTTTCCAAACCTGTTTTTCTTCTTAGGCTTTTCTCCACCTCACTCTTTGAATTCTAGCTGAAGGTGTACTTAAATATTTCAGACTAGGGTGGGTTACCTAATGCATTTTCAGATGCTTCTGGATTCCACTGTGATCCACCACCACCTGTAAAGCCGAAACAAGAGTCTGCCACTTACCCAAAGCCTTCATGAATTCATGCTGTGGTACACTTTTAGAGAAGTACAGGGAAGAAGGGACTGAGGAATTCTGCAGGCACAGTAGATAGGGAAAAAAAATAATTCTTCCATAAACTCTGGTTCAGATAAGCATCACCAGTTTCAGTCTCCAGATCTAGATTCCATTTCTATCAGCACTGATCTGTAACCCTTCAGACCCACCCCAGATGGGGGGTGGGGGTGGTGTGGGGGTGGGTGGGGGGTGGTGCATGGGGGGTGTGTGGGTGTGAGTCTGCTGTCCTTCTTCAGCCATGTTGAGCTCATTTTGTTTAAATCATTTCCACCAACAACATGGAGCTGTGCTCTGAGCAGGGATTAGACCAAATGACCTTCAGAGGTCCTTTCCAACCCAAATTGCTCCGTGATTCTGTAATGGGTGTGTGCATGTGAGAGACAGAGAGAGAGAAAACTACTAAACTTGCTGATCTCAACTTCATGCCTTGAGATGAAGTGTCTAATCATAATTTATAGTTCCTTGAAGACACATAAGCTTCAGCTCTCTCTAGTGTTGCAAAACATTTCCAGGCCCTCTCAGGAAAATAAAAATGTGTGGCAAGAGCAGAAAAAGAGATTGCTGAAGAGTGCTTTAAAAGTAAACTTCAACTATAGATGATGAGCTCTTAGTCTGAGGGCATTTAATTTGACAATAAACAAGTGGCAACTTTTTTGACATCTAAATGCCAAGCATCATATTTCCAGCAGTTTTGAGGCACTTACATGCATTGTTTTCATTCCCCCTGCTTCCAGCTGGCAGTCCCATATGGATCTCTAGTGCAAAATCGACTATGACTGGCACAAAGCATATGCCTGCAGGCAAGGAGATTGGAAGAGGCATACATATTTTGCCTTGGCTGAAGCTTGTGTTGCTTGCTAAATTCAGTTACCTTCCAAGCTGGGCTTTTGCAGAATATATTGATTTATATTGGAAATCAGAGCCTCAAATTTTAAATAAATTAGTGTAGCATTTTTTTTAATTAGCCTCCTGTCTCTTTTGTCTATCCACATCAGATGCTGTGTATTTTGTCAGCATTATTCTTTGTAATCACATTCATACTTCAAAGAGTTATATGTTTTACAGTAGCTTTTATTGTTTGTATCATTATAAACTAAACCAACTGTTTCATTTTACATATAGAGCAGAAAGTTTATGGTCTTATTAAAACTACAGTAATGGCCTGTTCAGTTTATTGTGTGTAATACAAGGCATATCTTAAAGATGGAAGAGTTTTATTTTTTGGGTTTTTTTCCCCCTGAATTTCAGCCCAATACTCTCCACCACTGTGTCTACTGAAATAGTAATGGTAAAGACCGAAGGACATGAAGATAAGTAACGATTGAACCAAGTTTGGATGTTACCATAATTCCTCATGTGCCGAACTCCCATGTGTTAGGTACATTTAGGTATATTACAGTCCCTCTATGTAGACACATACAGCTATCTGCTCTCTCTAAAATATCAGACCTCCTGTGAAACAATTCGCTTCATACCCTATTTCTCCTTACTTTCCATTTTCTGCTTCTCGAATCAGTGCCCTCGGAAAGACACCTGCCCTTTTGCAAGAGTATGTTTCCCACAACTGGAATTGGCACAGATCCTCTCTCTGCACTAGGCTTGCGAGACAATAAATTTCCGTGTGAGAAGAAAGGAAGGTGAATTACTGTTCTGCCTCTCTGTGCCGGCTGTATTTGTCACTGCTTCTGCCCTTCTGTCATGGCGAGACAGACACACTGAGCATTGGCACTTCTTACTGTCTGAAACTGTTCATGAAACCAAAATACACACACAGAGAAGAAGAATTAAAAACACAGAGGCCTGAAGATGATGAAATCTGTCATAGACATTTTGGTATGAAGTAAATGTGAAAGGTGCTCCCTCCACTTGAGAAATGGAATACTGCTGTGACATTCCAAGACAGATGCACTCTCTACAACCATCCTTCGAAGCAGCGGAGCCTATGAGCAAGCTCGCTGATGTGTGGTGTGCTCCCTGGTCTGACTGCCCACTCTGTCACAGAAAGAAAGCCACAGTTCTACCTCCTGTGGTCAGACGGTCGCAGGATCAGTCTGACCTGGCAATGCATAATGCTGAGAACCGTATAGGAAGGACTCAGCTGACCAATCTGTTGTGGGACACATGATGGCAGGTGTAGCCAATGCAAGAAAAAAAAACATTGCTCTTCCTATGTCCCAACTTGGACAGAAACTTGCCTATCTGCGTCTGAGTGTGGGCCTGCATCAAAGTACCAACACCAGAAGAATCACTTGGGCTTAAGGGTGGTTTCAGGCTACCTAGCTGGATCTTGAAATGCAAATGCAGCTGATGACAATGAGGTGTGCACTTTGTACAAACTGTATTATCTCTGCATTCGGTATGAATATACCATCTGTAAAACAGTGTATCCTGTTGGTGACCTTGTTTTAAGAAACACATTAGTCAGCTGAAAAGGGCTAAGGTAACCACAGCAAGGTGTAACTGTCGGAGAAGGGCACTCTTTACAAAGTTCTCTCTTCAGCTTACAAATGATCATGCCTATGAGTATCTGAATTTGTCTCTACTTAAGATGTTACTCTTAGATTATCATCTTAAAGTTCCATTTCCTGTACTCCAACTATTTTTTAATGTTTAGTCCTTGGCATAACAGTATCTTGTCACAAATATACAAAAGTTACTAAGTTTTTCATAGCAAGTATGATTTTACTGCCTCAAAAAATATTAAAAGATATCGTGCATAAAATCATTCCTAAATAATTGTCACAAACTAAATGCAGAAAAGGATATAGACAAGTAATCTAAAGTAGTGACAGATAGCATGACTGTATATATCAAATACAAGGTAAAATTGTGTTTCTCCTTATTTACTAACAGTTCCTGTATACAAGCCAAAAGGAACCCTTGAAATAGCATTGCCTCACTTCTGGTATTAAATTAAAAATGCATTCTTACACAAGACATCCCAATAGCTTCAATATTAACTACTACCTCCACGTCCAGACGACCAACCGATGCAGACATGCTTGAAATGGTTTCTTTCAAGTAAGCTGAGAGATTTCTACACTGAAAACAACAACCTGATGAATTAATTATGTGTCGTCATCCAAATTAGTGCCCTTACCTAAAATTAAAAATTTTCTTTTCTCATACGCTCCACCCTTTTTAAAATTAAAAAAAAACCCAAACAAACAAACCCAAACCCACAGATATTCTTTGTGGTTTTTTGAGTAGATTTCCTAGCTCATAGGGGCATGCCAAAACCTTCTGCTATGTTGTAGAGAATGCAGAGCATTTTCTGAAGCGTAAGCACCTTTGTCAACCCTGCTTGCCTTCACTCAATCCCAAAGCAAAGAAACTTTCATTACAAGATCTGAACCTGACAGCCAAGAAATGACAAAAGTTTGGCATATTCACATAAACAGAGAAATCTGTTTCTACAGGTTCTGGGGACTTCTCAGGTAAGGTCTCAGTATCTCACAGCATCAAGGACAAAACTGTTGACACCCACTTGCCCCATAACTCCCCCTCTTTCCTCCTCCTTCTCCTTATGCTTCCAGCCCAAAGCCATCCAAGCTGCACAAATTATTTTCACAGCTCCTGAACAGCCACATCTCTCTAAGAATTCCAGAGTGGCATATCGTTCAATCTGCACCATTTGTTCCACCTCCCCAGCGGATAAGTCGGAACATCCAAAAAAAATAGACGCTTAGACTTAAAACTGCTGACAGTCTTTTACCTACAATATTTGCAATGATTGCAATGTAATACAGTATACAAGATTAACGTTTCAAGTTTAGAGCTGTTGATGAATCCATAAATTTCTGAATTAAGCCTGAAATTTCTTGGCCTACATTTTAAATTGAGTTGGTTCTGAATGTGCTCCTTAGAGGCAGAACAGTTAAGCTACACACAAAACATTATGCAAGACAAAGCTTTATTATTAGTGTCATTATTTTAGATCATCCGAGATACAAGGAAAAATGTAGCACTTTCTATTAAACCAGATGATATAGACACACTACGGTAAAGATAACTAAAAATCTGTCACAAGTTTACTTAGATATGTAAATCAATTCTCTCTACTGTCTACAAAATAAAACGAATTTTTATTTTGGCACAACAGAAGACACTGGAGAAAGTAACTGAAGAGGTTTCTTGTGGTGCATTCTTTTCACCCCATCAGCCTTGTTTGGGAAAAGCCACCAAGTTTCATGACTTCCATCATTCAAGCTCCGATATTGTATTTCACTTTTTTCCTACCAACGATCCGAATGAGCATGGAATGTCAGGCACTTAGCACTGCACATTGCAAAGATGTGAGGTTTTTAGACAGAGTATTACAAGTTCTTATTAGCACCACCATATGCTATAAAACAGAATGCACACAAACCTGTCAACACACATAATTCTCATTTTCCACTTAAAGAATACCTTACCAACTACACATACTTGTGTCCTTCAGTATTACGATCCTGTTTAAGCGTATACAAATGCAATTAATTTGCTAGAGAAAATAACAAACCAAATAGCAACGTGTCTGAAGTAGGGAGGACTTGATTTGCCCATGAACAATTTCAAGTCAATTTTCTGTATGTAATTGCAGCATCAGGCTTGCGGAAATACAAACATAAATAAGCAGTTTCAGTAACAAGATATTAAAGAAATTAAGTCTCCAGTTTTGCAAATTTCCAGAGTTGTTTTGTTTTTTTTGTTTGTTTTTTTTTTTTTAATGTGACTATGGGAATAAAATCTTTCTGGGTTTTCATTAATAAATATATCATCATTCCAACAAGGAATATTCCAACAAAAATCCTGTTGTTTGCAGTGTGTGACAAAAATAGTACATTTCCCAAACTGCATATGGTTTGTGTCTAGGAAAAAAGACAAAAAAACCACAACAAAACAGTCTTTATATACATCATTAAAAAATGAATTTTGTTTTCTTTCAGCTGGGTAGGTATGTGTAGCTGAGTGGTAAACTCCACTGGTACCTATAATCAGAATTTTTCATAAGACAAAGTTGTTACTGTCATTGTAGCTTGATGGTCTTAGAATATTAGGAAAAGGTAATATCTTCTTTTATGTGCAAAAAGAGGATCTTAAAAACAGTGGTGCAGAGTAACACTGGAGCCCCCAAGGCCATACACATCTCACTGGCGATCAGTCAAGGAAATGGAGACTTAGGAGGTGGTCAAAAACTGTTGGACTAACAAGAAAACCCCCAAACCAAAGATCAAGTACCTCACATAAAGCATATTATGTACTGTAAATTGAGATGTAAGAGTTGCAGATCAGTGAAGAAAAAGCAAGACGTAAAGCATGTTAGAAAATATTATTCTAGCAAAGAGGAGGAAGAAATTTCATTACCATCTTCACACTCCTCCCTTCAGGAATTCAGCATCCTGACAACTCATTGCAACCCCTCTTCCACTCCTTTAGGACCAGAGGTGCAGCAAAATGATGACCATAACACCAGAAAAAAGGTGGGTATATATAGAAAGATTCGGTATAACATTTTAAACCATATTACTAATCCATTTTGTATTAAACTGGACTGTAACCGTTAGTATAATTTTAACTGGACTAATAAACTTTGTTTTGTTGTAGTAAAGTCTATTAGGATTTTAAGATGACTAACAATAAAGTCTTTGGCTCACACGTAAGGTATATCCCCCTTTTTGTCTATTAGAAGATTTTGAGTGTAACAACTAGGGCAGATATGTTAAACACGGAAACTTAACGTTTAAATGCCACAAAGTGCTGCAACATAGAAAACAACATACAATTCAAAAAACAGAAGAGATACAAATGTCCAGGCATACAGACAGATTAGTGATTTTCTAGTCATTAATTAATCTGTACTGCCATACAACACTTTCCAGCTTCACTTCCTAAATTAGCTTGGACAGTTAGAGTGGCAAGTTGCTAAATCCAGTCTACGGTGATAAATACATACTTACATTTTTATGTTCACAGTTTGCATACATGTAACGTAGTTATCTTGGGGAACATTTACACACTCAAGAAACAGCTCCTGAGCTGGTGCATACACATTCCAGCAACAAATAAAATCAGGCATGAGATTAATTAGGTGTTGGTGAAGGAATTTTTTTTAAAAAAATAAATAATTGAACAAGATTCCATACTGGCAGCATGATAAAGAAGTGATGAGACGCCTTTCAAACAGATACTGTGTTTGGAAATAAAATCTTAGATATTTATGCAAATAATATTTGCCTGCACAGCCCTTGCCAAAAGTTCGTTTGACCAGTATTTCCCTTTCTCAGCCCTGGGATAAAAGCTAGTTACAACACCTAAGGGCAAGTTAATATATTCAAACTTTCTGCTGCTGTTGTCCTTAAATTCACTTTTGGTGCTCCTTGTACTGACATCTTTTCTGCCTTTAATAACTTTAAGCTTACTTGATCCTTAAGATAAATCAAATCCTTTTCTAAGCTACTAATAATAAAGATGGGAGTCGTAGCAGCTAGTCACAAGGGACAAACCAGCAAGCTCCAGACCAGGATTTACAGGGAGATGTTGCTTGTTGTCCCACGAGTTTAAGAAGTTAAGGAGCAACAAATGATATTGCCTGCAGCATGTTGTCACTGGTGCAAGTGGTTTAATGGCAATCTGCCTGCACCATCTCAATACAAGATTTACTACAATAAGTTACTTTCAAGGTCTTCTTCCCTTAATTGCTCATTGATTACTCACGATTCTCTGCAGTGGGAATCTCTTGAGTTTAATTGGAATCAATGCTGACAAATGGCATACAGTCCCAAACCCTTACTACTCACTTAACTGGAGAGACATACACTTCCAGATTTAATTGTAAGTATGAAACATTACCTCATCTATTCTGCTATTGTGCTTTACAGCAACACTCAGTCTTTGACTGTCTTATCTGATGTTTGGCATTTCAAAACCACCGTGAACTGTATCACTTTAAAATGTTTTGTTTATTTGCTTTTTAGTACAGAAGTGTTCTCATGTCATTCAGAACCCATTTGAACCCTTCTACCCGAGAAGGTCCTTATCCCATGTTCATATGCACTTTTCAGTTTTAATATCAAAGCAAACTAGCAATTATTTTCAACGTTCAGCAAAAGCAATGGGCCTTGTCTAAACCAGTAGGAATAGGCTTCTGTCATGCACGTCCATATCACCTTCTGGCTTGGGAATGGTTAACATAAGATGTTCTACAGTTTAAGATGCAGGGTATCCAATTACAAGGAAAAAAACCCCCAGATTCTTAGCCTCGATATACCCATGCACATCACTAAAGGCAAATATATTTTTAGACAGGTGTGTGTTGAAGCAATTATATATCCTGCAACATTTTTTTCACACAATGTAGCACATGATGCAATCTACTAAGGAGGAATACAATTACTAGAATTCTAGTGCTGTGTTACTTCTATGAAATAAGAAGTTCTTCTGTAGTGGATGATGTTGTTTTACACTCATCTAAGCAAAGTAGAAGGCAATTCCTGGAAAGGTCAATTGGGCGAAGCAAAATAATACCAGTTAAAATCACCAGGTTCCCAAATGATGATCTTGAAACTGTAGGTCTCAATTATAATAAAAGATATATTTTGAATTTAAGCTACATCTTATGTGTGTCTCTTTAGAAAAGAATGCCAAATGAAATAAACTTAATTGATACAAAACAGAGGTAACATACAACAGTGCTTTGGCTTCATCAACACAATGACTTTGAAAGACCCTTCTCAGCTTAACTGTTCACTTATATTGATTACGCTGAGATTTTCTTTTTAGCCACTTAGTTCACATAGTCAATATAACACTTTGGATGTTATACTTTACTGCTTTGAATTATTCAGGAAAGGGAGTACAAGGGCAGACAGATTTTGTTCTTGCTGTAAGTAACAGAGTTCACTGTCTCCCCCCTGCCCTCCTGTCTTCCCTTCCAGTTTTCATTTTGTTGCTTTTTAATTGATCAGCCTGATTTAAATATTTAGTCTATTTTTCTGAAATACTGTTAACTAAATAATTAGAGAAAGAAGAGTGATACAAATGGCAAAGAAATGCAGGACACATCAAGACATCCTGGAATTTCCAGTCTAGCTCTGGTTACCTGCAGTAGTCAAAATGAGGGCTGGACCTTCACAATGTACTATCTCACAGCTAAGAAAGCTGCAGGTTTCTAATATCATTACAAAGGGCAAAATATATCAGAAAAATACAACAGCTACGTATAAAATGTCATTATCACTTCTTTTTGCAATACCAAAAGTTCACATTAGTAGGAAATTATAGATTTGACTTAGAATGCCTAGTTTTGGCATAATATAAATGCAGACAGTTGTCTTCTTTACCGACTATCATGCACCGGAAGAAACTTTCAAAGTTAACAATGCATATGCTTAAGCCCCTGATTTACCCTTTTAGGACACTTTTTTTCAATGTGTCTCCATTATGGTACCTACAAGTGACAGCCAGGGTCTATCTGTACCAGTCACACAAAAAGCAAAGGTTTGCTCCATACTTTATTTGCTCTGATAATGAAGTTAAAACATCTACACACACCTTAGAACAGAGCTCCCAAGCTGAGCACAGCTTAGGCTGAAGAGCTGTGGCAGAAATAAGAAATTTTACTTCCACGTTTAGGCTATTCATTTAACAGATTACATCTTATTCCCATTTCACCTTGTGAAAATGCCATCGTCTCTTCAGTACATCTCCTGGGACATGTGGGATACTTAGGGTCTGCAAAACTACTTAAGAAGAATGTTAGGGAAATGTACAGCCAGAATAAAATGTTCCCTCTGTTTCACTTCAGGCATTTAATAGGAAGAATATGCTGGTTTTTACCACGTCATCTTATTATGTTCCCAGTTGTGCCTCATTCTATGTTTTGACAAGCTACTCAACTGAGTGACCGTCTTTTATTATATACAGGCACATCACCTGCATGGGGAAGTTCAGAACTCCCAAATTCTTTTATGCCATACTGAACTAACAAAAGCAGCCTCTAATCTCAATGCAGGCAGTTAAAATTATCAGTTAATGTTTGTAATTAAAACATGTGATATAACTAAGTTAATTCTTTTCTGTGTTTTTAGACACGTATTATTACCATAATTACTGAGGTAATTTACTCTGAGTAATTCTCAGTTTCAAATTACATTTAAACATTGAATCTTGCAGGTCGGTATTCTGGAGTCTACTGCATACATCAAGAGATGTTAACATGGCTAGTCAATTAAGTATGGGGCCAAGAGTCTGGAAACTTCACTTCTATTCAACTTGTACTAGAAAATGCTATACAGTGTAACAGAGATTTCTGGGAGTTGTATTTAAACCTTATGGCACTCAATAGTAAATCACATACTTTGAATGTTAAACTGTAGGGTGTCTTGAAAGACATGTAGAAGCTTAAACAAGCCACTGGGCCCACAAAGGAAGATGGGAATATTGATGGCCAGTCTTGTAGCACGTTTTCCAGCCCCTGCTGCCATGGCAAGAACACGCAACACCAAGTTAGATATCTCCGATCAAATTCAGATAGCCTGAATTCCACACAAGCTTTTACAATTAGTATTTCTTACAAGTGAGGCTTACGTCACAGTACTTGCACACAGAAAACACTAAGTAAAGGGAGCAGGTTGAGCTGGGTCCATCCAAATCTAGATTTCAGACTTACTTTTCTCCAGCATTCTTTAGAGAGACATTTCAGTGGTGATCCATAGCAGCCTGCGTGCTCAAGAGTCTCCAGGCTGAGACAAGGAACCACAGTGGGTTTACTGGAGAGAGCTGAAAGTATTTTCTCAGAACCCTTTTTCATTTCAGCATCCATTTCATACTGTGAGTTCTTAAGTCAAGAATAGAAACAATAACTCAACATTCTTAATACTCAAAGCTTCTCATACTCAAGCAATAAGTGATCACGATAACTGTATAATTTGTAAATTGCTTTATAAGCATTTAGATATAATATATATATAATTAAATAAAGGATATAAAATCATTCCTATGTTTCACAGTTTATATTATTAATGGCATTCATAGAAGACAAAAATAAAAATATGAGGACATTGTTTTGCACTTGTTATGGACTGGAGAACTCTCGGCATGAACAAAACATATAAATTAAGTTGAAGCTTCAAGTCAGAATTGAGGCACCTAAGTTTTTAAGATAGCAACCGTACAGAGATAGATTGGACTGTAATTTTTAGACATAATTTTATAAATTAATTTAAAATTTATTATAGGCACTCAAGTGATTCTAGAGTTGTCCTTAAACAAGGAAGATAACAACCCTATGAGCTCTAAGCAATTTTTTTCTCCACCTTCCTGAATTCTGTCATATTTGTAACTGTTTCTGTGGTCTTGGTTTGTGTTGCTGGCAAAGGTTAACACAACTGTTGTTAATCAACCCCTAATCTTCTGGAAATGTCTCTTCCCAGGCTTTCCTAGGGTGCTTCTGTGGCAGCTTCTGCTTTTGTATCAGAGGTTTAAATTACTTTTCCACTTTGCCTTAATGGAAGGTTGAAGCTAATAAATTTGCTAACCCCAGTGTCTGTAACAGCCAGAGGAGCAAGACACACACATTTAAAGCCAGGAACATTATTCAATAACATATGCAGAACATCTATCAGAATTCATTATATGTTTTTTCATTGAACAATTGAGATTTCTTTACTATGAATTATTTAAATACTCCATTCCCAGATCATCTCCTGGAGAACATTACATTTTCTGAATTTGTCAACCAAGAACAGATTTAGTTACCAACACTCCTGTTCTGAGATTAACTTAAAAAAAAAAATAATTACATGGAGTTCAAACAGAACACTTGGGATGCCTAAATAAATTTGATATTTTGATGAATAATAGTGGCATTACTGAAATTTGATCATGAGTTTTGTAGGAAGACTGGGCATGATAGTCCTTACATAATCTAAATTTTAATTAAGCAGTAGAACATGACAGGAGGTACTGATGTGTTTAGGCAACTTGGGGTCTGGCCTACCCATTTTATATATTGTGCACAATACTTTTTTTTTTTTTTTAACAATCGGCAAAGAAAGTTAGAATTTTCTATCTAACCAAATGTTTGACTGCATAATAATCCCACAGTGGTGGGATTGTTTTCTCTTATGCTTTTTTGTAATTTTCTGACTGAACAATGATAATAAGAAAACAGACTTTATTCTGTTGAATGCACTCATTTTAAACTATCCATCCATATGCTTCCTTGTTGGTAATGACAGCTCAAATTATGAGGATATTTATTATTTTTGCTGTTGAAAGGCAATGTTTTTAAAGGTCCATTACCTCTAGCTTTAGATCTTAAAAAAAAATAATAATAATAATCAAGCTAACAGATGCAAAGGAGCAGATACAGAGAGGGAAGAAACATATAGCCGGAAGAATTAAAACAGTAACTCAGTGTAGCATGAAAGGCTTAATAATTTCAGAAGGTGGGTTTTACTTCAAGGAGTGTTTGGACTGTCAAAGATAGCACAGGAAAGTTAGATTACAGAATTTTAGGCACCAGATATTCTTTCACAAAAGAAATTTTCTTAAATGATCTAGATTGGTGACAATGAACAAAACTAAATCACTACACATTCTTTTCATGCAAATTAATGTTGCTATCTATTTCTGAAGGTGGAAGTACATATGCAAACTTGCAAGTTGTTAAGTGAAAAGATAATGAAATGTGGGATGGAGAACGATGAGGATCAGGAAGCTTAACTTTACTGCTTGACAACAGATATTGGGGACTCTTTAGTGGTGGCAGCCCCAGAACTGGAGGTTGAAAGCAGGATGCGTGAGAGGGACTGGAGGTAAATTATGGGGTACATAAAGGGGATGTGCTACAAGGATATAACAAGAAAGAACCAGTGAGACAGGAAGGAAAACATGAATGACAAAACAAGTATCCTGGGATAACAGAAGTGGACTACTTGTTTAACCTACAGTTTATTCTCTTGTATTATATACTTTTGTTGTAACAAAAGAAAGCTCTTCCAGCAAGGATAAAAAGAGCAGATTAGAACAGCTGAGCAATTCATACTTAAATATGAATCCGACAATAGACTTGTTTTCTTATTGAATACAAGTTAATACTGCACAACCAAGGAAATCCTGTTTGTTTTGACTCAAGATATTTAACAGCTTCCCTACAGGATTCAAATCCTGCAAGAAGCTAACATCATGACATCCAGCCCAGGTAACAAACATTCTTACTACAACCCACTAAAACATTATTCAACATTATCACCAATCTTGGGTGTTACAATTTCAGTCAGTCAATGCAACATTTTCAGCAACACTGAATACCCATCATTCCCACAAGAGGAGTTAAGTAAAAAATTAAGTTCAAGACATAGGAAACACACTAGTTATTTCCAAAGCAAAGCAAACATCTGTGATACAAAAGTAGTAACTCACATTTATGACAGTGGTCACATTCTATATAATACTTCATAAAGTGCTGTTCTTCCCACTTCTAGTTACTAGTCTTCACACAATTAAAGAATGACCAAAACGTCTTAGACATGTAAACCTGGGACAAAACTTCGAATCTAAGAAAAAGAATGTGTGTTCCATACATCATGATTTACAACAAAGAACAAAACCTGGTTATGAACGTGAGAGAATTATGACAGAATGGTGAGCCTCCCAGTATGCTACATGTAACTTTCAGGAGGCAGAATGCAAAAAGCAAACATAATATTCAAACAGACAAAGGACAGAGCAGCAACGCTAACTGAATTACATTGGACATGTACATTAAAAACCCAATATATATATAAAACTCAATCATACAGCTTTTCAAATCTGGAAGAATAATCTCTCGTACTTTCACTTACCAAGCCCTTCAGGTAATTCCAGTGACAAGAAATATGGTCCATGGGCGTGTTCTGATACCACATTTATAGAATATCAAGAATAGCAGCTTCAAAGTTATTATATGTCTAAATTACTTTCTGAGAATGCAAGACTGAACAGTCTATAAAGGGAGTATGATTATATACATATATAATTTTTTTAAAAAAATCAGCTCATGGTGAGAAAGTTGTGGGTTTTTTAAGGCAAAACATAGCTTCAGGCTAATGATGTTTTCCACCATTAGGAACCAAAAAAAGGCAAATCAGGCTAATTGTCCTCTGTGATAAGCTGGCTATTATCCAATAGCTTTAGTGTCTCTAATGGAATTAGGTTATATCAGAAACCTGAGGGGCCCAGACAGGCTTGAATTTCCCTCCTGAAACACAGTGACTCTGGACAACTTATAATAACACTGTCATTCCTGTGTTTCTCTGTTTACATCACTGATTACATTTAGAAAAAAGGCATCTAAAATACCCTTAATGAGGATATTTTTTATATATCTCTTTTGCACTCTTGCTGCTGACTGCATTAACAAGACAACTCTGTGAAGTCAAGCCTCCGGCTGTGTAAGTCGGGGCCCAGCCAGGCCCCCAGGCAGCTCACGCACCCGGGGGTCACTCCGACACCCAGCCCCCGCGCACACTCTGTCGGAGGTTTTAGATTTGCTCTCTCTCATCGGCCAAGTATTTTGCCTCCAAAGGACATGGACATCACAAAGGCTCCCAGATATTCAAGACATCTCTGAGATGTTTTAAGGGACCTGAAAGACCTTGCTCCTACCTAGTGGTTCCAAATCCCCTGTGGGTCTCCCCTCCCATGTAATTCTGCGAGTAGTGAGAGGAATTGGTCCACAACACAGAAAAGCTCAAAGAAAAAATTAGTACAGCCCGACTGTCTTATTTCTATAAATCTGTATTACCTGTGCCTTTTTAGGACAGGATAGTTTATAGCCAAAATTTCCTTCCCTGTAGAAATCAGATTATTTTTTAAAGTATAAAAAGATTCAGTAGTATGTAGCGGCTTTTTTAGAAATTCATTTGAATTAACCACATTTTAAATGAAAAAAATATTAGAATAATTAGAAATAAGACTTTAAGTGCAGCAGTTTAAACTTTGGTATATTGAAAGTCACTTTACCAAACAACATAATCACCAATAGTAATTTGTGAATAAATCAGTTTTCATAGTTTAAGAGCTAAAACGAAAGGTATCCAATGGAAGCATAATTTCTAGTTTCCCTTTGGAATCTCTGTATTCAATTATTGGTAATCAAAATAGTGATTAAACCACTTTCAAAACTAATTATTCTTAAATTATCTGTTGGCTGTTCCAACTGTGTTAATTAAAGTAAACAGTAAGCAGCTGCTCTTCCACTGTCACTACTTGTTTCTTGTAACTAAAGCCCTTTTATTTTTTACCTTGATAGAAGTTAAAAATACACTTTTGCTAATTCTGTCCAATTATATTTACCCTCTAACATACAGAATTCCATTAAATTTCAAATAGCTGCGAAGGTAAATGAGGGTGTACAGAAAATGACTGTGCATAAGTTATAAAAAAATAAAAGTTCAAAAATTCTGAAACTATATGGACAGAATCAGAGTATTTATTAAGGAGAAATCATAAAAGATATTTAAAAATTCACTATCTTCATTAGGTTAAAGACAAAAAAAAAGAAAGCCCTCTAAAATAAACTTTATCTGCCTCCCAGCTCCATAAACCAGGTTTTCATTCATATTTCCTCAGGGAATTCACTGGGGTAATAGAATGAAGTGAGAGAAAGAAAACTCTTAGACCTTCAGAGGCTTTAAGAAGCTCCCATAGGGAAAGGTATGATACATTTTAATAAACTTTGTGAATTTTAATGAAAGGAGTTAAAGCACTGAAGTAATATTTCATTGAAATAAAAATAAGTGGTGCTAAACCCTACCCCATCCTAAATAGTAGATAAGTATTTTTTTTCTTGCCTTAAAATCACCTCCTGAGATTTATTTTTTAGTTACACTCTTTAAATAACTTCAAAGAGGATGCATGGGCCTTTTTTATTTTATGTCATAAATTACTCTTGTTCTTTTAGAGTATTTTGGCTTTTTTTTCTTAGCACTGTCAACACGGTGCTGTCTGAGTTTTTGATTTTTTTTTTTTTTTTTTAAGGGGGTGGGCACAGAAGGGAGACTGCTAAGGAAGGAGAAATACAGGCAGATATAATAAGTAGAAAGAGTCCAAAAGGATTCAACTGATAGTTTGGATGTGTCTATGACTCCCTTAGTTCTGAGGAAAATAATATGCTGTCAGACATCATGCTGCGTTCATTTAAAACATTGCAGACTAAATTTCTACTGTAACCACAATTATTTCTGGAAAATTCAGAGGATGTGGAAAAAAGCCCTGTTGTTTAAAAACAGCTTTTGCTGGTAATATTAGAATGAATCTTTAATCATGCAGAATATAGTATTCAAAACCAAAACCTTCACATCAGAAATTACTTCAGGTAAAGCTACATGATCTAGTTAGCACATCCACACACTGAACTTGTTTTTCCCTCTATCCTATGGCCAAGAATTTCCCAATCTACTCATCCTCCAGCATACACATATGTACGCTGCAAATCACCAAGCACTGGGGCAAGTAGGCATTCTCCACTTTGAATTCGGAATACAGGAACATTGTACGCACCTCAGGAAATCTGAATTGTTTCCTCACCCACCCTCCTGCTCTCCCCATCACGTTTCATTCCTCAGATGACCACCCCCCCCCTACCTTAGCTGCATCTATGCTGCCTTCACCTTTAGGCAAAGCGATACATCACACCCATGCTGCTGACCCCCCCTATGCTCTTATATTGACAGCCAATCACATCTAAATGATAAGCAAATGGCTAGCAATTAGGTTACATCTACACCACATATTTAAACTTGGTTTGACCCTCGGTTTGTACCAGTCTCCGCACTGTTAAACAGGTCTGAATACTCTGTGGGATTCTGCACCTCATGTGTATCGGCCTACCATGCCAAGCTGGTAAGTAAGCTGAACAGCATTGAAAAGCAAGTTAGAAAGCTACTTTGAATCCATTAACTACCCTTTCCTAAAACCAGGAGAATGGAAAATCACTTGTCAGCTGGGGTCAGGCTAAGGTGAGAAGCAACAGCATTACTTCCCAGTTGATTTTGCCACCCCACCTGCAGAGCTCACTCTCATTTCTTATCCCAAGAGGAGACAAGCATAAAGTTTGATGAAAAATTGCCGGTTTTCCCTCCTCTCTGCCAAGGCCAAGGTGCAGATGCAGCAGTACCACTCTGCCCTGCTCCTGGGAGGAGAAGCAGGTTCCAGTGAAAGTGAAAGAGATGGCTCCTGCAGCCTGCTTCCCAAAGGAGACCTGGTCCCTGGGGCCCAGCATCTCTGCTTCAGTCAAACCCAGAGGAATAATAGATTGCACCTGGGGAAGCACAAGTCTGTAGAAAGAAGCATGTCGGATGCTAGTGGTGTCCTAGCTCAGACTCTGCCCAGTGTGGGCCGGCAGGCACGCTCCCAGTGCTCAAATTCAACTACGTGCACCGTGCAGTTGCTATTCAGTTTTTGGGGAGACTTTGTAACCACACTAGAGAACAAAAAGGAAACACTGGTTTCACCTGTTCTTTTGGCACACTTGTGACTCTAAAATTTCAGTATTTTGCATCAGACAAGGATGTAGGCTGGTTGTGGTCATATAAAGGATATATGATGCTTTGTGAGTCAGACTCAAGGTCCCAGATGCCTTTCTGCTCTCCTCTTCCCCAGAAGATTAGCAGCCATAGTAAGCAACATGGTAAAACACTAAAGAATTGGCACTGTGTACCTTGAGAATTCTGGAGTATATATATATGTTCCAGAATATGCAATATTCCAGTTATATATTGATACAATATGTGTAAACTTTACAAAGAACAGATGCGTGGGCTTTCTTATATTATAAACATTCCCGCCCTAGCCCTCTCCTTCACCAATTTTTTCAGCTTCTTATACTTCTTTTTCTTTTTGCTCTGTAAAATAATGACAGGGCTTTATCTTTGGTACATAATATTTGTGTCACAAGCCTGAGAGGCAAGTCACAACTTGTAAGTCTGAATCCTTCCGTGACAATGCCTTCGGGAAGTCTGAATATACATCAGTAGTCAACATTTCTAGGTACAGTTTAGCATTCAAATCCAACGATGCGACTGAGGTTTCCGAAATTCTGACTTTGCTGGCAGGTAAAAAAGGTGAAGGGGTTGTGATATTTGCCATGACTACTTTCAGTGCTCTGTTAAAATTACATAGCATACCTCTGTCTCTTTTGTTGGTAAAGGAGGAAAATAAATCAATGCTGCTTTCTTTCACTGCTATCATACCACACAACGTATATTGACACTGGAAAGTGCCAACAAATTTCACCCTCAGAAAGGCCCAAGAAGTAACGTGAAGAGCGTAACACAAGAAACACAAGAAACTCCTAATGCACCTAAATAATCTCCCATGTGGAAAGAGCAAGGATAAAAGGCTGTGGTCCAATGAACCGGACACTGATCAAGGAATAGAAGACTTTTGATTCCCTTTCTAGCTTCACTGCAAATCCAGTCTGCAGTCATACCCAAGTCACCTTAACACCTCATGACTCAGATTCCTCATGCGAGCAACAAATGCAATAGCCCTTTACAAATAGGTTCTATCTTTGTCGTTGAAAACTGCTGCATCAGACTTGAAATTCAAAATTTTCAAACCTATTTCTTTAAAGCTAGACTGCTCTTTAGATTAAAAGTGAGCAGAACTAGTAAGAAACAAACCCCTTTCAACTTTCACTGGGTTTTGCAGGAATGAAATGTCAGCCTCCACCAAGAACTGGGTGTCCCTCAACCACCAAAATGCAAATCTAGGCAGCAAGGATTGCCTATGCAGATACAAAGATTTCATTTCAACCCTTCATCTTAAACTGATAACTGTAGTCTTTTTGTTTTCCCATTTTTCTTTATATTTGTTAAATCAAAGTATTAAAACTTACAGTTAATCCTTTATCAATGATATTCAACAGAGCTATTGCAATTTTTCACTGAACTTATAACATCACTACTAAATCTGCAACAAGTGTAGTGAAACACCTAGTTTTATATATCCTTGTATGGAATGATTCAGTTTTCTCTGCACTGGAACCATTAGTTCAGTTAAACACAAAAATCATATGAACAGCTGAGTTTAACTGCCTAAATTAAAAGTTTGGATTACTTTTTTTTTTTTTTTTTTTGGGGGGTGGGGGTGGGGTTTTTTTTGTTTGTTTTTTTTTTTTAATTAAATCCCTTGGAATGCATCTGTGTTCACTTCATTGTTCTCATTTGCAATGCTAATCTATATTAAGACTGCTATTTTGTCCTCACTAAAAATTTAGAGAAATTAGAGCAAGTGCATTAGCAACTGACATGTTACCCTTAAAAGCTTTGAGGAATGGCATTGCTTTTAACATGTACTCTTCCACATTTGTTAATGAAGCATAATTTGCAATAAGTGCATGTCTACTGCAAAGCATGACAGCAATCACTTTCCAAGGATGTGAGAATCATTTCATTTATAATTTGTGCTAAAACACGTGTGCTGATTTCTAGTGCTTGAAAAACATATGAGGGACACGAGACTTGTGCTTTGCTACAGAAAGTATTGTGGAGGCCTTAGGATAATGTCTGTCATCTTACAGGCACAAATTTCTTAATACTAATCACAGCAATAATAATAAATTCTGTGTACATACAGAAAAATACTAATGTGTTCCAGGAAATAGAAAAAAAGCACCCTTCCATAAGTGGTTCTAAATTGATTGTACCTAGAGATTTCAAACCAATATTTACAATATTTTATAATATTTATAAAAAACTGCAGAAGCAAGCTTATGATAAAAGTGAATTTGCTGATGCCTGTACCTGCACTGATAATGTAAGTCTGATCATTAAATAGGTGAATGGATATAACTTATACTAAATCTATAACAGAGTGAAACGTAGGAATAGACTAATGGCCTTGTGCATGAAAGCTTTGACTTAATGGACAAGAAACCAAAAGTATCCATCTTACTGTTTTGGCAACTCAATCTGGTTTCTTACACTGAAAACACCTTTATTAAAATAACTTCATCTAGATGATGAAACTGCTAATTTTATTCCAGGCTAAGTTACTTTAGAGGCTTCTCTGCTTACTGACAGTGTACTGCACCTAAGAATATTAAGGCAATCAAGAAACTCCATTATCTGAGCCAGGGACAGAAATGATGTCTTATACAGTGAAATGTCTAATGTTTCAGTGTGCTGTTACTGCTAGGGAAGATTAATAAACATCATTACACAGAGAAGCTGTAGCTTCCACCCTAAAGGATTTTGTTTTATGTATAGATCAAATGTATAGGCTGAGCCGCCAGCAACTCTTTCTGAAAGTAAGCACAGCAAAGGCTGTATGAATCTTTAATGCCCAGACTTCATTAGAATACAAATTAGAGTACATTATCTCTTAAAGCGAGAAAGCATGACTCTCCTAGGTGAGACAGACCAACAAGAGATTTGAAAACAAATTTTTCCAGGCCTGCTGGAAAGTTTGGAGAGTCAGTCCTTATCCTAGGAACTTTCAGTAGCTTTGAAGGTTGTATTAAACTCTGTCTACCTTGTTGACTTCCATGCCTTCAGATTTCCCTTCCAAGCCTCTGAGACCCATCTGTGTCCACTACTCCATCAACTCAACATTCTCCTTCTCTACAACCATGCTACAAAATTCCAATTGCTCTACTTCCTATCTGGCCAACCTGTCTTTCAGGAGGTTTTTGGGTAAGTAAGGTCAGTTATTCTCAAGGAAGACATAGTCTTCTCACCATCCATGAATTTGCAGACTATCTTTGAGAAGGAGCCATGCTAATCTTTTCTATATCATTCCATTGAGTTTCTTAATTATCTTCAAATGCACTACTTCTGGATAATATGAGTTGCATGGCTTATCTCAGTCTTCAGAAGAGCTGTAGTTTTTCATGGAGGACAGAAGGATTCAGTGCTTTCTTAAATAAACAGATTTATGTGTGGGTGGAGAAAGTGGTGACTGCTGAAGATTCTTCATATGCTGAACATAGTGCACCCACACACATAAAAGTAGTTCTTACAAATCGTGCTAGATATTATTCTACCGAATAAATCAAACTTATTTTTTCATTGTAACAGTGACATTTAAACATATATGTTGAAAACCTTCAAAGCTAAGATTTTTTTCTTTGATTATGACTCCAGTGACAAAAATCTCTTTACATAAATACCTATGTAGTAATCCAGACCAATTTCCAAACACAATTAGATCCCTAGGATAAATGCCTTAAGAAGCTTCTTTCCTCCACTGGGATTGCAAGGTACAGAGGAGCTATCTCCCTGATCAACATGTACTTAGCTTCCTGTTCCCAGTTTCAAATTTGTAGGTCCAGCACTGGAGAAGTTTCCTGGTAGGGAAACTGCTGAACTTCTGACAAGAACTGATTATTACTAGCTGGGGGAAAGTGAGGTAGAGGAACATGATTAAAGTTTTAAACAATTATTTTGCTTCTGGTTATTCAAACTATCTCATAACTAGTCTGTTACTTCTTAATTAACTGTACTGATTATAGCTGCACTTGTATAAACACCATTTGGGATACTAGCAATAAATACCAATGATAGCAGAGATTTCAGTGAGCCTTTTTTTTTTTTTTTTTTTTTTTTTAATCCCTTTGACCTAATGAGATATCCTTTTCCCTTGGATAGATTCAGTAAAAACAATTTCTTCTCAATAAAGAATATTCCCAAAGCTTTTTGGAAAGCATGTTGAATATTTTTCCTTTTGCTTTTGAAAGAAACAAAGAAGCCATTTTGTCACCTAATAGTTAAAATGTTAATATCTGAAATGATCTCCAAGTGCACAAGAAACAAGTATATACAACTGTCAGATACTCTTTCACTTTATTATAATATCTTCTAATCATGTAATTAAAACCTGTTTAATAATACATACATCTACCTCAGAGGGACTTAGTGAAGGTTATTAGTATTTATGTAATGTTCTGAAGATGTGTGAGGCTATGTAAAGGCCAAATATTACTGTTATAGATGACAGCTATGGCACAGGGTCTTGTAAGACACAGGGGACATGCTTAATATATGACTCTCTGAAGAAATATTTTAATGCAAGCCTCATCTTCTGTGATTTCCTCGGTGATTTTCACTTTGAGGCACTAACTTCAGTTTGATGTAATGTCAGTAGATGTGTTAAATTTGGCCAGTTTAAGCAGCCACAAAACCTACTTTTATGCCTGAAAGTTTTATATTGTCTAAGCCACTTCTCTGTTAAAATGTGCAATCCACAAAAAAAAAGTCAAGGCTGCAGTTATCAAATACAGTTTTCAAAGATTTTACAGGTCTGTTGATTCAGATTGAAGCCTACATATGTTATGAATTTATTTTATCCTTTAGATATTTTAAGATCTTATGTAATACTATTTTTAACTCATACTTATTATGCATCTCAGAAATTCACTAGAAGGTGATAATGAATGGGATGACAGGGTATAATTTATAGAGACAAAAGACAGGTTAGGCCAGCAGAAGAAAGGAGCTACAGATTAAATCAGGTTAACTATAAATTATCTGTATCAACAAGAAACACAGAAACTATATGTACTGAAACCCATAACAGTATAGATAAAGCAAAAAATTTAGTGGTGTCGCCTAAACACCTAGGACAGTAACAATGAGAGTAATTCGCTGTGAAATCAGAGATAGTATTAATGAAAGATTTAGTTGGCATATGTAGACTGCATAACAGTGACTTCGATTGGTGGTGACATTTACGTCTCCTGTCAAGGACTCCTTGAAGTGATTAGTAAGGGAACACACCAGAAGAGATTAGTCTTCAATACTGCGTAAGACCTTGTAGAGAATGCTACACTTGAAGATTATAATATACTCAAATTCAGTTTCATCTAAGAAATTAAAAAGTTAAAGAAATGCACTATATTAATATATGCATTTTTTAAAAGAACTACAATAATGTAATTTTTAAAAATTATTTTAAAGAATTGGTTAAAAGGGAAAAATGTGGGTGGTATAGAGATTTTTTAAATGCACTCATTTAGAAGCTGGCAGCAAATGAAGACCAAAATATCAATACAGGCTTTAAAGGACAAGTGTACAAAATTTATTTTAGCAGTTCAGCTAAACAGAAATGTGTATTAGAAGTCAAAAGGCATCCTTCATAAATTAGAAATTTTAATCACATAATTATGATTATGCGAAATATAACATAGCATAAGCTCTGACAAGTTAAAAGAAAGCAACAATAGACATGTCAAAAAAGATATTTTTTTTTTTTTTCTGTGGTGACAAAATATTCAAAATGCATCAGAAGCTGACTATCTAGAGCATGGTTAGGATGAAAAAGAGATTAGAAAACTGAATTATGAGAGAACAGTACAGCATACCTGAATTTCTAACAGTTTTGCTCAAGTCAAATTTTATTGGCTTTTTAAGAATCTATGCCATGGATAAGCAGTAAGTCTTCTCATTGATTACTAACCAGTTACAAGACTGGAAGCAAAGGGTGAAAGCAATTATGCAGGTTCAACAATGGAAGGAGAACAGATTATTAAAAGAAAAGCTGAGCAAAAAAAATTGCCTATGATAATGACTGACTGAGGAGTAATATAATGCCTGCAAATGCATAATGAAACAAAAGGAAATAAAAACCGAAAAAGGAATTAAAACAAACAAAAAAACCGAAATCAAACCCCAAAACCAACTAACTACTTAGTACTAAGGAAAAATGCAGCAGAGGCAGTCTTATGGAAAAGTTAACTTGTTGCTCAAGGGATGTGAGCAAGTCAAATAGCACGTTAGAAAGAGAGAACAAAACACAAAATCAGTATCATGCCATGATGTAAACTCATTATGAGTATCTATGACAAATACTGTGTGGGGTCCTGATGTCCCCATCTCAGAAAATATATAATAAAAATATAAAAAGTGCATAGGTGACAGAGATGATCTAAGAAATTAAATAGCTTCTTTACAAGTGAATTGATAACAACTCTCTTATTGCATAAGAGACGTCTGGTGGGAGATAAATTATTATAAAAATATGAACGCCATACAATAGGAATAGCTACTTTCCATTTTCTCACAATGCAAGAACTAAAAAATTATCTGTGAATTATCAGGCAACACTTTAAAAAAAAATAAAGACTGTAATTTTCATCCCACATGTTGAAGTGTAGAACCACATTACCGTACAAACTTGCAGAAGTCAATGATATAAAAGAAAAGGTATAAAAGAGTTCAAAAGGTAAATACACAAATTAATGGTGGAAAAGCTGTGAATACAGTCTCTGGTTCACAGCTGACTGCTGGAAGCAAGCAGGATGTTCTAGGGGACTCAGCATAGGCTTGGTCAATTCACCTACTTAACTGGTCACTGGCAAAAAGAGAATATGGGCTGGAAAAGACTTTTTGTCCATTCCAGTACTAAAACAAACAAACAAACAAAAAAAACCAACCAACCAAAAAACCCAAAACAAAACAAAAAAACAAAATGCAAGCATACCAAATGATTTCACAGGCTTAATCCTTGAGGAGATGATGTCTCCTCAAACTCTTCTGAAGTTCTGGAGGGAAGACTGGTATGAACAGTTTACTGTCTCTCTACATGGAGGTCATGTGTCACTCACAAAGCTCAAAACTCAGGTCTGCAAAAAATAATTTTCCCTGGCATCTAAAATAATTGCAAATCTTGGCAGCAATACAAGCACTTTCTTCTGACTTTATTTTCTCCCGAACTAGTACAAAGCAACGTGTGCACTAAAAAGCAGCACAGCTGCAACATCAGCAACTATGAAAAATATGCCATACGATTTTTCATTGTGAGAAAAAGAAAGGGAATCAAGCAGCACATGACAAATACTGTCCACATGTTTAATGAAACACAGGATGAAAGTTAGAAGTTACAGGGATAAATACAGTACAACAACCTATGTAAAGCACATAGAATCAACTTATTATTTCATACCATAATTACTGTGTGAATCAAAAAGTAAAAAAAAAAGTAATAAAGTTATAGAATATCTTATTTCTTCTACTTTACACCGAAATCCATTATGTGAGACTGAAGGAAAATGTAAGGTCTTTCTCCACTCAAGTCAATGGCCTAGAAAATCATTATGAAACTCTCCTATAAAATAGATTTTCTGCTGTTGGGTATTGAAGCTTCTCAGGGGACTATGACTTCGTTAAACTATTTGACTTTACTTATGTCCTATGAAATACCTTACAAAATAACAGTAATTGTAGATTTCAATGATACTTTTAGCAAATTGCAGTTACAATTTCAACAGAGATGTTCAGATTTATCTTGCAGGAAATTATAGACAATGCAATACTGTACTTTTCAACTTTCAAGCTGTCAGAGTAAATACCATGTTAGAGAAATCTAAATACTGCACTCAGAAAACATGCAAATTCCTTGCTTATATGATCTATTTATTATTCCCTTTATTATCCACACAGTTTTATACCATATCATGAGTTTACATATATTTGGAGAAGTCTGTAATGGGTTAGGCTGTATTCATTAGCAGAGTCAGTTGTAACGGAGGTAATACAGAAAATATTTGAAACCGTTGTATCTTTTTATTAATTAAAGATATGATGCTTTGAAGAGAATGAATAGAGAAAAGTTCAGTTCCCACTCTCTTTTTTCCCTGCTATATTATTTCTTTTCTCTTTCCATATTACTTTGCATCAGAAATCCTAACTAATGGACTCTCATCCCTGAATGCATTGTTTAGTTTCTCATCCATTTTAGTCCCACTTTGTTTTCATTATTCTTATGCTGCATCTCAACCACTAATCCTCCTAAAATAATTATTTCCATGTTTTGTCTCATTCTTTTAGCTAGCCTTGTGTGTCACATGCTTTCAAGAAGCCCATTTGTCTGGTGACATCTAATCAGTACTACCGCACAGCGACAGTCTTTCCAGACTTGAAGCTCATTTACCCAATAAACAACATCTTTCTGCCTCAGAACACCAGTATCTCAACTCAGAATTCACATAACCTACTTCTTTACCCTCCTCCAAGTCCTCCACTCCAATTTGCACCAGACAGGCTCTGCCAATAGCTGCTCATATACACTCACCTTTGCAGCTGCCCAAGCTTCTGACCCAGCAGAACCAAACCTCATCTCCTACTCTGAAGACTTAAGAAACTTAGACACGAGTACTTTCCCAGATGGCAATAAGAAAAGAGAAGTAAGAGCTTCTGAAATAATGATGCCAAATTTATATTCCTTTATTTATTTGCAATTTGCATTGTACTGGATATATTATATTTAATTTTAAAAGTTGCTGCTAAACAAAAGAGGGTACCCTGTTTGTTTTGCTGCATGTAGTTCTATCCAATTGTGAGAAAGATCTGGAGATCAAAGAAAGGCAATAGAGATATCAAAAAATATTAAAGAATGCTGATATCCAGAACACAAACTACCTGCAACATAAGTGATACTATTAATGCTGGCAGGAAGTAGTCATTGCCAAGTCACGTAAGCAATGGAAAGAAAGAAACTTACCCAATGGTTTGGAAGTGGACAGTCAAGAGTTTGTTGCAACATAGAGAACCAGTAAAAGTCACTTTACCAGTAGCAAGCCAGAAGGAAAGTACTTGTTCTGCGAAGTAGTATGTGGCATGCAAAGATTTATTTGTAAAGTCACTTTTTAAAGTCTAACAGTGAGGTGGCTTTTTTCAAGTTATCTTTGTCTAGTTTAACAAAACTAAAGTTAGCCATGTAACCCTCTCTCCCTTCTTTATGTAAATAATCCCGGTAACAACAGGCAGACCTACCTCAAAGCTTTAGCCTAGATTCTTTGAAGTCCATATTACTAAAACAAATTTGCATTTTACAAGGGAAAAAATGTATCTGTTGACCATTAGGGACAGGAAGAGACAGAAAAGTAATACCAGCAAGTACAAACTACTCTTCTTTCTCATACATTTGTGCAAAAGGGGTGCCGATTCAGCAGTGCTAAGGATATTGTATGAAATCCTAATTGGCATACTATTTTACAAATAAGAAAAACAAAATTTACTGTGCTCTTATTTACTGTCATGACAGAAAAGGGCAACATGATACAGTTTCTGTTTTTAGAAATTATTTAAAGTAGACTTACTATACATAAAGAGTGATTTAAGGTCCTGCCAGATAAAATGGACTATGATAAACACATCCAAAAAGACCAGAAGAATTCAATTTCCCTGCTTTGGGGGAAGGTATTTGTCAGTATGGAAAATAGATTATTTGAACTCTAATTTTATGTATTTCTACTTACTTCTTAGGGATTGCCAATTTAATTTATTGCATTTTTATTCCCGTTCTTGATTGATCATTTTGGATATTCCTCCATATGATTCTACATAGAACTTACCAGTCCTCCAAAAGCAAGAGCCCTCTGTGGGACTGCCTGCTGAATGAGCATCACCAGATCTGGGGCAATAGGTGGAATAGGGAAATACAATCCTGCTTATGGCAAATAAGGGAAGGGAATAGCTTTCCCCACCCTTACTAAAGTAGGAAAGAAATTTCTAAGCATGTCATAGTCCTCCACATTGTAGACAGAAATGATGTAAAGTGCAGTCCCAGTGCAGGACGAGTGAAAAAGGCCTGATTTGCCTTTCACATGGGAAAGATGAAAGCTGAGTGCTCTGACCTATGACGTGAAAAAGGCTGTAACGCTCTGCTGCAGCAGAGGCTGTTGGGGAGCAGGTCTTCCAGGAGAGCTAATCCAAGGTGAGCTGGCTCCAATGAAATGGAAATTGATTTCCTGAGACTGAACCAATACATTATGATTCTTCCACAAAGACTTGCCAGTGCATTTGACTAGCATCATGGCTCTGCTGTTGCTCCTGTGTTAAAAAAGGATCTGCTCATGAGCATGAAATAGTAGTTGTTTTCTATTTGTTATGATTCCCTTTTTTTTCCACAGCTCACTGGAGAAGACAGGGACTTACAATAAGATGCTTCTATAGCTGTCTTGAAGTAGAAGCTGCTTAGGACCTGGAAAGAGAAACATGCTTGACTTCTTCCTGGAATGCTAGTGATTACGAAAAATTACTGTATTGAACATACAGGCAGAGCACTTTGTGGCAAAAACATCCCTTATATTTCTCAGCCATGTGAGTTAGCACGTCAAGTTGCATGCTTAAGTAATCACAGCACTTTACATTGTAAAGAAAGCAGCAAGTGTCCCAGCTCACTCTGACCTTCGTTATTTAATACATTTCATAAGTGTTCAAGACTGGGAAAGAAGATGCTGAAGTCCTTGCTAGCAAAACCTGTTCTGCCTTCAACAATCATTTACACAGAGTGGTAGCTTGTCTTTGTTGGAAAACAAAATTAAATGGAAAGTGATGGCTCTTGCAGGAGAACTCGAGGGAACAGAAACAAGTGGAATATAACAGTCAGAAGACATAAGAGCTTTCAAAAAGCAGCTGAAGTGGCTCATGCATTTTTTAGATAATAGTACCAAAGGAGGAAGCCCTAAAGTAAAATCTTGGCCCCAAGTCAAGTCAGAGAAAATTATTATCATTAACTTTGAACACATCAGGAGTTTACTCCATATGATAAGAGAAGATCAGACAACTACGTTCCATCCATTTTAGATACAACATCTGCAAACTTCTATGGAAATAAATGTGCTTACAGTCATTTGTCACAGTTGCAATAACAATTACTGATGAAGAAGGCCACTTTAGATCCTCTTCCTTGAAAGAAATAAAGAGTGAGATTCATCTCACCAATAAAGACAGAGAATTCCAATATATTTTCAAAGTCTAAGAAACTGGTAAATTTCACAATACTTAGAATTTTTCCAATACCCTAATGCTATCTAAATGTAAATATATCCAATAAAGGAAAAACGATTTCTTATTTTGTTTTTTTTTAATGATTTTTCCTGATTTAGGATTTGTTACTTGATGAGAATCTATTATAAATACCAAAATAAGCACTCGTTGTTGTTTCAGTTCCTTATTATAGTATAACCAAAATACAGAAACACATATCTGTTTAGGTTACAAGGGATCTCTTCAGATGATCCAGTTCAACACACCTGCTCAAGCAGGGTCAGCTAGAGCAGGTTGCCCAGAACTGCATCCTCTTGGGTATTTCATATCTCCACAGACAGAGACCCAACAACCTATCTGGGGAACCTGTCCCAGTGTTTGACCATTCCCATAGTTAAAAGGTGTTCTATTGTGTTCTGATGGAATTTCATGTGTTTCAAGTTGTGTCCATTACCTCCTGTCCTGTCACTACTGAGAAGACTGACTCCCTCATTTTCATTCTCTCCCATCAGGTATCGAACTATATTTATCAGACGCACACCCTCCCCCCACCCTAAGCCATGTCTTCTCCAGGCTGAACACCTCCAGCTCTCTCAGCCTCTCCTCATACGAAAGATGCTCCAGTCCCTTTGGTATTTTTGTGGCCCTTCACTGGGCTCACTCTACATGTCTTTCTTGTCCTGGGGAGCCCAGAGCTGGACACAGTGACCTCACCAGTGCTGAGCAGACAGGAAGGATCACCTCCCTCAACCTGCTGGCAAAGCTCTGCCTAACGCATCCCCAGGGTGATGCCAGCTCACGGTTAGTTTGTTGTCCACCAAGACCCCTAGGTCTTTCTCTGCCAAGTGGTACTCCAGACATTCAGCTTCCAGCATGTACTGGTGACTTGGGTTATTCTTCTCCATGTGCAGGCCTTTGCATTTCCACCCATTGAACATAATGAGATTCCCCTTTGCTCGGTTCTTCACCTTGTTAAGGTCCCTCCGTATGATGACACAACCATCTGGGATATAGCCACTCCTCCCAGGTTTGTGTCATTTTCAGACTTGCTGAGTTTGCATTCTGTCCCATCATCCAGCTCATTAACAAAGACATTGAACAGTATTACCCCAGTATCAACTCCCAGGTACACCATCACTGACTTGTCTCCAGCTGGACTCCCTGCTGCTGATACACAAACTTTGTGTCCAGTTGTTCAGCCAGTTTTGAGTTCAACTCACTGCTCCCTTCTCTAACCCACGCTTTGTCTGCTTGTCTAAGATGATGTTATCAGAGACAGTGTCAAAGGCTTCACAGCAGTTGAGGTAACCAACATCACTGCTCTCCTCTTGTCCACCAAGCCAGTCACTTCATTGTGACAAGGTTAGCAGGTTGGTCAAGCATTACTTCCCATTTGTGAATCCATCCTGACTACTCCCAATCACCTTCTTGCCTTCATGTATTTGGAAATGGTTCCAAGGAAGATTCTCTCTATCACCTTCACAGTAACTGAGGTGAGGATGACTGACCTCTAGTTCCCCAGACCTTCCTTCTTGCACTTTGTCAAAATAGGAGTGGTATCTGTTCTCTTCCAGTCTTCCAGAACCTCTTTCAGTTGCAATGACTGTTCAAGAATATTTGAGAGTGGCCTCAAAATTATAGCATCTGCCTCTCTCAGTACTTGGGGGTGCAATCCATCAGGCTCCATTGACTGTATGTCCAGTTTGTGTAAGTGCTCCCTAACCTGGTCCTCCTCTGCCAAGGGTAACTCTTCCTTGCTCTAGACTTCCCCTCTGGTCCCAAAGGCCTGGGATTCCTGAAGGCCAGTTTCACTGAAAAAGATGGAGGCAAACAAGGAATCAAGATCCTCAGAATTCTCCAAATCATTTGTCACTATTCCCCCTGCCCCGTTCAGCAGTAGCTTCCTTTTAGTGTTTATGTACCTGTAGAGTCCTTCCCTGTTGCCCTTCACATCCCTTGCTCGATTCAACTCCAGGCTGATGTCTTCCTTCCTATCCCTATCCCTGCAAGATCAGACAGCAACCCCATACTCTGCCTGGATCACCTTTCCTTCCTTCCATCTCTCTGAATACCTCTTTTTATGTCTGACCTCAGTTTGGAGCTCTTTCCTCATCCATGCAGGCCTCCTACTGCCTTAGCCTGATTTCCTGCTTGTCAGGATGAACCTTTCTTTGAGGCTGAAGGAGGTGATTCTTGAATATGAGCTAGCTCTCCTGGGCTCCTCTTCTTCTTAGAACCATCACCCAGAATCATCCCCTCGCCTACTTCACCTTCCCATGTACTCCTGTACAATAAGTATGCAGCTCTGGAACCTGAAGGCCAGGAAAATTATGATGTGGATGAAAGCCCATCCAGGTTGGAGGAGCTCCTAAGGAGAGTCAGCCAACCCCACACAAGACCAGCTCTGCTAGGAAGAAAAGAAAGGTGGTTGTCACCAGTCTGAGAGGAATGCAGGGCTCGATATGCCGACCGGTCCCATCCCAAAGCTGGTGAAGGGTCTGGAGCGCAAGTCCTATGATGAGCAGCTGAAGGAACTGTGGTTGTTTAGTCTGGAGAAGTAGAGACTCAGGCTTGTCTTATTGCTCCTTACAGCTACCTGAAAGGAGGTTGTAGACAGGTGGGTGTAGGTCCCTTCTCCCAAGTAGCAAGCAATGGGACAACAGGAAATGGCCTCAAGTTACTCCAGGGAGGTTTAGATTGGATATGAGGAAAGATTTCTTCACTGAAAGGGTTGTCAAGCATTTGAAAAGGCTGCCCAGGGAGGTGGTGGCATCAAGATCTCTGGAGGTGTTAAAAAACCACGTAGATGCAGTGCTTTAGGGATATGATATAGTGTTATGGTATATCATGCATGCAAGATAGTTGTCAACGGTGCAGTCACAAAATTTCCTCGGTTGGTTGAGTCCTGCTTTATTGCCCTTCCAGCAGGTATCAGGTTGGTTCAAGTCCCCTATGAAGACCAAGGGCTGTGAACACGAGGCTTCTTCCAGTTGTCTGAAGAAGGCCTTATCAAATTCTTCCTGATCAGAAGGTCCATAGCAGATACCCACAAAACCATCCACCCCATTGGTCTGCCTGATAATCTCTACCTATAAGCTTGAATGACTCCAGGCGTGTCCCAAGACAGAGCTCCATGCATTCCACTTGCTGTCTCACATAAACAGCAACTCCCCATCCTCATCTTCCCATCCTGTCCTTCCTCAAAAGCCTGTCAGCCTCTCTCCACTGCATCACTCCACTCATGAGCTATCCCACATCTCCACAATCCCGGGGAGGTCACAGTCCTGTAACTGCACACACTTCTAACTCCTCCTGTTTACTCCCTACACTGTACACCTCAGTGCAGAGGCATTTCAGAAGACAAAGGCTTAAACTGTTAAAAAGAAAGCAGGGATTTGTTTTTATTTTTTAGGCTTCTGTGCCTAGGCAATATAGCTTATTTTAATGCAAAGTACTAGGAAGCTTTCAATGTCAAAGAAGACTCAACACTAGAATCTATGATTAAAATAGCAAGTTAATTTGAATAAAAATGTCATTTCAAGCTTTTCATGACATAAGCCATATATTTATTATGAGATTTATGAAAAATATTTGTGGACTTCATTTGGAAAACAGCGAATTTAATTTCTTCTTACAGAATTTCTGGTACTTACCAGTACAGATGAAATACCAGACTAGGCAGGCATTAGTGTTATCACCTGTGATAGCTCCTTGTATTACTAAAACCTCCTCACATCCTGTTGGATAAAACAGAACTCACCTCCTAGATATAACTCACCTCTTAGCTTGTACTGTCTGATAAAACCTTACCATAATGATATTATAAAGCTATTAGAGTAACAGCAAGCTAGAAGAATTAAAAGTAATAATAAAAGGTGAGCATGTGTTTAGCACAAAACAAAGATGTTAAGTATAATAATGAAGTCACCACTCAGCACTAAGAGAAAATATTTTCTAACTACTTAGATGCCAATTCTACAAGTTCAGATTTAATATAATTAAGGGACAGAATATAATTAAGGAACCATTTTCCAACTACTGTCTTTTTTAGTGGATAATGTTATTTTCTTTTTTTTCTCAACAGAGACTGTTCTGTTGAAAATTTGTGACTTCTTTTGACAATTCATTTTAGGAAGAAACAAAAATACACGACGTATTTACCAGAATATCAGGATATTTTGGCCTTTCAACGAAAAAAAAAAAAACAAAACCAAACAACAAACCACCCAGTATTTTAGGGTTTCATTTTTAAGTTACTACATAAAATACAGATTTTCCAAATTTGGCTTGAAACAAAGCATTTGAGTTTTTTGTTTCCATTGGTAGGAAAGGCCAAAATAATTTTAAAGGGCTGATTGAAAATTAAAGAAGGATATATAATTAATGTCAATTTGATTTCTGAGAAATACTTTGTCATACTAGTTTTGCAAATTTCTAATGACATTACTTGCATTGACGCTAAATCACAGAGCTTACATTAATAACATGGCACTTGACTTGTGATTTTGATATTTGGATTCTGGACTGAAAAATATTGCTAAATACTACATTACAAAATGCAATTGCATCCATTATGTTCACATTAGATTCAATCAGAAAAGCTTCCAGGGAGCTCTAGAAACATATATATTTGAACCTGCAGTATTCAGCTTAGAAATAAACTGTCACTATTGTTAGCCTGCTGGTGAATAAAATATTCTCTAGTCTGATCACCAGCAAAGTAGTCATAATGATGGTTTCATGTTAGATACCAAAAAGAAAAGCAACCTTAACAGTCTGATACGGAAAAATGCAAGACTAGATTGGATAGCCATCAGTACCACAGAAAAGGACTTAATGTTACATGGGATCACAGTCTCTGAACAGAGGTTAACAATATCATTTTGTTGTCATAAAAAGCAAATGTAATTTTGGGATTTATATGTAAGAGTGCTGCATTAAAAACATTCAGAATACATTTTTTTTAGTTAACTTGGTACTCTTAAAGTATCTGCTGGCCTTTTATTTTTTCTTCATTTTTAAGGACTACAGTTCAAGAAGGATATGGACTGATTGGAGACAGTCCAAAAGAGGCAAATAAAAATGATCATGGGTATATACAGCTTGATATAAAGCATATATGATAAATCTCTAAGAAAGTAAGAAGAAGCATCAAAGAAAATTCATCCACCTTTATGTGGTCTGAAGGCAAAATAAAAAGCAATATGCTAAAATTGAAGAAAAGGAGAATTAAGTTAGAAATCATGAAAAAATCTATCTAATGGTAAGGACAGTGAAGGATTAGAACAGGTTGCTTAGGAAGGCTGTGCAATCTTTTAAAGGAATTTTTTTACAACTGCCTCTTAAGAATGACAGAATTATAGTATATACTGTCTTCATGCAAGAAACTTATCCAAGGACTAGATAATGTCCTGTAATCCTGTTTATGACTCCAATGATCAAAGATACCTGTAAATATATCCTTATAAAATGTAGGTCCTATAGAAAGAAATGCCACTGGAAAAACTGGTTTAAGATGCTATAATGTATCTAGTTCTTATGCCTAGAGTTCACACTGGACATAAGCAGAGAAGATCTGAGGAAGAATGATCAAGCCCACATGAAGCATCTCTTCTAGAAGTATGAATTAAATTTAACCTATCAAATGAAAGAACAAAGAGTGACTTAGTCTCTCTACCTCCGTAAGAACAGAGATTTAAAAAACAAGAGGAACTTGAAAGCAGCAGACTAGGATATAATGCACTGTAACAGCTATTGAATACAGAGCACAAACTTTTAACAATTAACCATCAAAGTAATTTACCAAGGACTATAATAAGACGTATAAATTTACAGGAACAGAACTGAAAATTGTGCTTAATTTAACTATAAATTTAGACTCAGAACAAGAATTTTGCATTCACCCATTGAAATCTGAACTTTTATTCAATGTCACAGATACAACGGCAGCAGGCAAGAGCTAAGGTGCTGAAGTCTTCAAGGCACCTGGTGAAAGGTGAAAGTTCAGGAAGAAACATGACACAATATATAGGTGTCCTTGGCTTATCCAGAAAGTGAACATGGATTTTCATGATTACGTAAGTATCCATGTAACCCTTGAAAGGGGAACTGAAGCCCTGGTGTTCCATGTAGAAGGTAGAAAGCACTAATGTGGAATTTAGCTGTCTAAACATACATATCCAGTGCTTTCTGTTGCTCAAGATATCTCCTCTAAGAGCCGTACCAAAGAGCAAAAGTCTCCTGCAGCGGTGTTGAAAGTTCCAGCTATAAATGGATGGGGTTTTATGGTAATTTAGTGCATCTTAGATGGCCCTGGATGTCTTTAAGTAACTAAACCCATACCTTAAGTCTTCAGTGCCTTCACAAGGCACAAATTATTATTTTTTATCCTTCCTTCTGGAAAGGTTGTTAACATTTCAGTCCATCACACCAGATTCTTACTGCCCCGATCCGATAAAACAGCAGTGTCTCAGAATTGAACATAGTGAATGAAAAAACGTCACAAGGCTGTGTGGTAAACAATTTCTTTTAAAAGTCTTTTGGTGATATTTTTGTCATAGCTGTGGTGGGGGTAAATTAAGCCACTACAGATGCTATGTAAAACATGGTCTAAAAACTGAACGAATGGGGACTTGAAAGTAGTATTTTCTGCCTCAGGCTAAAAACAGGAGTAATGAGGGGAAATGCTGACAGAAAAAGATGTGTGTACAGCACACTATTTTAATTTCAGTAGCCTGCACAGGCTATAATCAAGGATTAAATCCTACTTATTCTACATAGTTCACCTGTACAGAACAAAAAGCAACTTTTTACTCCCTAAAGTTTTTATTTTTACAGTCCACCAGGCTTCTCTGATAAATAATGCATTGTAAGTTAAGAAATAGAAGGGCTTTTTCTTTGGGTTATTTTCTAATGCACTCTCATGTAACTTAGTTCCCAGCATGTTGTTATCCACTTATAAAGATGGTCAGAATGTATATTTGACCTCTGATTCTAATAGGTCCACGAAGAATCACCATCTATGAAATACATCAAGTTCCATGTATAAACTTTTCACGTATTTTTCTATTTTCTTCTTTCAGAATCAACTGGAGAACAAGTCACTTCAAACCCCACTACGAAAAGCAAATACAGTGAACTATCATTTGCTTTTCTCTTCCTCCCCCATCTTTCCCATAAGACTTAGGTAAACAATTTTTTCTAAGTATCTGTTGCTTTTACTCACAAATTAACAGAAGTCTATAAGGCCATCAAAATCTCAAGGTTAACTTTCAGAAAGTAACAACTGAAATGTAGCACTGTTAACATTATCCTGTTCCTTTTTTCTCCCTCTCTGTGCCCCGTTGCTTCTGTTTTGCACGATACCATTCTGCAAGATTATAAATTACTATCTTTGATTCAATAATTTTTGTGCTAGTTAAATAAGTCTGTTTTGTGTTTTTTTTTGTTGGTTGTTTTTTTGTTTTTTAAAGCATATACTAAAACATCCTTGGAACAGAAAAGAACAAATTAATATACATAGTACGACGCCGACCTATGGCTCTGTTTAACAAGTATTTTATTCCCTAATATACCTACAAGGTAGTAGGATTATTCACCTGTGCAGACCTCATACTAAAAGCTCATGTAAAGTAATGTCCCTGAACCGAGAGTAGAGGCTGAAATGTGCCTACAGCTGAGGCGCTTACTTGAACACTTCTACAGGTGTGTTAGCTTTTCATAGTACACCTTACCCTCTGCTGGTTCCTCTGGATAAAATGCTTTTTAAAATGGTTTCCACTTTAGAAATACAGAAAGCGTAATTTCTCATGATCTTCTATTTATTTGTAAGAAAATTACAGAAGTTATGAAATGTACTGAATTGTTTTTAATCATGGGATACATTTATTGCTTAAGATGTGCTTGTTTATCCCCAGTGACTTTCTGGAAGGAATTCAGCACAGCATCACAGCTGCCGATCAACCTCCAACCAGCATCATACTATATCAATTAGGCAGGACTAACTATCTTTACAATAGAAAATCAGTAACTATAAAACAATTTTCAAGTCATCATCTATCCTGTGAACTGTATTGTGGTTAACTTCCTGGCTCATATAAGCTGTGTTTTAAGAAGTGGGTGGAAAGGGAATCATACAGTAACTCTTAAGAGTGGACAGTCTGGGTGTTTCATTACAGACACTAGAGAAAGGTATTCTTCCTCGAAGAAGGACACTCTACTCCTAGAAAAATCCAGTTATCTAAATACTTCCAAGTCAGCACCAACTGGAATGTCACTTCTTGACGATATTGCTCCCTGAGAGTAAACCAGAAATAACTAAATACCTGAGTACTGCACTTGTTTCAGCAGAAAAAAAATAAACAGGTAAAATCCATGCTCCCATTTGACATTTTGCTACCAACTTCCACATTCAACCATGCAGCTGCCTGTATTTTTCAGTATTCTGTGTGTTTTCTCCTGAGCTGATGTGCAGTGCCACTAAGGTCCATGTTCAGACCAATTTGTTTTGCAGATCCTACAAGAAGCTAGCCGACTAAAATTTCTGGTTTATTCCATTTTTGGTAATACACATAAGATGACAGTAAGACAGGATAAAGCCAACAACAGCTTACAACTACCCCTCAATTCTAACACTACATTGAATCATGCTTGAGAAGTTTCTAAGTCCTCAGGATAGGCAGTATCTTTTTTAATCTATTTTGAGAAACACTTTAATCCAGTTAGGTGCTACACAAAATTAATAATAATAATTATTATTATTATTACTATTACTATTATTACTGTTATTATTGTTGTTGTTTTGTTGTTGTTGTTATTGTTATTATTATAGAGGCACTGACCAATGGAGAATCATGCTTCGTTAACAATCTAAAGTCAAAAATGGTTACTGACTGTAATGAAAGCTGCAGTGCTTGATCATTTGCTAGCCCAGCGAGGGTTCCTTTCCTCTGCATGATAAATCAGCTGCCAAGTTTGCCTACGGTCTTGAGTGCAACACTAACTGCATGGAGTTATCCCTCTCTCATCACATAAAACAGTAAGATCTTCAAATTAATCAGACGCCTTCATGATGCAGACAGTTTTAACTGCACAATTACGGAAATTACTGCACTCGCTTGGCAACCTTCCAGGCACTAATGCTTGGCTATACAGTACAAACAGTATTGTTGTGAACTGATGACCCTTCTTAACGTATACTGCTCTCCCTAATCTTGCTTTGCTATGCCAAATTCTAACAACGTTACAAAATGAGACCCCCAATACAGGAAAACTTTGTAGGTAGAATAGCTGTTCAGGTGCAGTTTGTGTAGAGAACGGCTAAAAGAACAACAAAGATTCTATGTCAGTAATATGCATCTAATATTTTATGCATCTCAATTACATTCACATAGATACACAGATGGAAACAACATTGTTTTATAGAACAACACTGTAATAAAAATGGTAAAACATTCCCCATTCTAGTTTATGAGCTCAAACTAACTGGAATGGAAGGCAGGAATATCTTTAACATTAATACATCTTTTTTGTTTGTTTGTTTCTTTATGAGGAAAATCTGTTTCATCGTGCTTTCAATGCTGGAAGTTCTCATTCCATAGTCTTAATTCCACATATTTCCTGCCATTTCTTTGTGACTCCTTCAGTGCCAGCACTTTTCATGTAGCAGCCTGATTAGGCCGAATATACACTTCTTTGTAGCTTTTTGTCATAACAGCTGCACTGTTATCAGGTCATGCAATACTTTTTGGTGGTTTAAGACATACATACCTTTGACTGACTTTGAGCCAATATTTATGCTTAATATATGACAGGAAATTTAAACTTGTTGTTTACTGGGAAATGAAACAAATAATTTACATGAACCAGCAATCCTTTAAAAAATAATTTTGAATATTTGTTATTATTTATTCACCTATATTCATTTACCTAGTGGCCAAAATGAAAATGTAGCAGCCTTTATATGACAGTTACATGTCTTGGTATGAAATTTATTAGTGCTTCATTTATTCCTGAAATACAAGCTAGTAAAAAGTTGGAATTGCAAACATAGCATTTTTTTATACTTGCACATCTTCATCACTGATGTTCCACCAAAAAAACAAAAAAAAAAAAAAATAAATCATATCACTAATGATAACACTCATGTATAGGCAGAAATCAAGCACCTGGTCACTTTGAACCTCAGTTTTGAACACCGATGGGATAATGCATTTAACTGTGCAGTAGGTTATACAATCTTGAACTGCACTGGGTCACTTACAAGACTAGAAGAACTTTTTTTCATCCCGCAGAGCTATCCAGACCACAAAACAAAATCACTAGGCTGCTCTGTCTTGAGAAACTTAACTGGCAATCTAAAATGGGGCGTCTTAAAACTGCAAGACTACAGCCTGTTTGAACATACAGTAAGGAAAGGCTATGCATGTACATTTGCATTTTATATGTAAATTGTATTGTACATCAGTAAGAAGAGTCCTTATTTCTTCTGAAAGTTTGTGTGCATTAATGCACGACTAGCAACTGAAATGCTTGGATACTCTTAGAAGTGTGATGAAATACTAGTCAGCTAATTTATTTCCTCTATTAACACTAACCCAGCTAAGGATGCTTAAACCATATTGGAACACTCTGAATCCAAATGCATGTTTTTAAAGAGTACCCACAGGCTGTGTGTGTCATACTTTTTTAAATTCTCCCTTGCTTTGGCTCATTTTCTTGCCAATACCACCTAACTCGAGATATTTTTAAAGCATGTATCACCCTGTCATCTAAACATTCCTCTTCTTTGAAGAACTTTCTTTGCTGCAATTGCTGAAAAGAAAAAAATAATTTAAAAACTCAATGCACAAGACTACCTAGGCTGAATTACATTTGCTGCCAGAAGAAGAAAACATCATTGTCTCATCACAGTTCATTTAATCTGAGAGGAAGCACAAATGAGGCTTCTAATTTCTGAAGAAGATGAGATTCGAAACCAAATACATCTGTAGATTGATAAGTATTCCAGGGAAAATCTTGAAAACAATATGTAAATTCTTTCTGTACCATTTTCTTTATGGGCAGAGGGAAAAAATTGTTTCCCCTTAGCCTCTAACATATTATGTAACTCCACTTTGAACAAAAGGGTATTAGAAAGTGGTACATTCTAACTGGCTATACTTTTCCAGACAAGGTCTTAAAACAGTAAGAAATGAAAGAAAGAAAAAGCACATCCAAATACATGCTAAAAGAAGTGATGTGCATTCATTGTCCAATAACCTTCATACAAAGCCAATACATACAACAGCACACAGTTCAATAAACTTGGTAGGCGCTCCTGTATTAACAAAATACACAACATTTTGGCCTCATAAAATTATTGGCTGCATTAGAGTATTTCTCTCTGTAAAGGAAATTTCTACTTGTGTACATTGTCTAGACATACAAAAAGGAAACAGAACCTTCTGAAGTGAGTACAGTACATTTCCAATAGCTATAATTCCAACCTTTTTTTCTAGCTTATCCTGGTTTTGTTAATTTCAGAACACAAATTTTAAAAAAATATGGAAACCCGACTGCTTTCTAAGGAGAAACACTGGTTTTCTAAATTTCAAAATTACTTTAAGACTGACATAACTTCTATATGTATAGTATAGGTTCACTTCTGAAAGGCTGGAACAAATCTTTTATTACACACAACGGCTTAGTGAACCATTCAATAAACCCAGGGATAAGTTTTGTGACAGAAAAAAAGAGTATGACCTTTAATAAGGTTTGTTTATCTTCACAGCTTGAAGATCTACAGTTGTCCATGGCCTGCAGCCAGGTAATCTGGCCGTGTACTATTGAAGTCTTCATAATCAAAGCTTCCCACTGCTTTAAATAAACTGTGGAACCAGTCTTTACTGTTTCAAAATAACCCTTCAAAACTTCTAAGAGGTGGGCATATAGTTATCCAAATCCCACCAAAATATTATCTCTACTGTTGTTGGAAACTTTAACTGAAAAACGGACCAGCACTTCACTGCTTTTTGTGGTATAAAAGCAAGGTTGTCTGTAGCTTCTGCCCAGGAAAACGTGGGATGCAGTAATAAGAGACTCTGGGAATAAGGATTCAGAGAGGTGGCTACATATCAGGTACAGTGGCAGAGATTCACAAAACTTCAAAGGAGAAGCTCTGGGTTAAGAATGATTACTGGGAGGAAGAGAGATTCATGATTTTGAGACAGATAGGACTATAAGAAGAGAAGGAAAGCTACAAACACAGACTGTTTCCTCTTCTGTGTTTGTTCTGAAGCCTGAACAGTCTATTGCAGCTATTATATCCACAAATAAAGAACAAGTGAGAAGATACAGGATATAATGGAGGAGAAAATTATGGAAGCTGCAGGAAATATAAGGATATACACTGAAGGCAGGCTAGGGAAAGGTACACCTTGATCTAACACATAAAAATAGGCGAACATAAGACCAAGAAGGAAAAAGAAATGTAACACAAGACATTCAAAAAGAAAGTTAACCAATAATATAACCACAATCACATTAACCTCCCCTGTTCCACCTAAACTTAAATTAAACATAATTACTTAATTTCCTTACTATGCAGAAAGGCCTGGAGGAAGTGGTGTGATATAACAGTTTTGGTTTGTTGCTTTTTAAATCTGAGCCAGTAGATTCAATCTGTTCAGCAAAAATGTTCTGACATAATAGAACTATGTCAGAACAATAAATTTTAGGTTTTTTCCCCTCTAATTATTTTTTCCTGTTTATTTCCTAACAATAGCAGATTTTTATCCTGTAAACATGTACTCTTAACAGTACAATGTTTACAAATGAAGCTTCAGATTTACTTTTTCCACTCTTAAGCTTTTTGTACCTTAAACTTTCTTAGTTCCAGTAGGACTTCTTCCACATGGTAAAGAGGAAGTGAAAATTAGTTATGGCCTCCACAAAACAGAACTGAAGAGCACCTTATACTATATTTTATTTTGAAAAAAAAGAAGGAAAGAAAAAAGAAAGACGGAAGAAAAAAGAGGAAAGAAAAAAGACAAAGAAAGAAAATGCAGTAAAAGAAAAATTCTGTAAGATTACAAGGAAATGACACAAACATCAAGTTTTCAAATTTTTATCTCCAGTCTATTCATATGCCAACTCATTTATTATTGAAGCATGACTTCCTGAATAATTTACAACATATTCCCTGTTAATGAAATTATTCAGATATATGCAAGAAATACTAGAAATAAGTATTACTACAAATGTTTTTCCTATCAGAACACTCAGACAGCATAAAGAAAGCATCATGCAACAATTCTGCCTGACAACGTACTCAGAACTCAAGAGCCACGGGACTTGTTGAAATTACTTGTGTGGATGAGTGAAAACACTCATCCAAGCCTTTTTGTCCACATATGAGGTGAGATACTGTCTCTGTTTAAAATAATAATAATTTTGCTATTGATTTCAATGAAACCACAATTCTGAACACTGTACTCAGTTTCTCTCAGGGCTTAGAGAGATTCTTCAAAAAAAAAAGCACCACCTAATCAGGCAAACTACACCACAGGGTTGCAATTCATTATAGTCAATTTTCATGTGGCAAAGGGAAGAAATGTTTTCATTCTGTGGGAAAAGAGTGCTGTTTACCTAGTGCAAGAATTTGCATCAAGTCAATCTGAAGCACTCATCAACAAGTGTTCTTTTTGACAGATTTCTGATGTTACAGTAGAAAACGGGTAGTTTTTTCATTGTTTCACTTACTTATCTCATTATGGCAGCTACTCATAGCCCATTTTCATCGCTTTGCAAAAAAAGAGAGCGATGCACACAGAAGGATTAGCATATGAAACGTCAGCAAAAACATTTTTACATTACTGCAATTATATGCAATTACAAAATGAGACTTGGCGTGCTTCTATCCGTGTTATTTTTTTCCTGATTTACTCCCATATAGCTGTATATTTATATAGTATATACATATATATATGTATATAGTATAAAGATAGGCAATTTCCCCAATGCACTGAGCTCATCTAAAGGCACGGCCGCCTGGAGCACCGCACTCTTAATACAGGCTGACAACCGCCACCCCAGCGGTTCGCACACAGGATCCTGCACTGCCCACGCATTTAAGCCCCAGGCCGTACCCAGCCACTACCATCGAGCAGCTTCTTCCCCAGCTGAAATGCAACCAACAATCCAGCAAAGAACTTGCTGAAACAGCGAAGAGCTGAAGAGCTTTTAGGCCTTTCGAGTAAAAAAGCTGTTCCAAAGGCCAAGGAGGCCCGAGACGCTGCTGCTCACCCCCCCGCCCTCAGAGGGCACAGCCAGGGAGCCGCGGCGAGCGCCCGGCCGCAGGCAGGCTGAGGCTGAGCCCGGACCCCGGCCCGCCGGCCCCCACCGCCGCGGCAGCAGCACCCCCGCACACGGGCCGGGCCGCACCCGGCGGTAACGGGTAACGGGCACCGGGCACCGCCCCCGCCCCGCGCCTGCGCGCCTGCCCGCGCATGCGCATGTGCCCCGCGCCTCGGCGGAGCGGTGCGAGAGCGCCCCGGCGCCCTGCCCCGGCCTGCCCGTCCGCCCCGCCGCCCTGTCCCCCGTGCCGGCCGCCGGGCAGCGCCCCTGCTTCGGGCGGGTGAGTAACGGCAGCGGCCCGCGGAGCGCCGGGCCTGGCGGCCCTCCCCGGGCCTCGGCTGCGCCCCGAGCGCCGCTGCCGGCCCCGGCGGCTGGGGAAGGGGCAGCGAGGAGACGGGTCGGGACGGGCGCCGTGACGTAGCCCCCGGGCCCCTCGGGTGTGGGCGCTGCTGGGGCGCTCCGCGGGGCCGGGAGAGGAGGGGAGGGCGCCCGCCCGCGGCCGTTGCCGTTGCCGTAGGGTGCGGACGCGCCCCTCGGGCCGTGCCCCCTCGAAGGGCTCTCGCTGCGCCTCCCGCCCGCGGAGGGGCTCGGCTTGCGGCAGGGGCTGCGGCTGGGCTGAGAGCTCCGGCGCTTGGCTCGCCAGGCTTGGAGGAACGCGTGGGCGCTGGCAGCGTGGCTGGCTGGGGCCGGGGCTCCCTGCGCTGCCGTCGGGCTGTTGTCAGGCCGCCCGGCCCCGCGCCGCGCTGCCCGGCGGGCGGGAGGGCTGGCCGGGGCGGCTGCGGGAGGCCGCGCTCGGGTGAGGGCCGGCAGCCCCGCAGGGTTAGCTGTTGTGCCGGTGGCCTTCCCACGCAGGAGGACGCTGGCACGTTGAAATCAAATACTCTTCTACATTAAATATAATTTAATGCTGGAGGCTGGCTCACCACGTTTAGAACAAAGAAGTTGCAGCAGGGTTGGGTTTTGTTCTTGCTGCTATCTTTCTTAAGTTCAAACCCGATTAGTGAGAAATTCATGTTCCCTGTTTTGTGGGTGATAGTTACCCATGTTAGAATGGTCAGATTCCAGTACCCCTTCCTAAATTGGATGGACCGAAAAGAAGCCCTCTATTACTGGAAGTGCTTAAAAATGTGTGTATTTAGCATGTAAGCGCAGCTATAAAGTGTCTGCGTGCCATATGTAATGTCTTCTTCCATCTTTAATGATTTTCAAGGCTTTTTAAAAAAGTCTTCAGAAAAAGACCTTTCTTATTCAGGCAAGTTTTGAGAAATTTCCCAGTTTTTCTAATACTAGAAACACTCCTGAGGCACTCACCAAGGTGGTCAGCTGCAGTTACTTCTATTATTATTATTTGTGTTCCCCGGGCCAGAATGTGCTGTATAAATGTGGTGGTTTGGACAGACTCCTGTCAGCCCTTAGGGAAGTTTACTAAGATCTCACCTGGTCAGTCCCTTGGGAGCCAAAGCAGTGTTTCTGGGTGCACGTGTGCACTGCAGCTCTAGAGCGAGGGCCTAGCTAGAAGCTTCCGCTCTGTTTAGAGCTGATCTGTTACTTCAGAGTTTTCAGGTTCTTTGAGGTGGGAAATCTTAAGAGAAGCTAAGCTTAGAAAACTTAGCTGAGAAGCTTTGATACTAGCCATGAGCTGTCAACCTCAGTGACTTTAGGATGGCGTTACCCTTGCATCAATAGTCAGGTTTTCAGAGTTCTCTTCTGTATTGCACTTTCGTTTCTTATGTTTAAGGAACATCAAAACATCAATTACAATTTTTGCTGGTTCTTACTAAAATAGATACATCTGTTTTATCTGAACATACCTTTTTTGCATTGAGTATTTCTCTTTTGGGATCAGTAAAACTGGAAAAAAACAACCGATGGGTCAGGGTGTTGAAACTAGAGCTACCATATCACCAAAATGATCCAGAGTAAATAAACTCCTTTTGTTTTTCCCTAGCTAAAGAAACATCCATATTCTGGGAAATGGGATGGGAGGAAAAGCTCTGTTGTCATCTGTCCATCTGTATGCTTTTTTCTTCACATAGTGGAAACGACAAGCAGATTTGCCTGCAGGATAAGTTAAAGCTATAAAAAGCAGCAGTGAGGGATGAAAAAAACCCAGATCAAAGTATGAGCTTGAATGGGAGAGGTTATCCAGTCTCGTGCTGTTAAGATTGGGGAACAGTTTAGAAACAAATTAATTTGGAACAGGGATAGTCATAGAGGGATGAATGTGCCATTAAGCCTATACAGCAGCTTATAAACAAAAAGTAAAATAGCTGTGTAAGGTTTTCCTGTTGAAGGGGACTGAATGTTCTAGAAATATAGGTTCTACCCTTTCATGGTAAAGCTTCATGCTTTTCTGATGTGTGATGAAGGAAATTGTAGTGTCTGTAATGATAAAAGGAGAAACCAAAAGATATCAATTAACTTCTGTGCTTTCAGTCTGGACCTGAAGGTAACAATTGATCATCTGGAGAATTGCATGTGGTAGAGAAGAGTACATTGACAGAGCTACCTGAAGATACTGGCATCTTCAAGCACCTTTCAGTGGAAAATTTGCCAAAGAACTTTCCAGTATAGAGCGACTGGGTGATTAAAAAATCCCAAGTGTAATGCACGAAGAAAACAATGTTGATTTTACAGTAATGAACTATGAGCACATATTTACCACTCTGGAACTAGATTTAGGGATGGTGATGATAATTCTGTAGTCGGGTGGGCTGAATTGATAGCAGAAATCTTTGGAAAAGGGATAGTGGGCAAAAGCTACCGGGGGGAAAAAAAAAAAAAAGGGTAAAAGGGTAACTTTATGTCCTGGATGCATGTTGAAAGACACTGGATTCAAATGTGTTCCCTCAGTCTCAGAAAGGAAGGATGTAGTAGAGCTGAAACTGTACAGAAAAGAAACACCTCAAAAATGTTTAAATGTATCCCGTGATAGCGATGCAATATGCAGACTAGACAGACTGGAAATTTCACCAAAGGAAAACTCAGAGCATCTGATAGAAGCAATTAAATCATTAATGAAGTAGAAAATGTAAATAATAATAGATAAATGAAAACAAATGCTTGCTTACTATCCCTTCTAATTCAGGAACTAGGGGCATCAAATTAAAGTAGCCGGTGGTGTCTAAATGGAAGGTGTCCTTTCATATTTTACAAAGAAATGGCCTTTTGTTCAGGAGCTCTGATCCACAAATGGCTGAAGAAGCGTAACTATTCTGGTAGAGCGTTGCTCTACATTGGACCTGTTCTTTGCCCATAGGCAGAGACTGGTGATCTGAACTAACTTGTTGTTCCTTCTGACCTGTTACAGACAGATTTTTTTTATCTTTTAAAATGTATTCACTAGGCAAGAGAAAGAGTTTGAACTACTTAGATTTTTAGCTGGTACACTAACATGGGTCAACAAACTAGGCGTTAGAATCCAAAAGCTGCTGCTAGTTAACAGGACATCATACGAGTCAGAGGAACTGTGTGTGGGGTTTTAATCTGTGTAGAGCTGAAGTTAATCAGGCTTTTTCCTACTGAGAAAGGGAATTGCTGTTAGATACAAATGCACCCAACAGTCCAGGGCAAGATACTGCGTAAGCGTGTAGGAATGGCCAGTGTACTTCAGTAAATTGAAGTCAAATTCTAAAATTTGGATGTCCATGACAGAAATACAAATCACAGCTGTGCTATTTCTAATGGCTTTTGAATCGGAAACATATTCTAAGATTTTTTTCCAGTTCCAAGGATAGACATAACTTCAGGTGGCTGTTTCACATGGCATGTTTGCTCAGTCTATTTCCCCAGTATTACCATTCTGCTATGGCACTAGCACTGATGAGAGTAATTTATCTGTCACTGTCTCTGAAGAGTAGCTCTGAACAAGATTAAATGACATAATGCAGGCATTGCCAACCTGTATCTCTTCAATGCAGCTTTTACAGTATAGGTATCAATGCCAGGGCCTAATTATGTAATCATCGAGACTGTCTCCTCAAAACACAAGCCTTTACCATAGGTATCATTTACTTGTTCTAAAAATCTTTTCCTTTGATGCTGAGTCTCTCTACAAGCATACTAGAGGTTCATAATATGCTGTGGTAGACAAGCGTCTGTCCTGCTGCTAGTCAAATTTTAGTAAGCATGTGGCTCATTTTTTAGTATACTTTTATGATAAATGCTCCATTAAAAAATACTTTTGAAACAAAAGCATAGAGGACTAAGGTCAATTTTTGACGCTTCAGAAAAAGCACTTTATGATAATGAAATCTTGATGTAATAGAGGAGGGATTTAGTAGCAGATATGTCAAGCAAAGAATAAAAAGCAACAGTTTCTTATAGGAAAGCCTGAATGGAAAACCTTATGATCATTCCAATTATAGACATTACAGTCATAAATTCTTTTTTACAGAAGAGATGAGATAAAATAATACTTGCAGAAGTAATTTATCCCTGGCAGTCCTGTATGTTGTGTGATCAACATAGGTAGAATCTGGGTTAAAGAAAACTGAACGCATTAATGCATTAGCCAGGTGTATAATACTGTTTCCTTTTAAAAAAATAATAATCGAGACCCTTTAGAAAAACTTCAGTTTTTCTGATCTGAAAACAGAGTTAAACTCCCAGGGATGGGTAGCATGATAGACTAGAAAGAAGACTGAAAAAGTCAGGAAAAATAGTAGAAGTAGTTTGAGTGTATTTGAAGTTAATTTCTTATTAGAAGAAAAATGTTCTGGACTCCAAAAAATCTCTTTGACAGACTTCTAGGATCTTGGATGAATTGTGAGCTACAGACAAAAAACCTGTAATTTGATGTAAACTGATGTGAGAACTGTTAATGAAAAGTCTTCAGTGAAGTACTATAAACATATATGATGTAAAATCATTTTCCCCTGACAGTAGCTAAAGGTGTCATTTCACAATCCAGTTGGGCAAAATGAGCAGCATCATTTTTGTGCTCTTTCCTTCCCCCATCTGTGCTATTGTCTCTTTTGGCATTAGTGCTGTGATATTCACTCAGCTGAGTCAGCTCTCTAGCAAGATAAAAGTTCATAGAGCGGGGTTTTTTTGTTGTTTGTTTTTGAGGTGTTAACAGGGTTTTGCTGTTGGAAGTGTACAAGTGACCTTGCTGTGAAAACCAGATGTATCCTGGAGGTAACTAAAAGTAGACAGCAGTATGAACAGATTAAGGTTGGAAATGGAAGTGGAATCTCACTTTTTGGCTGTGCCATAATGCTAATCTAATCCAGGCTGTATTGTTAAAAAGCACGTTCTAAAATTCCTTATCTAAAATTATCACAGTTGTAACAAATGGTGTTGTGACAACTGATCGATGTGTTAATGCACTTTAACAGTAGTAAAGACCTTGGTTCTTGGAAATTAAGTTGAGATATTTTGATTTACTGAGATATACACAGGTCATTTTATAAAGTAAGATTCTAAAATTTGGAGGTCAGTGACAGAAATACAAAATCACAACTGTACTACATCTAATGGCTATTGAATTAGAAATTTATTCTAAGATTTTTCAGTCAGTTTAGTGTTGTCAGTTTTACGCTTTTCCCACATAATTCTGTGGTAACCTAAATTTTGTTAATCCTGTTCTCTGGCTCCCTTGTGTTTAATGTTGAACAAGAATTAAAGTAATAGATACAGTAATCAGGCATTCTGTTATACTGGTTTTCTTCTGCCTACTTTCAGGGCTCAAATCTTCCTGTATACTATTGGTGGTGTTTTGAACATAGCCCTAGAATTCTGCATGGTGTCACACAGCTGTGACATTGTACTAGTGGGCTGCCTGCAGCTAACTTCCAGGCTCTTTGGTTGAGGTACATCCTTAATGCTGTGCTGGGTTTTGTTTGCATAATTCAGCAAACAAATCAGAATTTTAGATTTGTAAAGTGGCAAAGCATCATTGTTTCAAGTTTAATTTGCCAGAGTATTTAGTCACTGTATTGGTTAACTAAACACAAAGTGGTTGGTCCAAAGCCAGTAAATAGCTCAGTAAATGAAACCTGTATTCCGAACATAAGCTGTACTTCTGTCATACCCCATTTTGTCCTTTAGTTCTGCTACGTTATTCTCCTTTCATGACTTCAGCTTTTTTTCTTCTGTTTTCTGTGCTATTTCTATTAGACTTGTCAAAATGTTGTAGTTCTGAAATAATGTAACCAGAATTTCCATTTCATGGGTTTTATTTGCATTAGGAATACAATGAATTTCAAAACTAAAATGTTTTCTAAAACATGCGAGTCCGTGGTGGTAGAGCCTCAGAACCTGACACAGCCTCAACTGCAGAAATGGGTTTTTGTCCATGTCCATCCCCACCCTGCCGAAGGTGGTTAGTTATGCAGTCAGTGTATGAGATGCATTTGTCTCCATATTATTTCTGTTACGTAGAAACTTTGTGAAGCATTTCATACTGTTGAATTAAGTAATAAAAATTCTGACTTCAAGTTATTTATCTTTTGATCAGTTGCGGCCAGATTCCTTCTGTTCGGATTCTGAACTATGACATCATGGCAAGATTTCGCAGAAGAACATGCATCATTTTGTTGCTTTTTATTTTGTTTATTTGCTCCATAATGATGGCTTTGAAGACTCTGAGACCTGACAGAGCTGGCTTTGGGGATCCATTTGGACTTGGTTTGTTGCCTGAGCTTCAACAACGGACGGTGCTCTTAGACAATAAACAGAATTCACTAAATAGGGTTCAAGGAGATACTGTAACGCGTGTCAGTAATTTGCATAGTATCACAGTCAATACTGTGAAAGCATCTATGCCTCCTATAAACAAGCTAGAAGAAGAACTGTCTTCTCCTAATTATAACTTTCACATATTCTACTATAGTTGGTTCGGGAATCCACAGTTTGATGGTAAATATATTCACTGGAACCATCCGTTGTTGCCACACTGGGATCCCAAAATTGCGAACAATTATCCAAAGGGACGGCATAATCCTCCAGAGGACATTGGGGCCAACTTTTATCCTGAACTTGGATCTTACAGTTCCAAAGACCCTTCTGTCATAGAAGCCCACATGAAACAAATGCGTTCAGCTTCAACTGGTAATGAATGTTAACATTTCAGCATGTTGTTCATTTTTCCAGCCTTAAATATGTGAATGAACACAACTGACCCATTCTTCCATTTTTCTATGTAATTCTGGAAATGTCTGAAACAAAGAAATGTGTTTGTATTTCTGATTTTTAACCCCCAATTGAAACCTGCATCTTCAGAGCTGTCTGATGAGTGTAACAGCACAGAAACATAAGAACCGTATTTGTTACCCTGTAGGTGCACATGTTCCATGACTTACTGTTAAGCACTGACAACATACGTAGAAAATAGAGAAACCATTACTAGATACATTGCCTATGTATTTTATCTTTGGGAATGAATCCTTCAGTTTTAAGAACAGGTTTCAGTAAATCATGTTAACATGGTTATGGCTGTTGTAATAGGAGTGGGTTTTGTGGTTTTTTTTCCCCTGAATTCTGTGTGTGTAATAATTTGTATTAATTCATATGTCAATGAGCATGTAGGATTATAGCTTTTATACAATATATGTTTTATGCAGTGTATTTATAGGTGTTCTCATTAGCTATGGAAATGTCTAATCCAAACCTTCTTGAACTCAGGTATGATAGTTTCAGCGTACCTAATTATAGTTTGTTTCTTTGTCCAAAACTATATTTTTTCTAAAACAAATTGATGTTACCTTCCTTAAATGAGAAACGTAAGATATTCAATGTATTTTGGGTCTCATTCTTTGATGTTGGGCTTTCTGGTCAACTTTTAACGATGTTCATTATCTTTTAAAATAAGCAGACATACAGGCTAATACGAAGCTCTGAACAACTTCTGTAAATGTAGTTGGAGCAAAGTGACCAGAGCTCATAGAATTTTTTAGAGTGCTGTTCACTTTGAATTTAATCACTTTGGTTCACCTAATCATTAAGGTTTTATGTAATTGTTCCCAATAGTGGTGTTTACTTGTATAGTGTTTACTTCTTGCTTATACTTTTCTCCTGGTTTTTAACTTAACCTGTTTTGTACAAGGGTTAACACAAACATAGGAAATTTCTCACCCTTTTCAGTAATACAATAACTATTAACAGGAACACCAGCAACAGTGGGAAGACGGTTGCAGAGAAATCTCAGGTATTAGTGACCAGTAAGCACTTTTTTAGTCTTACCTAAAGCAAAATAATGCATGTGATGAAAGCAGAAGAATCTGTGGTGTTTCTCATCCTGTTAATACAAATGTCTGATAAAGCTGAACTGCTGGTGGAAAAGGTGCCAAATACTAGGAAAAATGCTTTGCAAAATTAGGTGGTGTTTTTTTTTTTTATTAGCTTGAGTTAGTTTTCCATTCAAAACTCAGCAATGTGAATGAGTAGTTCTTGCTTCCTATGACGTAGTCTTTGTAACACATTACTTCAAATCAAAATCAAAAGTGATTTTTTTTTTCTGCTGTTATTCTAACCTATGGATTTAAGTGCACTTGAGTTTGTTCTCTTCTGTCTAGATTTGACCAACATAAATAATGAGCTTTTTTCCCCCTCAGGTTATTGTTTCAAATATTGTATATCTTTTTTTAATAAGAATTATGCTTTGTTTGTTTTTTTGTGTACTGTGAGGTTGACTATTTACAGTTTCTTCTTTTTTTCTCTTAGCCAATGTCTAATCCATGACTGGATTTTACATTCTGTAAAATAATAATTTTTCTTCTAGCCATTTTTGAGGCATTGTCAAGGATCTTACAACAGGAGAAAAATGTAAGTGGTTCTTTCAGCCAATATTGTGTAATGATCAAAGGTATATAAGACATTGGAGCAGCAGAAGTCTCATACAGTGCTTCGTTGTTTTCTTCTTATATTTTACAATTCTTTATTAATTTCCTGATTTTTAACAAATTAATACAACAGTTACTATTCCTCACATTGCTTGGAGAAATATGCTTTTTGCACCAGCCTATATTTGTGGTAGTCCAATTTGAAGTTCTCCATTTTTCTTGAATGACAACTTTGGTTTCAACCATGTTTATGCTATTGTTTTTGGCATCGAATCCATCCTTTTTTAGACTCCTGAAGTGGTACATTGTATTTTAACTATAGGGAAGCAAATATTAAGTAGTCTTTCTCAGAAGAAGACCAATGCAAACATGAGTTTAGGTTCCTTGACAAACAGTTTGGTCTCCTGAACTTTTCCATGTTTCCTAAACGTGTAGAAGAGGGTCTTGACAGATGTTGTGTTCAGGATACCTTGAGTGTACCTTGAGTTTGTTGCTGCTGTTCTACTTGTCCTTTACAACTTACTCATTTGAATGTTGTCCTTTTCTTTTGTGTGAGATAGAATATAGGGTTATAAAATATAAAATACTGCATTTTTCTTGTGCTTTAGCAGACTTGATTCTCTTTTTGATAAAAATGTGCAGTATATGCTGAGGGTAGTTGAACTACTTTATGTAGTGAGCTCAAATTTCTGTTTTTGAAGTTAGAAGATGATTGTGTATTCACTCTAATTTATGCTTTCTTTGTCATAATTTTGGATTTGTTTATTTGGAAATTGTTAGTCAGAAATGTTACAGTGTTAGTAACATAGATGGCATTTAAAATATATACTTCCCTATTTCAGTGACCTGATTCGTGTACTTAAATCTTTACCTAGTTAAAAAGAATCTCATTGACTTATTCTTCCATATGTTTTAAATAGTATTGTTAGGAAAATATTCCTACATTGATATTTCATGTATTTCTTTCTGTCTTATCTTCTTCCTGATACCGTTTCCAGCTACACACTTAAAAGGACTAACTTACTTATCTCACAGCATTTTATTTCAGAAGGAAAGGGTTTGGCATTTCTGAGGAAGCTATGTGTTCTTTTGCTTTCATGGAGAGCATCAGGAAAATTTACAGTACAGGGACATTTTATTTGTTGTCATTGTCTTTGACAGGAATAGTAACATCCTTAAATTACTGAGTTACTCAAGCATTTTTTTAGGTAATAAATTTAAAAACTAATTTCACATGACTGGAAGGGTAGTTTACACGATAGTAGCTTCTTTTAGCAAGAAGGAGGTTGCAGAAATACAGTCAGTGTTGTTAGTATGAAATGGTTGTATTATAGTAGAGCCAAAGGTGCAATGCAGTAATATGGTGGGGAATAAAGTTTCATAAAATAAAGAACCTCTTTCATTGCATGCACAGTCGTCATCTTTAGAGTATGTTGTAACCCTATGTATCTTGATGTTCTCTGGCTCTGCTGTGGCATAGCTATAATGCCTTAGTTGGGAGCATTCTTCTATTCTTGGTACAACCTGGAGGTTAGGAGGACACTGCTTGAAAAGCGGGAGAGAATGGCTTTAAGTGTTAGGCTTGGGACACCGAGTATGGATCTGTTCCTTTGAGGGATGAACTGACCACTGTTTGTTGTCTTTTAAACAGAGAGAGAAGTTAAAATGCATTCTGAGAACACTGAGATCTTGTAATTGCTTAAAAAGTAATTTGAAATTCTTATTTATATTATGTGCACATTTATTTATACGATGTAGCTTTTGCATATAACATTCTCATGAGTTATAATTATTGTTTTAACATACATGTTCTATGTTAAAAAACATGTTTTAAAACTTAAGTTTTGCATTTTCAGGTGTAATAGTGCTTTCATGGTACCCACCGGGTATGGCTGATGAAAATGGAGAACCAACTGATGATTTGGTGCCTGTTATTTTGGATTATGCACACAAATATAATCTAAAGGTAAGCTATTTTTAAGGTGCATAAAATAAGACTACTTAGAAGAGTAAACCTTGCTAAGAGTTTACTACATTTGACTTGTGGTGTAGAGCAGGGAGGCTCGTCATGTAGCGGTGGCTTCTTTCTGTCTCCTGTTATGCTGCACTTCCTTTGGGTCATAGAATCAGGTGTAAGTGCCCTTTTATCACATTTCAGTGTAATTCAGACCTAAGCAGCATTGCCTTATAACTAGAATAAATACCATAATCTGCCTTTTTCTCTGTTTTGGTTCAGATCTAAAGCTTAAAGTCTTTTAAGGTATGGTGTGGTGGATTTTTAAATTTATTTTAATTTTTACAAACAGTTTTTAAAATTAGACCATGTTGTTTTCAAATGTGTCTTGGGAGTTGAGGAAAGTATTACATATTTCAAAATATTGTGGAATACAGTGATCTATAAACTAAGTAACTTTGAGAAGAAAGACTAACCTGATTTTTTACGTTAACAGCATAACATGCTGTCCCTGATCATTGAGGTCAGGAGTATAGTATCTATGAGTAATAAAGAAGGATTCAGAAATTCTGGTTTGAATGTATGTCTTTACTCCAGAAGGCATCAGGAATACTTGCCTTGGACATTAAGGTCAGAGAGGTGCTGTTCTGACTTTGGGTTACTCCAGGCATGACAGGATAGAAAGGCTAAATCACTGGCTTCCTGAAATAGGTGAAATATCAAATCAATTAAAGATTATGTGGATTGAGCAGTAGAATGTAAAATCATGGTTTGATTTTGTTTATTTTTAGAGTAAAACTGTATTTTACCTTGGGATAAAGAAAACATGCATTGCCTTTAGTCTTGCTAAGTAATACATTTGAGTTTTTCAATTATCTAAATAGCTGTATATGTTTCATCTCTGAAGGGTGTTGTCTGTACAGGGGGCTAAAAATACAGCCTGTTCGTTTGCTGTGGTTTCAGTTTTTCAGGCACGTTGCAGATTCCCAGAGTAGTTTCCTGTTGCTGGTTGTGACTGTAGTTTTTTGACAAGCAGGAGGAAAGTAGGAAGGTTGCATCAGATACAGAAGTAATTTTGAAACTGTTAAAAATGCTGGGTGAATCCCATTATGTGATGTAAGTTGCACATATGTAATAGTAAATTATTAACCAAAAAAAAAGTTTCAATTCCCCCAAATTTTCAAATCATCTGGTGGAACTTGCTCTTGCCCAAAATAACTTGCTAACATTCAAGTCTCTCAAAGGAGCCAAGGCAAAATGAAATAAGCTACCTAAAAACCCACATGTAATACTATGGTAATGATTGGAATCTGGATGGAACTGCTATTATTGCTTGGAATAATTACTGGAATACAGATATTATGTATGGATGCTTCCAGGCAATACTACCTTCACTAATGTTTTTAAATGTTCTTATACGAGTAAGTTATTACAGTGGAGTGTTGGGAATGTCAGTAGACCAAAACCTATGTATGAAATACTTTCCTATTGTGTCTGCTAAATACAAATCTAAAAGATACATCCTTTTGATTTGCCTGGTTTTGATAGTTGGACATGAAATAGGAAATTACGGTGCTCTTCAACCTGTCCTGTCAGTCCTAGCAATTTAGTCTAACACTGTATTTTTCTTTTAATTTGTACCTACTAGAGATAGATACTAGCTCTACAGTGGAAATCTGCTACTGCCGCAGAGTTCTTGAAGACTTTATTAAATGCATTCTGCTCTAAAATTGCTTCTGAAAAACTAATTGCTTCGATTAATGTAATATATTCTTTCATTCATTTGTATATGTGAAAACAATGGCATTTCTACATTGAAATTACTTCACATGTATAGCTTGAATAATTCCATAAGCTCCAAGCTTGAAATTCAGAGCAGCAGTACATTATATTAGATTTAGTTCAAGAGTTTATTGCTGATGATAAATCTGTAACATTTTAAATTGAAGTTTTCATATCCCGTATCTTAAAATCTATTTTGACACTGAAAACTCTCCTTGGAGAATTATCTGTAGCAAATTTAATACATTGTTTAGAAATCTAATATTAAAATTCTTTATTGGTTAATCAGTTGTTTCACATTTGAATAGATGATACTGTATTTTTTTAGTTTCTGCTGTATTTTAAGTTTTCTGAAGCATATTTGCTTGCTGTAACCTCAGGAAAACAGAAAGTGTTTAGTTTTAATGTAAAAAACCTAAATATTTATGCTGTTACCAAACTTCCTTGGATCTGAAGCTTCAATCCTAGCAGTGCAGGAGATGAACTAGGGTTGGATTATTCTCAACCTAACAAAACTGGTTGATTTGTAAAGAACAACATTTAATGTGACTGGTACTTGCTTCATATAATACGCACTGCCCATGTATTTAATAGTATTTTATGTTAGCGTTGCTCTTACTTTGTTTTCATCTTTCAGGTCACTTTTCATATTGAACCTTACAAAGACAGAGATGATCGCAGTATGTACCACAATGTCAAATACATCATTGACAAGTGAGTGCTCTTAGATTGGTTTTCTTTGTGCTTTGTTACATGCTGGTTTAGGGTACTTCTGTGTATTACCTAAAGCTTGGAAGAATATACAAGAATGTGCACTGAGAGAGAAGGAAGGAGTAAGAAACTGTTCGTATTTCAGTGGTACAAAACTCAGTCTGTTTTAGAAATATTGAAGTTGACTTTACCTAGATACTCAAATGTAAATTGCTTTCATTATTCATTAGTATCACAAGTCATGATACTTCAGATTAAAACAGTTAAAGTATTAGCTACATGATATATAAATTAAACGTATATTTTTATAGTGACAAACAAGCAGCAAGGGCTTTAATGACCTTTAATGATTTTAATTCAGCTTGACAATTTTTTTTACATCTACTAGTTGCTTTGTTTATTAATGTTACTTTAACTGTCTTACTTCATACTGAATTAGCGAATTGCCCTTCAGAGAAAACTAATACCTATAGTGCAGTTTGACACTAAGTTACTAAGTCCTAGTAATTTAAAATTCGTTATTTAATACTTCAGTAAGTATTTAATACTTCATTGGACTGAAAATGGATATGAATTGCTATGTTTTGAAGCGCATGCACTGTCTTTTAAAATAAGCTTTTAGGAAAAGTCTGCAGCTTGGATTGTAAAACAGTATTTTCCAAACGGTGAATTTTATCTTAATGATACTTGTTTGCTTTATAGATATGGAGGCCATCCAGCCTTTTACAGACATAAGACCAGCACAGGCAGATTTCTTCCCATGTTTTATGTTTATGATTCTTATGTAACAATTCCTGAAATATGGGCAAATCTGTTAACTGTTTCTGGATCCCAGACTATTCGAAATACTCCATACGATGCATTATTCATTGGACTCCTTGTAGAAGAAAGACATAAGCATGACATTCACAGAAGTGGCTTTGATGGTATGTACACGTACTTTGCCACCAATGGCTTCTCCTATGGCTCATCTCATCATAACTGGGCAAGTTTAAAAGCCTTTTGTGATAGTAACAACTTAATGTTTATTCCAAGTGTGGGGCCAGGGTATATTGATACTAGTATCCGACCATGGAACAACCACAACACCCGTAATCGTGTCAACGGGAAATACTATGAAACTGCCTTCAGTGCAGCCCTTTTGGTGCGACCAGAAATTATTTCTATTACATCTTTTAATGAATGGCATGAGGGAACTCAGATTGAAAAAGCTATCCCCAAACGGACTGGGCAGGTGGTTTACCTTGATTATAAGCCCCATAAACCAAATGTTTACCTAGACCTTACTCAGAAGTGGTCTGAGAAGTACAGAAAGGAACAAGAACAGTGGCTTATGTGATCTGTTGCTGCTTCAGTTGTTTCCTAACACGTTGACTACACTGAGAAAGAAGTTGAGAGCTGAAAAATCTTTTATTAAATGTCTTTATTACAGATAAGTTCAAATTATTATGTCTCTTGAATGTATATGCTCTACTACTGAATTTGCATTTTGAAGAGTAAAAAGATAAGAATATTGACATTTCTGTCTTATTGGATATTTTAGTTCAAGAATATTCAGGGAAGATGCTGGGGTTTTATTTGGGTTTTGTGTTTTTTTTAAACCTCGTAATTTGCATGCTGAGCTTCCGGAACATCTGCGTGGGATAACTCTACGTGACCAAAGTAGAACGAAAACTTGGCATAGTTATACTTACTTCCTTTATTCTTCTAGTTGTGTTTCTAATCAAAGTGTTGCTGTAATCTAATTTTTTATCCTGATAGTTTCTTGCAGGATGCATGTCTGTAATGTGTGGAATAATCTACTTCTACTATTTTTAATGCTTTGCACACAGGGAGTTCTTGACATATGACTAGCTTGTGGTAAAAACTTTGAAGAGGTATGTGTGATGCAACACTAGTGGGTTTTGTTTAAAAAAAAAACAACAAACCCAACAGTATTTGAAAGATTGAGTTCCAAAGAACTGCTGAAAGATTTCTAGTTTACTTCCATTTTTTCTGTTTGGTACGTGGTACAGACTTCTGCATGTTACTGGATACTGACCAGTAACATAGTTTTTTCTATGTTACTTTGAATTTTGAAAAAATATTCCTTGAAACTGAGAGTAGAAAAGATATTTTTCAGGGGAAAAAAAACCCTAATCAGGAAAAAAACCCGCTTGCATTGTGATATCTTGTCTGCTAATTCACTGCAGGCACAGATCTCGTGTGTTACTCAAAATGTTTAAAGAACCTAGACCTAATATCTTACTAATCCTGCAGTAACTATAATTTTAGGAAATGCTTTTTTCTTTCAGATTTAGGAGCAGTTTGGCTTGGTAGCAATCACAGCAACTCTCCATTAGTTTAACTTGAAATCTAAGATTTCGATTTTTCATATAGTTCATACATTTTTTCCAGGATTCAGTAGAGTAGATACTAAAATGTTACCATTCAGATATCATTCAGCTCCCTACCACCACTACTGTAATACTGTGGTGTGGCTGGAAGTAAGTACTTTCAGACTTAGTAATCTCACCTGTCAAATACTGTGATTATTAACATTTTCTTAATTAAGTTTGAAGGGATCAAGTCACATGGACCTATTTCCTCAGCAATCCTTTTTTTTTTTTGGTGTTTTCATACAACTTCATAGAAAATTCCTGAACTTTGGAGTTGTAGAAATTGCAGTGTTCTGTTTATTGGGAGCAAAGTGTTTAATCTGTGGCAAAGTGTGTGTGTGGGTGGTTGGTTTTTTTTTTTCTTTCTTTGGGTTTTTTTTTGTATTTATTATTTGTATGCGAGGTGCTGATCCTGTGGTTTAGCTCATATGCTGGAACTGTTGTGACCACTAGAATTCCATTGATTTCATGGAAATTACACTCCTTACTTGGTTCTCACACTAATCTGTCCATGAAGTTGTAAGGTAGATGTGAGGACTTCTGGTTAAAAAAGAAAACAAATCAAACCAGTATGTTTTTTCCAGAAACCTTTGTCATTCCAAATAAACATAAGCCAGTTGCTACAAATATTTTCTAGAGTCCTTCTGTTATGAAGAAGGTTTGTTTATGTTTCTTTCACTTATTTACAGTGTAATTCTCTTGCCATGTCTCTGCAGTTGTTAAGAGATGGTGTCATATAATGCCCTGAACTGCTTGAAAAAACTGCAGAAATTGGGTTGACAGATACGTAACCTGGCATGCTGAAGTGCGCCTCTAGAGCTATTGGAATCTTATTAATATATTTTTGTATTATTTTTTCATTTTCCTACTGCATTTCTGCAAACTTTAAAGTGCTTCTGAAAGAGATGTTTGCTAACACTTATTTTGTTTTACTTATGCTCAGGTGAATAAGCTGAAGTAGATGACAGGTGTGACCAGTCACACCATGGTGTCTGAGATGTATGAAGCACTTGCTAGACTTTTGCCACTTCCAAGTTAACCACTCTCTTTATTAAGGAAACGGATTTATATATTTTTACTATAAATCCCTTAAATAGCTATACATAATTTGGGTTTATGATTTGTTACATGATTAGGCTTTTACAGCCCAAAGAGCTCATATCTTTATTTTAAATGTGAGGGAATGATTACATTTTTACATACTAATATCCCATATGTTAATAAAAAATCTTCTGAAATCAAATCTTTTGAAAGGACAAGTCTCTCTGTTTTCCCTTTGCTTAAACTTTTGTCATCCACCGGTCTTGTCTCACAGTAGAACTGTCTGAGCACTTTATTAGTCTTGACAACCTTGCACTTACCTTTCAGCTCCTTACTTTCACCTGGTGGCAGTTTGTTTTCTCTGTGACTATAAGAGTTGCTTATTTTGTTACTGTTTATAGAAGCATTTGGGGTAGAGTGTTGTACAACTGAGGTGATCTATCTTGTGTAAAATATCATTTATGGTAACAATGTAATGGATCTTCATTACTCTGAAAGACTTCTGTAATTGCAATAAAGGAATCATTTAGCCCTTGCCTTGAAGTGGTATGGACCATGACACACTGGTAATGGGATCTTCAGAAGAATTTACAGAATTTCTGTAGAAAAGAATGAAAATTAAGTGCCTAGAAATTAATTGCCCCTGAGTACTTACTGTATTTTATGTGCTTGATGTGTTTTAAAATACAAATACGCAGTCTGATGGAGTTTAGAATTTAATTTGATAATCCTGAGAGCTGATGAAATAGCAGCTACTAGAACTACCGCACCTGCCCAGCCAATGCTCTGTCTATACTTGGGGCAAATATTTGTGCTACTTCTTGTTACAGGGGATGGAGAATTTTACTGGTGGACTGCTGCTGCAGTCATGAAAGTTTCTGGAAATCTGAGCAAAACCAGGTCTGTGGGTGAGGATTTGTACGAATGCAAAAGAGTAAGGTTGTTACAAGTGCACAGTTGTTGGGGTGAAGGAGGGGGGAAGGTGATTGCCTCAGACTTTACAGTTACAGTTCAAGGAAGAAAAAAAAATCATCTCCAATGTGCAAGCAAAATTGGGAGGTAGGGAAGAATATTTATTATTAATTTCAGATCTGAAATGGAATTTAAGGAATAATCAGATACTATTTCATTTTGGCTTCACTATTATTTCTTGACTAGTTGAAAAAAATATGTAATTATTACTTTCAATTAATTGCATTTGACTCAACTTGTTATAGTATGTTACAGTACTTAGACTGACATACTACGTTTATATAGATGAGGCAAGAAACACTATGGGGAGTTTTACTAGAGATCATGCCATGCTACGCCTCTGCAAATATAGAAATATCTGAAGTTATTGATCACGTACTACTGGCTGAGTATCCTCAAAGGGGAAATGGGTTTTGAGACAATTAGCAAGTGTTTGTGGTAAAAGAAAACTTCTTTGTAAAAGAAAAGCTATAGGTTCATTTCTGTTTCTCTCTGTTATGATCAAGTAAATTGTTTCAGTTCTGTGAGCTGTCTCAGAACTGAAGCTTAATACATCTTCTCTGAAATAAGAATTTATATCAAATCATGTATTGTAGTGCATGTTTCTCAGATCTATAAACTTGTACTGAATTTTGAGGGAAGAATACATGCATATGCTGTTACTGTTGTAGTGGCAAGCTATAGATTATTGTGAATGTAGTTTCTGTACTGATGTTCATTTTTTGTCTAGTGCCTTTCTTTTGAGGTGCCAATGATTTGTCTCTTAAGAGGTTGTTGAAGCAGAAGGGTCTTTAGTGAACTCAATTTTAGTATAAAACGTGATATGTATACATTCTGCATAGTTTGAATTAAGATGTTTTACACATGGCTCTTGGGTTCTCTTGAAAACATTTCACAAGAACGTTTTCAGCACTGTTGCTAGTAGGAGAATGTATCTCTGAGCACATGAACAAGGATGTACTGTAATTTAGAGCACTTTTTTGGTGAATCTTGTGTATCTAAAAAGAGGAAATAAAGTATTTGCAGGCAAATTATTTACCACTTAAGCTGAAATTCTCTCCCAGTCTTAAGGTATTTTATGAGTATTGGTCCTCATCTTTCTACTTGCTTAAAATAGTGTCAGTATTTCATTCTTTTACTTTTGACCAGCATGTTAAATGTTGCATAAACTTCTAAAGTGTTTGTGTTTCTAAGACTTCATAGTTATAATACTCAGTGAAGGGACTCTACAAGATTATTGGCACTGTAGAAAAGCCCGATATGAATTTGGTATTGTATAGGTATGATTTTGTGGTGAATGGATAGTGTATCTTTGCTGTGTCATGAAAATGAATTTAAAAACATATATTTCTTTTAATACCCTACCTGGCTGGGGCAGAGATGCATTTACTTACATGAATATATATCGTGTGTGTGCACGTGTGTCTATTTATGTATGTTATATATGTGCGTATAACTGAAGTAAATATTTTTAAGTACTATATAATTGTATTAAAATTACAGGCTGGATTCTGCTGCTTTTAAGTAAGCAATGTTTTTAATTCCCTATGATGTTTACAAAAAAAAATCTAGTTACTTATGTATGAATACTTCAATGAACAATAAATAATGCCTAAAAAGTGTGATGTGTGCTATTTTTTTAATAATACCGGTTCAGAAAGTAATTTTTACTTCTCTCTTACAATATATGTGTAGAACGTAGACTGACAACAGGTTTGTCACAGTGTTTTCAAACAGACAGTACTGAAGTTTTTAGGCCTGTCTGTATACAACTTACTAGGTTACTAAGTGAGTTCACTAGTGCGTAGTGTTGCAGGTATCTTTGAGTCCCTGGTATTTTGACAAAGTAAACCTAAAGTTTACAGTTCATATGGAAGTTTAAGAGGGATGGGTGCACAAATAATTAGCCTTGCAGGGGAATGATTTACAACTAAATACTACAGTGGGGTCAAAAAAGTATTTGTTGCATTCTGGTATTATATTGTGTTATTCAGGTATAAAAACTCTATAAGGTAAGGGTTGCCTTTTTATTTAAGTTTCACATAAATGTGAGATTACCTTCTTGGAATTTGAAAAATATGTCTCATTATTCCAAGTAAACTAACTACATAGGTAAGAAGGCAATTATAAGTTTATTCCCACACACAGTCAGTACTGTGTATTTCTGTATATGAATGAAAAGTATTTTAAAGTGTTGAATAATGTTATCATTTCATATTTCCTTTGTGTGTCACATTGCAAGTGACTCTTCCTTGTAATTAAGGTAGAATATATTGCTCCACAGTGCAAATGAATTCCTGAAATCAGGAAATGCAACAGGTAATCAACACAAGGTGTACTTGAAATTCGCACTTGGGCATGTACCTGTAATTGACACTTTAGGAGACTGAAGTACTTCTGCATTTTAGTGGGTAAAATATCTCCTAGGGTATTTCGTGTCACTTTGTGTGAATTAAGTAGAAGAAAGAGAGAGATAACAATGAAACAGTATTTATTACCTTTTTCATTTATCTAATCTGATAACTTTCTATACAGTATATGGAATGTATGTTCAGTAAATTCTTTGAAAGATAAGGAAGACTACAGTCATGTTTGTTTTCTTCAGGTGCGCAGTGTAGATAAACAGTAATGCAACAAAAAGAACCTATAGCTTTTGGTTTTTAAACTTCAGTCACATTTAAAATAATATTGTGGAAATAATGGAATACCCAGAAGTTTAATACAATATAATTTGGAAAAATTAATTCCCTGACCCACTTTACTGGTAGATTTGAAGTAAAAATATATTGCATCTATCATAATTGTTTCAGTATTTTGTAAATAAAGGTATGGTCTTTAAGCTGGAGTCAAGAAAGTAGATACTTACGTTACCATACAGTGT